>NC_092878.1:116423138-116734249 GCF_028372415.1 Notamacropus eugenii | reverse complement strand
TCATTGGCATAGAAATAATAATTGAATCTATAGGAACTGATGAGATCACTTAGAGAAACTGTGTAGAGGAAGAAGAGAAAGGAACCCAGGATAGAAACCTGAGGTAGTTCCACATATAAGGGAGTGGAACATGGATGATGGTTCAACAAAGGAGACTTGAGATGGACAAGTCAGATGTGTAGAAAGAGAAAAAATGACAAAGCTTTGGTACCAAGGGAAAGCATTCAGGAGGAGGGAGTGACCAATAATGGCAAATGCTGCTGGAATGTCAAGACTGAGAGGTCATCAAATTTAGCAATAAAGAAATAATTGATAACATTGGAGGAAGCAGTTTCATTTGAGTAGTCTTGACAAAAACCAGATTACAAGTGTTTGTAAAGTTAGTAGGAAGTGAGAAAGTGGAGGTGAGTATAGATAAATGATAGAGGATCCCTATCAGTCCATTTATCATCCAATAGAGACCTAATACAATGGACAATGGCATGACAAGACAAATGCTAATAACTGTTGCTTAGTCTCTAAGACTTTAACTTACTGTAAGGACCAGAATGGTAAAGGAAGAAGAAAGAATGGGAAGGAACGAAGGAAAGAAGGAACAAAGGAAGGAAAGAAGGAAGGAAGGAAAGAAGGAAGGAAGGAAACAAATAAATATTTATTTAGCACCTACTGTGTGCCAGGTCAGGGCAGCTAGGTGGTGCAGTGGATAGAGTACTGGATCTGATGTTAGGAAGACTCATCTTCATAAGTTTAAATCTGCCCTCAAACACTTACTAGCTGTGTGACCCTAGACAAGTCATGTAATCTTGTTTCACTCAGTTTCCTTATCTGTAAAATGAGCTAGAGAAGGAAATTCAAGCCACTCCAGTATCTTTGCCAAGAATACACCCAAATGAGGTGATGAAGAATCAGGCATGACTGAAATGACTGAACAAATGTTCCAGGTACAGTGCTAAGCATTTTATAAATTTTATCTCATTTGAATAGGCAGCCCTTCCCAGTGATTTCAGATGCTTGACCCATATATTTCAATTATGGGTTACTCTTTTATCTTAGAAAAAAACAACCTTCAATCAGAAAAGAGGGTTGAATACTACAGAGTACTCCAATTACTATAAACATATTTCATAGGAAAAAAGACTCCATGGGGAAAAAAAAAGGTGGGTCAGAAATTACAAGTTCTAGGTTTGGATTTCAGCTCTATCACCAATAAAACTTTGGACAAATCTCCTAGCAGTTCTAGACCTCTCTCAGTTTCCGTCTATAAAATTCAGGGGTTGGACCAAGTAGGTCCTCGGGTGTGACCTTCTGAGTCCAAATTTTTACAGAAGAAATCCTTTGATTAAGTGGAATCTGAAGTTTAGATTCAGTCAAAGGGCCACATTTGAGGACCTAGAGGGCCATATGTGGCCTCAAGGCTACAGGTTCCCCACCCCTGGACTAGGTCATCTCTAACATCCCTTCTAATTCTAAGCCTACGATCCTATGACTGCCCTGTAATTTGTCACCAAGTGTTTGTTAAGTATTTAGTTTCTGCCAGTCATTGGTGCTAAGCACACCATGTTGCTATTTATTAACTTTTAACTCGGTTTGCATAATAAAATGTATGCTTAACCATCAGACACTTTTAATCTCTTTTGGGAATTCAGTTTCTGCATTGGATTATCTTCTTATCAGCATATTCAGATGGAAGCATTTCAGTATATTAATACTGATTAAAGTAGTGTGGTATGGAGACCTGACCTCCAAGCCAGGAAACCCTGGATTCAAGTCCCACTTCTTACCCATACAGGCTGTGCGACACCCTGGACAAGTTACTTAACCTCCAGTGATCTAGGTAATTCTCTAAAACTTTAAGTTTCAGGCAAGGCATAAATTGGCATTGGAGTTTCCTCTTCTGGAATTATTTATATAGGTGAAACCACAGATTTTATCCAAATCTATAATATTCTGTTATTTAAATAACCAAAAGGCATTGAAGTTTTGGGCATTACAATAATGCTGATTTGAATTTATTTCAAAGATATGTAATAGTCTTTCTGCTTACAGATTCTTTCCTATAAAGCAGACAGAATTTGTAATGGGGCAATTAGGCAGCCCAGTGGTAGAGTGCTGGGTCTGGAGTCAGGAAAACCTATGTTCATATCTGACCTCAGACATTAACTAGTTGTGTTACCCTGGGCAAGTCACTTAACTCTTTTTGCCTCAGTTTCCTCATCTGTAAAATGAGCTGGAGAAGGGAATGACAAACCACTCAGGTATGACTGAAATGACAAAACAAGAATAAGCTCTATCTTTCATACTACTTATTTCTGCAGAGGGAATGGAGAGGATTAAAAAAAAATTAATCAAGGTGAAATGATTACTGATAAAGCCAAGAAGAAGGAGATGAGTCCTTAGAGAGGTGAGAAAACTCATGGATCTCATAGAATAATAAGATCTTTCATGATCTTCTACTGAGTCATTTGGGTCACTTGGCTTTATAGCAAGTTTTTTCTATGATCAATATGAATGGAAAATCATGGAAGCTTGACTGGGAGGTTTTGTTCTAGAAAAAAGAAGTAGGAGTACAGAAACAAAAGAGGCGATTGTTTGGGAAACACAGGAGAATGGAAAATATACGTGTCTCCATTAAGGAAAGAAAATAGTACATCTTACAAAGTAGCTTGTTCTTAATTAATCTATTAATTGAGTACATATTTCTAAAATCTGTCTGCAAAAAGTTTGCATTAAGTTGTACACTCGTATAGGGGAAAGAGCAGTGCTGGTACCTCCTGCATCTCAGTTGTCTTTGCTACAATCTGACTGTAGAGAGCCTTCCACTAGCAACACCTGACATAGTTCCTTCACCTTTCCCTGGCTCACCCAAAACAATTCATAAAACAAACAAACAAAAAACGAAACAAAACAAAAACCCATTCAAACCTTAAAAAAACCAACACAATCAAAACAAAACAAAACATAAAAATAAACCTTCAAAAAACCCCAAACAGCCCATGAAAATGAGTTGACTTGTTGGTTTTCCCATTTCCTCAGAGCCTTGTTAGACTTTTGGAGCTAATGTGAAGTGTTAATGGTTTCTAGTGGTAGTAGTAGTAGTAGTAGTAGTAGTAGTAGTAGTAGTAGTAGTAGTAGTAGTAGTAGTAGTAGTAGTAGTAGCAGTAGTAGCAGCAGCAGCAGCAGCAGCAGCAGTAGTAGTAGTAGTAGTAGTAATGATAATATATTATTAGGCTGATTCATACCAGTGTATTTACATAACACGTAGAGTGCTTTCCATACCTTAGCTCATTTGCTCCTCAAAGCAGTACAGTGAGGTAGGTGCTGTTGTTATTCCCAGCGTACGCAAGTGAGGCATAAAGTTGATGATTTACCCAGAGTCACATAGCTAATAAATGCTGGAGGCAGGAGGTGAATCTGGATCTTTTTGACTCTAGGACTGGCACTCACTCCAGTTAAATTTGTTATTACTCCCATAAAAAAATATTTGCTCTAAGGGACCTCTAATGGCTTACTTAACCCAAAGCAATGATTAATGTGGGAATTCCAGGCTCTATGGCAGATTGGTAGGGGGAAAGTGGTATGTGTGTGTGTGTGTGTGTGCGTGCGTGCGTGCGTGCGTGTGTGCGTGCGTGCGTGCGTGTATGTGTGCGCTGGTGGGGAGTCAGGAAGGAGGAAAGTGGGTTTTGGTGCCTTTGAAATCACTTCAAGTCTACCCAGGCATAGGGCCAGCCTTGGCAGAACTGTGTCTGTCTAATTAGTTTTGTTTGGCACCTAATACATTAAAAAAGAAAGGATTAAAATGTTTTTGATTATGGTAATGGGATATGATAATGTTAAGGGCCTCTAATAAACTGTCCTATTGATGTGAATTATCCACTTTATTATCTCAGTAGGAAAAATTAAGCCCCAAACAATTTCCTTGGGGACTTTAAGCATATGGTATCAAGGGGAAAATCATAGCTGTGAGTTTAACTCTAGAATTTTGAATCTTCAGGAACATCATATATGAAATATGAAATTTTTTCTGCTTTATAATATTATAGAGAAAAGGAGAAAATTAAACCCCAAACATTTTTTAATTAAGTTGAAAAATTACCCTGTAATAAGAGGTTTTCATTCAAAATAATTTCCCCACAATGCAGATTTTCAATTTTAAAAAAGAGAGTAGTATACTATTTTTATTGCAATAATTGATATTAATTTAGGTGATGAAATAACCTAATACAGATTAATTCCTTAGTTGAGGAAACACTGCTGATGAACAATAGATTTTATGAAGACTAAATTCCTTGTTTCCTTGCCTCAAGTCTCATCTTCCTTCTGTCTTTTACACAACTACCCATATCCTTTTTAAAAAAATATTTTATTTTTAATATATGGAATAAAACAAGTGTTTCCATAACACAGATAATAAAATGTGATTATACATGAAACTCCAAATCTATTGTATAAATCTTGTTATTACTTTAAATATATAATAATGTTATCATGTAGACTTCTTTTTTTTCCTTTTTTTCTTCCCTCCCCATTTATGTCTGATAACTTACCCCTGACTTAAAATACCTAATTTACTTCAAAGCTCAACTCCATGGCCATCTTCTTCCTACATTTTGCTGTTCTAGACTACACAGATAATAGTGCCTCTCCCCCTCAAATGTATTTATTTTGTATATTTTTTTATGAACATGTATTTCTTTGAGTGAAGGGACAGCTTCATTTTTCTCTGTACCCTCAGCATCTTGTATAGTGCTGGGCACATAGTAGATGATTAATACATGCTTGTTCATTGATATTAATAGCACTACAAATATAAAAATAGGACTTTTTGAATTATTAAGTCTTCGGCATAGGAAAATAACATAGATTTATAAACTACTTAATAGTCATTAAAGCAGTCACAGCCTGCCTTACGCCTTGGGGCTAAGAGATGGTGGCAGAATAGAAAATAATTTCAGAATAGACTGAAAATAAATGAAATAGTCTATGTCTTCACACACCTGCTCTCATAACCTTCTTATCCATTTTTGCTGGCTTTCCTGTTCTTTAATATGCATATCTTCTCAAATGGGGCTATGTCCATGGTGCTGACAATTGGGGGCAGTGAACACTGCCCACTTTCCTCGTCCCATTGCTATGAAACTCCATGCTAAGGCTCACTTTCTCTATACATCCCTCCCCCCAACCTCCTTGGGGAATGAGATCCAGGCTTTCTATGGGATTGATGGTAATTTCTGTGAACATTAATTGCGTGCGAAACCAATTAGCATGAAAAGCTTTCCTAGCTGGATTGCTCATGGTAAAAATCTGGATCATCTACTAGTTCCCCCTTCCCTGTCCCACTTCTTAACTTTATTCCCATTTGTTTTTGATCTTTAGTTCCTGCCTCTGATCTTACCCCAGTTCCCTGTTTCAGTCTCTCACTTCTGTTTCTGATATGAGCCCAAAGGTTCTAAGGTAGGGGTTCTTAACCTTTTTTGTGTGTCCTGGACCCTACTGACATTCTGCAGAAACCTATGGACCCCTTATGTTTTTAAATGCATAAAACAAAATTCATCGGAAACCAAGTACATTGAAATGCAGCTATCAAAAAGAATCTGTTAAAATGAGTTCATAGACTTCAAGGTTAAGAATGTCTGGATACAGCCATGTGGGTAGTTTGAGTATTTGCTAAATTTATGTTTCTGTTACCTCCAATCACTAAAAGGGACTTAAAATGCCTTTGACCAATAGGTAAACTAAATAAGTGCCTTGTTGCCAGTATATTGTTTTTATTTATTCTTTATATTTAAAATTCTTATTCTGTTCTATTTCTAGCACATATTGTCTATATAGACAATTAGATAATAAACACCTCAAGTACTGGGATTCTTTATTCATGGTAATGGGTTTTTTTAATTATGATGATAATACTAGGAGACAAAAGAATCTTCATTATCCATCCATCATCATGGGTGGTATTGTTTACCCCCAAATGTCATCTTCTTCTCTTATTATAACTTCACCTCATCTTGCATAGTAGACATGAAATATAAGGGAACATATAGTACTTAAACAATCCTTTTTGTATTTCTTCCCTGTATAGGGAATGAATGAACATTCTAGTTGCAAAGCAATGTGCTAACAACTGGGGATAAAAACTGAAAGTAAAACAGTCTCTTTATACACAATATTATGTACCTTCTGACTGCCCAACACCTAATAATTGAGTTGAATTGATTCTTCATTTTTGAAACTGAAGACACTGTTGTCAGTATTCAACCATGACTGTCAAGGCCAAGTGGGGAATGCAATGGTTTTGGCACCAAAATAGGAATATTTGGTTATGGGTTACTGTCTGTGGTTGTTCTCTGTCAATCAACCAACAAAAATCTATTAAACACCTACTATGTGCCAGGCACTGGATGAAAAAAGAGGTAAAAGATAGTCCATGCCTTCAAGAACTTTACAGTCTAATGTGCTTTGCTCTATATCTTGCTTTGGGATCACCTCTTCCATTTCTGCCACATGTTGGTATCATTCTCATGCCCCAGTTTCTTCCCAATATTCTTTGGGTGTGCTGCCTTGCATCAGACTTTGTGTTCAGGTCACAAGCCTTACAGTTCACTCACTAACCTTCAAAACTTTGCTCTAATAAGG
This sequence comes from Notamacropus eugenii, assembly GCF_028372415.1. Taxonomy (NCBI): domain Eukaryota; kingdom Metazoa; phylum Chordata; class Mammalia; order Diprotodontia; family Macropodidae; genus Notamacropus; species Notamacropus eugenii. The sequence goes on along the minus strand of NC_092878.1, from coordinate 116,727,616 downwards.
AATACCTTTTTTATACAACAGATGAGGATGTTGTTCTAATGTGGTTGTAATACTACCATGTCTGCCTTAAGGCCACATAGATCTGTTATTTTTAAGTAATTCCTATCAGGAGATTCAGGCTGTCCAAATCTAGAGTAATATAAAGGAAAGATTGTGGTTTACAAAAACAGCCTTAGTTGTGCAATCAACCAGATGGGCTCCCTTCTTTTTGGTGTGTTTTATCCTCCAGGGGAGTTATACCTACTATGTGCCTGACACATAGTAGAAATTTAATAAAATGTAGGACACGCTTTCAAGTTTAATTTGCATGGTTAACATTTTCTGCATTACTTTCTTAAGTCTAGACAATCAACAGAATAAATCAATCCCTGATTTGTAGCATTGCCCCGTTTTTGAGGTATAAATCCTTGCCCTGAAATTTTAACAATTAGCTTTCAACAGCTTGTATCAGCCAGCTCTGGAAAATGCCTGAAAGTTCTTTCATCATGCCAGTGGGTTAGCAGCTCTGTTCATGGGTATAGTCTAAAAAAAAAAAAAGTCTTATTTCCTTTATATGCATTATCAAACTTCTGTTGCTATTTTCAGAATCACTAGTCATTATGGTTTTTGCTTAGCATTAAGTAGGATTCAATTGTGAAATAATATACTTGCTTCTGAAAAAAATAGGAACCATAGAAATGCATTACTTGGTGTTTACTTGAGCATTTAATGACCAATCAGCTTTTTTTAGAGTATAAGCTCTTATTGCTAGTGATTTAGAAGTCAGCTATAAAAAGGTGGTGCTTATATAAATGTTTGGCACATAGATTAATCATATTTTGGGAATATGCATATTCATTCTAATGGGCAAATAAAATAAGAAGAGATAATATTTAGATTTGTGTTGTCATGCTTTTTCATATTTTAGTTTTTCTCAAATTAGAAAAAGAATTATCTATAAAACTGGATCAAAAATTATCTTTGTGCTTAACTCACCCCAATTCTACTCCTGTCTCAAATGTTGGCATTCCCAGAAGGCATTCTTTCTCAAAGTGGAGTTTGAGGGGAAGGACTAAGAACTCGAAACTGAATCTTCAAGTATTCTTTGGTAATACAGGGAAAGTTTGAACAGCTAGATTTTACTTTCTCTATGCTTTCATTTTCTTAATTGTCCTTCCCCTTAGTAATCAGCCAAGAAAATTTGCTAAGGTAGCCCTTACCTGTTAGCCTTCTAAATTAATATGTAAATTTTCCTCTTTTGAAACAGTTTTACTTTTTATATGTTTATTTCTCTGTCTCATTTTCTCTTTCTCCATATATATGTGTATATACATATACACACATATATAATTTAAACTTCACTCAGAATTTTGAGGCTCCATGTTTGAGGGGAGGAAAAAAGAGAGAGAAATAGAGACACACACACAGAGGGATGGGGAGAGAAAGAGAGACAGAGAGAGAGAGAGAGAGAGAGAGAGAGAGAGAGAGAGAGAGAGAGAGAGAGAGAGAGAGAGAAAGAATATATACATGGTTTTTAAGGATGACAGGTTTGGGGAACTGATTGGGGAAAAGTTTTGAAGACTAAAATCAATAAAAAAAAGAAACTTTGCCTAGGAAATATTAAGCAAAACATAATTACAAGAAGGTTAAAGAAGCGATGTTACTGCTCTGAATTTGTCATGTGATTTGCTGTCACAATGGAAGACTTTTAAAAGCATAATGTGAGGGAAGAAAGCAAAATTAGCGACAGCATTGGGGATCAATAATATTGAAATAATTCTGGAGATTAGCAGTATGAAGAAAAGTATATAAGAAACAACCAGGTCTAGGAGTAAAGACTATGGACAAAAAAAGAAAGGAAAGGACCAGTTTACAAGATACTCTATATGGTAGGATCTGTTACAGATTGGCTATATGGAGGCATGATCAGTGAGATAAGTCGAAAATGAACTCAAGATCACAATATATTATTGAAATGTAACAATTCAAATTAAGTCGTTATAAACAAACTTGAAAAAAACCCATATGAAAGGTTTAATCATGGGCTTTGGTATATGATACAGAGTTTGATGTCATCTTTCCTTTCAATAGAAGAGTATTTGAGTGTCTAGAGTATTTCAAAGATTGCTTTTGTACACACAAATAGCAGCTGAGCATTCTAGAATAATTATACTATCATATTAAAAGAATTAAATTCTAAGATAAATGATTTTCTGAAGTCATTTATTAGGTAAATTCAGGTAATTGAGCTCTTGGGTGTAATATATGAGTACTGCTGACTTGAATAGTATTAAGTCATTTGAGGATATAGTAAGTGATATTTTGTTAGTCTGTGACTAGATTAAATTATCCTTAGAGGGAAATCATAGTAACCAGACACTTCAAAAGCTGTAAATGTCCTGCTTTAAGTCTCAAATCCCATTTTCTTCCTTCTCCTTCCCTGATTTCCCCATCTTTCCCCTCTCTTCTACTCTTACCTTGGCAATGATGCTTTTTAGCATAATATTCTGTAAAAATAAAAAAAAAAAAAGAACTGTACCAAAGAAATTCCCATGAAAACAATTAACTGCCCATAACATCCAAAACATTTATCTATAAAGCAATTAGACATCGCCTTTCTTCTCCAGCAGAGGGCTACCAACCTCCATTCATTTCTGTGAACCTTCAAGAGGAAAACAAATTTAGATAGGCATAGATCATCACTTCACAGGTTTAGACTTGGGATGGGACCTTTAAGACCATCAAGGCAAATATCTCATTTTTTTTTTACAGTTTTCAATTTATTTATTTTTAGTTTTCAACATTCACTTCCACAAGTTTTACATAGTCTTCCTCCCTTTTCCCCTCCTTCCCCAAGATAGCATGCAACCTGATATAGGTTCTATACATACATTCCTATTAAATACATTTTCACATCAGTCATGTTGAATAGATGAATTATAATGAATGAGAAAAACCATGAGAAATAAAAGAATGAAACAAAAAAGAAAATGATCAGCTTCACTCTGCATCCATAGTTCTTTCTCTGGATGTGGATGGCATTTTTCATCATGAGTCCTTTGGAATTGTTTTAGGTCCTTGCATTGCTGAGAAGTCTATCAAAATCTGTCATCATACACTGTAGCTTTTTCTGTGAACAATGTTCTTCTGGTTCTGGTCTCTTTGCTCAGCATCAGTTCATATATGTCTTTCCAGGATTTTCTGAAGTCCTGCTCTTCATCATTTCTTATAGCACAATAGTATTCCATTACATTCATGTACCACAACTTGTTCAGCCATTCTCCAATTGATGGGCGTCCCCTTGATTTCCAGTTCTTGGTCACCACAAAAAGAGCTGCTATAAATATTTTTGTATGCATGATCCTTTTCCCACTTTTATAATCTCTTTGGGATACAATCCTAAAAGTGGTATTTCTGGGTCAAAGGGTAAGCACATTTTTATAACCCTTTGGGTATAATTCCAAATTGCTCTCCAGAATGGTTGGATCAGCTCACAGCTCCACCAACAATACATTAGTGTTCCAACTCTCCCACATTTTCTCCGAAATTTATCATTTTCCTATTTTGTTATGTTAGCCAATCTGATAGATGTGATGTGATACCTCAGAGTTTTGATTTGCATCTCTCTAATCAATAATAATTTAGAACATTTTTCTTTGAATATAGATAGCTTTAATTTCTTCATGTGAAAACTGCCTGTTCATATCCTTTAACCAACAAATATCTCATTTTGTAGCTGAGAAAACAGCCCCACAGAGATTGAGTGGGTTTTGCCCAAGCTTTGAACCGAGGTCCTCTGGTTTTATCCAAGGATATATATTTTTTTTCAAATTTATTAATTTATTTGTTTTTAGTTTTCAACATTCACTTCCATAAGTTTAAAATTTTCTCCCCCTCCCTCCCACCTCTTTCCCCCACGTGGCATGCAGTCTTCTATGGTCTCTACACATATATTCCTATTAAGTACATTTACATACCACTCATGTTGCATAGAAGAATTAAAATGAATGGGAGAAACCATGAGAAAAGCAAACCAAAATGAACATAACAAAAGAGAAAATCGTCTGCTTCATTCTGTATTCTGACTCCATAGTTCTTTCTCTGGATGTGGATGGCATTTTGCATCATGACTACTTTGGCAATGTTTTAGATCCCAAGGATGTACTTTTAAAGTCAAATTTTCTTTGCTATTATTGAAAAGATTTCCCCCTTAAAATAATCATATTTCTGGCACTGTAGGTATAACTTTCCTTTTTAGGAAAGGTCAAGACTTGTGATTTATAGATATAGGGAAATCTCCATGATTAAACCTCCTCTACATTGAAGTTATAAGTTGTAGAATGCTTCCTGGGCATTAAGGGGCTAAATGACGTGTCTAATGTCACACAGCCAGTATGTGTCAGAGGTATGACGTGATTAGGTCTCCAGCTGTCTGTTATCCATTACTTACTCCATGCTTTCTCTCTGTAGGTAGAATATGTAAGGAGCATCATGCCTCTGTTAGTGGAATTCTGCTGACTGGACTTTCATTCTCAGATGTAATTACAGTTCAGTGGGAGATATGCAGATCAGATTCAAGCGAAGGGAAGCACCTGTCAGGTTGTCATTGTCTGTTTACTTTTCATTTTTGAGGGGAGAGTGAAGAAGATAAACTTCCTTTTTTTTCTGAGAAGAGATGACATAATTAAATCTCTGCAACAAACACTTATTAAAACGCCTACAATTTGCCGGATACAAAGGGAAAAATGAAACACTCAGATTTTGTAACTGAAAGGAGACTTTTCATCTTGGTTTTCCCCATGCTATTCTCAATGGGTGCTAAATTGACAGCCTGGTATACTGTGAAGTCCTCTATTTACCCACATAATAACAAAGGCTCTGGGCCAGCTTCCTCCCCTTACTCAAACCTGACCTTGAGGGGTCAGTTCTGGGAGTTCAGTCTCCTGCCTAGTTGTAACTTGGCTGCAGTACTGAGACTGCCTGAAAAGGAACCAATTACAGCCACTTCATCTTGTAAATATGCGTCTTTTGCAGCCAAATCGCTGTTATTCCTGCCCTTTGCTTTTCCTTACAATTCTGGTAACAAAAACAAAGCAGCCAGGAGTTTCTCTTCATTTTGATAAAAGGCTTCTTTTGACTTGGGAAGCTGATTTAAAATTTTGGCACTGAAGCAAAAAGTGATGCAAGTGTACAGAGACTTTTTCTCTTAGAAGGATACCATGCAGGGTTCTACTTGCAGGGAGAGAATACATCTTGAGGCCTAAAATTCTTATTTCTATCCTGCACACAGGCTGATTTGGGGATGCTTTTAAGCAGTTATGCATTTGCATTTGGTAATACCCCTGTCGTTACCACACTAGGCTTTCTTGCCTGTAGCACTGTGCAAATTCTTGGGAATTTATTTTGCTTTGATTCACCTCAATTCAGAAAACCCTGTATTACATCCACCTTCTAAGCAGTTTGTTCTATCTTATTCTTCAAATTACCTCCACACTTCCCCCCCACTCCTGCCAAAACTTGTTCCAGTTCTATAAACACATACCTCTCCATGCTTTCTCTCAGACTTTACCCTATGCTCAGAAAATGAATTCTGTACAAGGTTGGCATGCAGAGTTCTCCTGTCTCTTACCGTGAATTAATTTTTGATTCTGACAGAAAATCAGGGATCAAAAGACTTAAAATGGTTATGATAAGTTCATAGTTTCTTTGTTAGTTGCTTTTTGGTTGTGCTGATATGTTTGCAAAGAGCTTCTCCCCGTCATCAAAATTATCATTTTTATCATCATCTTTATCACATCTCCATCATCTTCACCACTATTACCATCATCATCATCATCTTTCTCTCATTTTTCCATCATTTAACTTGAAAAAAATATTCCACTTTCTTTGTTTAATATCCATGTCAAGTATTCTATCAGAATTTGTTGAAACTTAAAAAATCTCCTATATATTATTAAATACAGTATAATGAAAACATGCGTATATACTGTTTTTAAGATTTGTAAAACACCTCCCTCATAGCAAAATCTGAGATAGTTATGGCAAACATACTTATCCTCATTTTATAGGTGAAGAAACTGATCCTTTGAAAGATGTGGTAATTTGCCCAGGTTTGTACACCTAGCTTCAGAGAGAACAAAGTCTCTCCTGAGTCCAGTACTGTTTGAAATATACCATAATGCCTAAGTGACCAAAAATAAACAGGGGGATACCATTGCAAGATCTGGAGTCTTAAGACCTGGTCCAATTCCAGCTCTGACAAAAGCTACTTGTGTGTACATAAACATCACTTGTTCTCTCTGGTCTTTGACTTTCTGACCTATAAGATAAGGAACTTGGAAGAAATGGCGTCTGAGGTCCCTCTAATGCTAGATCTATGATTTTATCATTTTGTTATACGTAAATAAAAGTTTATTTCTCCCACTCCATTGTCTATACTGCTGCCAAATTGACTTTCTTTAAGCTCAGGTCAACCACTCCATTATCTTTGCAAGAATACCCTAAACAGGGGTCACAAAGAGTTGGACACAATTAAAATAACCCAACAACACACTGTCCACATCCCTCCCATATTTGGGTAATTTCAATTGCCTCTAGGGCCAAATTCTTTTGACTTAAAGCCCTGTTTAACCTTACATATGATGTCTATTTGTGTATTTGTAAATATATGTGTGTGTAAATGTTTATGTATATGGACACATAAACATACATTTCAGGTTTTTTTTCCAGTAGTATATGACTCTTCATGACCCCATTCTGAGATTTCTTGGCAAAGATGCTGGAGTGGGTTGCCATTTCCTTCTTCAGTTCATTTGACAGATGAGAAAACTGAGGTAAACAGGATTAAATGAACTGCCCAAGGTCACACACAGTCAAAAATTTGAACTCAGGAAGTTGTATTCTTGACTCTAGACCCACCATTTTATTTATTGTGACACTTAACTTCCATACATATACACTGCATATAAGTAGATATACATGTATATATATGTATGTGTATGCATATATACATACACACATATATGTACACACACATATATGCACATATATACCTCTGCTTATAGGCATATATAAATATATATACACAAATATGTACATACATACAAACATATATACATATATGTTATCTCCCCCAATGGAATGAGAGCCTCAAGGCTTTTTGAGGGCATAGACTGTTCCATATTTGTCTTTGTGTCTCCAGAGCCTGGAATAGTACTTAGCATATAAAGTAGTCTTGTCAGTTGATTACCTTATCTTTCTTGTCTATAAACTTATACAATTCCTGATACCTGGAGTATGTAGTTAGCTTTTCACATTTACTGACACACCCACCCACCCACATATGTATATATATACATGTATGTGTATATCTCTCTCTATATATACATACATACGTACATACACACATAAAATCTTGACAGCTTGTTTAGTTGTTTTAAGTTGTTTCAGACTCTTTGTGACCTCATTTAGGGTTTTCTTGACAAAGGTACTGGACTAGTTTGCCATTTCCTTCTCCAGCTCCTTTTATATATGAAGAAACTGAAAAAAACAGGGTTAAGTGACTTTCCCAGGGTCACACAGCTAGTAAGTGTCTGAGGCTGGAGTAGAACTCAGGAAGATTAATCTTCCTGACTCCAGGCCTGGCACATTAAAGAGATTTGGCCAAACCTGTTATCTTTAATAGTGACTTTTAAAAGTAGGCCTGTTTAATTTGCATACTCTTCTTATCTTTGTATTAATGGATGTAAAAGGGAAAGATCTGTCCCTGTGATAAAAAAAAAATAAGTTATACTAGAAACTTGGTAACGGATGATATAATATAGTCCGGTTAATCAAAGGACTAAAAAACAAGATTTTACATTATCATATTATTTTTACTGAATAATGTGGACTGGATCCAATGTGCTGTTTCTGCTCCAGCAAAACAAAACAAAATGAAAACAGAACGGTGAAATGCAGAAGCATCCATCCGGAAGCAGTAACAATCCAGATGTCTGAACCTTTGTAGGAATATCTGGCTACACACAGATACAATTGGTCACTTTCAATGGGTGAAACGACCAGATGGTAACGCATCAACTGCTTCTGAACTGGTGATATAGCCACAAGGGTTTGGGCTATGTTTTTGTGCTTGGGGTTAACATTTTTATCAATGACTTGAATAAAAGCACAGATGGTGTACTCATGAAATTTCCAGATGACACAAAGCTGGAAAGGCTTCCTAACATCCTCAGTGATGGTGTCAAGATCTCAAAAGATCGTGACAACCTAGAAGATTGGGCTAAGCTAAATACGATGAATTTTAATTGAGAAGATGTAAACTTTTACACTTGAGGCTTTAAAAATGGCTTCCAAAATGCATAATAGTTGGGAGGGATGGTTAGAAAGTTGTCTGAAAAAGATTCGGGGAAGTTAGTGAATTACAAGTTCAGTGTGAATCACCAATGGCATGTCTCAACCCAAGGTGATCTTGGACTGTGTTAAGAGAGGTGTAAGCACTAAGAATAAGGTTGGAAATTGTTCTCCTACTCACTGTCCTGCTCAGAGTACTTCTAGAGTGTTGGGTTTAGTTCCGGGCACTGCAGTTTAGAAAAGAACATCCAGAAAAGATAATGGACCAGGATAGTGAAAGGTCTTGCTGTCCTGCCATACACGGATTGATTGAATGGTCTTGGACAGGGGCAGCTGGCAGCTAGGTGGTACAGTGCATAGAGCCCTGGCCCTGGAGTCAGGAGGAAATGAGTTAAAATTCCACCTCAGACACTTGACACTTATTAACTGTGTGACTCTAGGAAAGTCACCAAATCCTGATTGCTAAGAGGGAGAAGGAGACGGAGAGAGAGAGGGAGAAACAGAGGAGAGGGAGAGGGAGAAAGGGACAGGGGGAGGAAGAGGGAGTGAGAGAGGGTGAGCTGGGGTTGGTTAGCCTGAAGAAAAGAAGAGATTCGGGGAGACCTGATGGCTTTCTTCAGGTATATAAAACATTGTCTTGTGGAAGAGGAATCAGAATTATTCTGTTTGACTCAGCAAGTAGAATCAGGAGCAATATGGGTGAAAGCAAAGGGGTTCATTAAGGCTTTATATCTGAAAGTACCTCTATTATGTAAAGCTGGCCAGTGGTAGAGTGGGTTGCCTGAGGAAGTAGTGAGTTTCACCTCACTGGAGTTCTCCAACAAACAACAATTTGTTGGGTATGGTATAGTAGTAATTCTTTTTGGGATGGGGGTTAGATAAGATGATTCCTGAGCTCACTTTAAACTAAAAACAGTTTTGTACTTTGCTATATGTGGGTAAAGGGTGAGGAAAACTATTTTATTAAACAACTTGGATTTTATTTATCATTTATTGAAATTATCAAGGGAATGTGCAGAGCAAAGAGTTGGATTTTTTTTGATGGAAACCGTAATCTGCTATGAAGGTAAAGATGTAAATTATCTGTTACAGATTTTATGTGTAACCTTCAGCAAATTTCCTGAGTTTCATGTGATTAGACTTGGAAGCATTTTTCTCATCTGTAAAATTTTTTTAAAAGTACTTTTGCTTTTAATTTATTTTGAAGGAATATTAAGGATCCAAACTTGTTATTTTAAAGTTCTCAAAAAAGGCATGTTAATGGTAATATCTCACAAATGGAACCTGAACTTGATTTAAATCTTGATGAACCTGGCTTGATTTAAGAATTATAATTATTTTATATTGGCTAATTCCTCCCCTATTTTGATAAAAATAAAATAATGTTTATAAGAAAATTTAAATGGCTTCATTTTATAATTGATTCCATATGAAGAACAAAATATGTAATTTTGTCCAATTTAAGAAACATCCAGTTTTGTTCTATTTTAATGATTTTTTTATACAATGAAGTTAAACAAAATGAATTTATGAAAAATATTCTCATAACCTATGCTACACAGAACTTATGTATCAGATGTAGAATTATCTTTTGATTTGGAGAAATAATTCTAAAACATATGTTCTTATTTATTTGCTAATCCATATATTTCTATCAATTCAATACATTAAAATGTACATTTTTAAATTTACTGACAGATATGATTCCAAGTAACATTGATTATTGCAATAAGAATTAAAAAAAGTTTCCTCTTGCTTAAACTATTTACAAATTCAATTAAAAATCAAAGAGTTAAGAAATTCAGACAAACCGGTAAAGACAAATGTGCCATCTCATTAGAAGCCACATTTTACAAATGAGAGAACTGAGACTTCTAGAAATTTGGCCATGATCACATAGTGTCAGAACTGGAATTCAAGCCAAGGTCTCCCGTGCTCTTTCTGCCCTGTTTACAGATTTCCCACATTAAGTTTTTTATCTTCAGGTAATAAAATCTAGGAAGTATGGACTCACTGGACTACTTTGTCATCTTGAATAATGTTAGACCAGAGGTGCCAAAAATAATTCTTGCACCCCTCCATAATTAAGAGATATTTAACAAAAGAAATAAAAATACAGTAGGACATAGATAATGTTAATACATGGTTTTTGAAGTCAATATTCAACCCAAAGTGATACTTATGTATGTATTTCTATTTAAGTTTCATGGGACTCCTGGCTCATCGCACAACTAAATAGAATCTCCTCATGTCCCAACCCAGATTTAGTGATATTTTGTTTCTCTTTCTAGTATATCAGCTTCTTCTACCTCTTCCCACCTGTACTCAATTTGTGTTAGTATAACAATAGATGGTTTTTAATTGCACAGCAATTTCTCCTGGGTGGAGACGGGGCCTAGGGGAAATTACATTGCATATGGCTAACTCAGATTTTATTGACTGATGCCTTGAATATCGTGTTCCCTTACTGATGTTTGCAGATGGTTTTCCTAAAATTCTAATCAATGAGGTACTGGACACTGAAGGCAGCAAATGTCCACTTTCTCTCCTGGTCTGTAAAATTAAATGTGTCCTCTCTGAAGGGCAGTCTCTGCTGGCTCTCAAGTTTAAATGTGAACTGCACTGTGTTCTTACCTTAAAAGGCAAATGCAAGCTTTCCACGGGTGAGGATGAAGATGTTTCGTTGAAGGAAACATCTTTTGTCCCAGTTTAAAATTCAAACTATATTGCCTCTCTGCTGGAGGCCTGAAGGAAGACCTGTTTTATGTGGTCCATGAACCATTTAAATGACTATGAGCTCCTGGGACTGGAGGAGGGTGCCCTGTCTGTGCAGAGGTCAACTGGTGAGTGTGCGCTGCTCTCTCTCTTTGCATGTGGAGACTCAAAATATGGGTTTTCCTATGCAAATGTAAGATACAATGAAGTTTAAGCAACAGATATGGAAAAAGGGGAGATTAAAAATCATATGCTTAATAGGCTATTATTGAGCAAATTAGATTAAGAAAGAACATTTTCAGAGGCTAAGACTACGTCAAACCTTTCTGGCATTCTAATTATGAAAAGATTAAGTCATTCTGCTTCCTTCACATGGGGACAATATGCTCTGTTGGGGGAAAGAATCAATGAAAAACAGTTTGCTAAAAAGGTGGCATGTGTTGAATAGCTTTTAGGTTTTCTTTTTTTAAAAATTCACACTAGTTTCTTATATTCTTCTGCTCTGTGATGAGTCTAATAAGGCCTATGATAGAGGTGTGTGTGTGTGTGTGTGTGTGTGTGTGTGTGTGCATACATTTTTCATAAGGCAGCACATTCATATGCAGGGGGTCTTTCTGTGTCATGGACCCCTTTGTCAGTTTGGTTAAGCCCATGGACTCTTCAAAATAATGTATTTAATTGTATCAGACAAAATACAGAGGATCACAAAGATACCCATTTGTACTGAAATAGTTACCAAAATACTAAAAACAATAAGAAAAACAAATTCATAGATGCCAATTTAAGAGTTCCTGTTCTAATGGATAGGTTATAGGGCTAGAAACCAAGAATCATGGCTCCATGGGCATTTCTGCCACCATGTTGCTGTCTTATCTACAACAAATAAGTTATCTTTCATCTTATTTTTTCATCTGTAGGATATCATTATTTCTACTGTTTCCATCAAAGATATTGTAAGAATTTAGATACACAAAGTCTTTTGAAGTCCTTGAATGTGAGACCTGCACATAGAAGGTATGATGGTTGTTAGCAATTTTGGAATCAGTGCTGGATGAAATCTTTTATATCTTCATCATCTTGGTATATGGTAAGGTATGCTAGAATCCATTCTTTTCTTCTCATATATGGGAAAACAGAATAAATGGCTTACATTGTCACTTATAACAGTTTTTTAGGTACTTTGGAGATCTAGGATCCTAAGTCCTAAGTCTAAATAAAAAAAAAACAAAACAAACTATAATAGAAATCCAAAGAAATGTGCAGTCTCTAAACATCTTAAAGCTAGGGAATTGACTTGACACTGTTAAACTTTGCAAGTAGGTTTATCTCCTGAGTTTATATGAAGCTCTCAGGAAAACCTTGCTTTACAGTGCCCACCCCCATTCCCACCTTCACCTGTATGTCTTCTCCCTATCATGCTTATGTAGTCTTTGGGATATTGTCTGTTCTTGTTATGCTTCAGATCCCCAACTGACATCTTCAGAAATAGGAAGGATATATTTTATTTAGAAGAAGTAGGTTCCATAAGCAACTCTTCTCTCAGGAAATATTCCACAGGCATCGTTTTAACTATAGGATAATACAGAGAAAAGAGCCACATTTTTAAATCATATATGATATTCTGACAAAATGATATTCACTTATCAAGGGAACCCTTCCTTATAGAAAAAGTAGTTTTTAAATCACTTTAGAAGAAGGGTGATCATATGAAGAGGATGTTAGAAGGTCTTGTGGAGCATCCCATCCTTGATGCTTTCTTCTGGACCTCCATGTCCTTTTATGTTTAACAAGATGATTCTTATTGTCATTAACTATATACTGAATGGTCTTCCTGAAGCAATCTTGATAGCAAACAACAGATTTGAATTGGAATGATGTGTGCAGGCCATGAGTGACTCATTTAGGTAAGGAGATGTTGGATCTTTTCTGAAATTTATCTTCTACCTCGTAGTAAATACAGTATGAGAGAGGCATTGGAAGGGGAGAGTGATGAAATCTGATTGAATCTGAATATAGAAATGAGTTGCCAAAATCCAAGATGAGAAAAGTCAGAGATGAAAGTTTCTGATGCTCAAAAGACTGATAAAGCTGAACTGGGGTTGATCGATGCTTATACCAATGTGTACCACATCTAAATTATTTGTTTAGGAGTGATATTTGTTTGCTTTTGGGTTCTCTTTCCGTTTTGAAGGTTTCTTCTCTCTTTTCCTCTGCCCCCTCTAATATCTATGACTATTTTGATTAGCTTGGGATAGCTTAAGGGATATGAGAATGAAAGGTACAAATTCTGATAGTACTTGAGCAGTATAGGGGTTCTGCTTAAAAGCAGAGTAGCATAGTGTCTTCTCTAATAGAATAAACAGCTGTTCATTTCATGTGGGAAAGGGACACTAGAAAGGATCTAGAAGAAGATCTGAGAGCAGCAAGGTGGTACAGTTGATAAAGTACTGGGCTTGGAATCAGGAAGACTTATCTTTATGAGTTGAAATGTGATCTCAGACACTTACTCGATGAAGGACCCTGGGCAAGTCACTTACCCCCCTTTACCTTAGTTCCTCATCCGTAAAATGAGCTAGAGAAGGAAATAGCAAACCACTCCATTTTCTTTGTCCAGAAAATCCCAAATGTGGTCATGGAGAGTCTGATGTGACTGAAAGGACTGACAACCACAGAAAATGATCTATCAGTCTATATATTTCACTTAGTGAATTTTTTAACATCTGGAGGTATATGGTCCAAGGTCTTACTCGGATAGTAAGTCTTTCCTGGGACACAAATTAGCAAATTGGTACACTACCTATTTAATTACATGATAAATTTATATTATATTATTTTCCCCAATAATCAAATGTATTTCTTCAAATAGGATAGTTATATGTTTTCTCTAGTGATGTATTTACATAAAATCAACAGAACCCAATGTGACTAATGTCCCTGTGCCCTCAGGTGAATAGCGAAGTTGCTAATGACTTCTTAATCAAGTTCTTGTAGATTCTGGAAAGTTGCTTTCTTTTGGTCTAGTCAGAGATAAACATGTTTTTCCTTCATTAATTAATGTGATACATCTCTCCTTATCTCTTTTTTTTCCTTTACGCTGTGCTGTGTGTGTGTGTGTGTGTGTGTGTGTATGTGTGTACTGAAACATTAATCCTGGCTCATCCTCATCACTGCTTTACAACTCTGCTCAGTAATTACTGGAAAAAAAAGAGCTTTTGGCCTTTAATGATCCCACGTGTCACTCTTCTAAGATGTGTGGATGCCATGCCTTTTGCGTTACGATTCTTTCCTCCCTTCCCTCCTCCTTCATCTCTCAGCTGGCAAAGCCAAGCAGAGCCCAGATTATGCTGTGTTTTCCCACTGACAGCCCCATTTGGTTCCCTTGCTTAATGCAGATCCCTAATGCAGGCTCACGTGGGTCTGTAAATGACACAATGAGGACTAGGCTATTCCCAGCCCTCTGAAGCTTCTACACCCTTAGATTGGTACAGTCGTGGTTTCTTGCAGGTGAACTCCACATCCCTGGTCTTCATCTCTGAATGCAGCAGCTTTGTTTTTTTGGTTTATTCCCCCATCCCTCACCCCATGCCTTTTTAGCGAGCCTGGAATAAGGAAATGTAAAAGATTTTTAAAAAGAGAGAGGAGAAGAAATCCCTGTCATGTGCTTTAGCAGAGGCAGCAGGAGCCACCGCGGTAGCAGCAGCCACAGCAGCCCAGCATCAGAGAGTCATTAAGTCAGACTGCACCATTTTCTTCTCACCCTGCATAGAGGTGCTTCTGGGAGCTGCGGTCCACTGCCCACCCCCTCTTGGTACCACAGAGGTGGCTTCTTCCTGGTCCCAGTCAGAGGGCACAGATTGTCTGGAGGAGTTACAAGAGACTTCCAGTTGGGATGTGAACCTAAAGGATGGCTATTTCACCTGCTCAGATGTTTATTTGTAGTTGTGGTTAGAGGACTGAAAAAAGAGGCTCCAGTCTAACACTCAGTTTTGGGTGTTTTTCTTTTCTTTTCTTTTCTTCTTCTTTTTTTTTTTTTTGCACCGGGCATCTAGTTCTCTCTGAGCATTTGTGTGCAGGTGTGTGTTTGTGGGAGTGTTTTGGTATGCTGCAGTGAATTATGGGTGGTGCAGAGGCTAAAGCAAGAGTGTGACCTATCACGGAGGTGGAGAACTGGATGATTTTTTAGTGGTTCTGGCTCCCAGCCGTTGGCCTGTTGGGGGGAAAAATCTCTATTTATATGCAACATCACCTGGATTGCTGTGTAGTAGGAATTGGGTCTCAGGAACTGCTGCTGCCGCCTGATTCTGCAATATGGCTCATGCTGCTGCTTCCATTAAAAAAGTTCGGGAGGCCGAGCTCGATGAAAAGGAGAAAAACCTTGAGAGGGAAAGAAAAAAACGGAAAATCCCTAGGGAACGAATAGAGAGGAAACGCAAGGTATGGAGAGCTATCTATCATTTTATCTTTCCCCATGTCTGGCTCCATAAAGCTAACTGTACCTGGCAAGTCTCTTGTCATGATATTAGCAACTTCACCATCCACTTTGCCAACCATCCAGTCACCTTTGCCTTGTGTCTAAATCACAGTGATAAGGCTGTGGTTCAGATCTTGAATTTCTGCATCAGGAGGAGTGTGGGTAGCCTAGGCAGCATAGACCTCCATTCCTTTTAGCCAGCAATTTGATCACTGCATTTTTCCCCCTCAAAATTTTCAGTTATGCCTCTGTCTTTAGACACTTGTCAAAGGAGAAAGAAAGGAATTGATTTATGGTTGCAGTGTTAAGATATTTTCTTCTTGCTGTGTGTAGTCTGGGCTACAGTCATTAGCATTAAAGTGAGCCTTCTCCCTGAATACTACAAGCTCTGTATAAGCTTCTAGTTAAAGGCTGAACTATAGTTTGCTTTTATTTCTTCCCCTAAATGAATTAATCTGTCATTATTCTGTTTTAAAGTGTGCTTCAGTGCACTGGCACTATATGTCTGTGTATTGGGCAGATTGAAAAATTATTTTTGGATTGTTTCTAAGAGGAATATTACACTTTCATTTTTTGATGGTGAGAAGAAAAAATAATGAAGACCAGTCGCGGCTTACTGTGGCATACTGTGTGAGAAGATGTGGGTTTGTTTGGCATTTAGCTAGAGAATTTCATCTCTTATCATCAGTAGAGCAAAATTCCCACGCCATACTGAAAATGAACTAGTCATTTCACCTGGCCTTCTTGTTCTGCCAAAGCAAGGGAGAAAATTACTTGTGAATGCTGCAGTTGCCAAAGTAGGTCATTCTATATCTTCAGAAACTGATCAGCAGCATGTTATGTTCGTGTAGTATAAAAATAGTGAAAGTCATGGTTTGCAGACAAGTTGTTATTAAACATAGCTTTGGGATTAGGGTTGCACTGGGGACACATCTGTTCTTAGTAGTTGATGGACCTTTCTTTATTACCCCAATAGTAACATTTTACTCTGAGATTTTTAGGGTTTGGTCATGTGTGTGTGTATATGTGTGTGTGTGTGTGTGTGTGTGTGTGCAGACTCATGACTAAACATATTTTCTTCAAAGCGGATCATTTAAATTTTTAAGCTTGGGATCCATTATATTAATTTTCAAATTGGGGATATCAGAAGGATTCAGATATTATATATATTACTGGAACTTTCTTTTATTTCTAGTTCTTAGACAAGTTTCTATATTTCTATGCAATACTGGAAGACAGAGCTTCATCTTATTTCAGTCTCACTAATTTCTAGTAGTATAATGGGTTCCTATTACATTAACATAGATAAAGGAGTAATATATTAGAGTTTTTCTTCTGGGAGAAGATCTGATACCCTATTTATGACCTTTTAAAGGCTGTGTTTCAATAGTACATTGAATTATACTCGAATTATCTTTTTAAAAAAATCAAATCAGCAATATTATTGGTCATTTTGGCAGGAGTGAGCTTCCTATGTCACAGCTACTTTGATTCCACTCTTAATCCCCTAAATGGGACACTGCAGCATAAAGGAGTTATCTGGGATTATATCCTTTCAACCCCCTTTTCCTTTGAAAATATAATAATATATGATTTTTTTTGTCATTGTTGCTTATTCAGCAAACAGTTGTGACCTAGCAACTTTGCCTAGATAGCATTCTTGTACATTCACGAGCATCCCCCTCCCCCTGTCTCTCTCTCTCTCTCTCTCTTTCTCTGTCTCTCTGTCTCTATCTGTCTTTTCCTCTCTCTATCCCCCATCTCTTTCTTCCCCCTCTTCACACTCACTTACACACAGACATATAACAAGGAAGGTGGTAGTTTGTTTTACTCTGTATTTTGGATCCCCCTTTTCCCTCTTATTCTACAAATATGGGTGCCACCAATATCCAAAATTCCAAATGTATGAAATAGTCTTTAGAATCCTAAATGACTTGGATACTTCATTTCTTCCATTGAAATTTACTAAGTCCAGGTATGGTCCCAAGTTATGGACATATGATAGTATCATCAGATTTTCATATCTAGGAAATATCAGTTGACTCTTAAAAATCTTTAGGGAAAACTGCACTAGCTATTACTCTACTGGTTCTCTTCTTGGTAGAAAGCCATCTGTCGTTCCCCCCACCCCCACCCCCTTTTTTACTGCAGCTGCACGTAGAGTTACGGAGATACTTAGACTGCACAAAAACATTGCTTGCAAATTGAATGGGTGTGGTTTCTAGATCTCTGAGCTTTATGAACTCTGTAAATAGACATTCACCTGAATTCTTTCTGCAATTTGCTTCAAGTCAAGAGATTTTAAATATGTAGCTATTTGCAAGTGATTGCAAAATAGATTCTAAAGATATGAATGCGTGTTAGCCCAGACTACTGCAATATCTTCCCACCTCCAGTCTCTCCCTCCTCTGGTTCATCATGCACACTGCTGCTGTACTAATCTTTCTAAAGTAGAGCTATGTTTACATTAATCTTCCAGCTCAAAAAACCTTTAATGGCTACCTGTGGTTTACAGATTAAAATACAAGCTTCTCCATTTGGTATCCAGGGTCTTATATGACATGGCCCCAATCTAGCCTTTTCTCTACATGTAGGCTACTCATTAACCAGACTGTGCTGTTCTGTGAACATGTTGAATACATTCTTGCCTCACCTCTACTTTGCTTGGAATTCCTTCTCCACCAATTCTACCTGCCCATATCCTACTCATCTTCCAACAGCCGGATTAAATGACATCTGACCCTGATTCCATGAAGATTCCCCTGATTCATGCAACTGGAACATACCGTTCTCATTCCTTTGAACCCTCATAACACTTTGAGCTTCTCCTATGGCGTGTTTACAATATTCCAACTTGTTCACTATGTATTTGCATATTTTCCTTCACCTCCCCAGATCAGAAATTGCTGTATCACACAGCATATCCCACAATACCTATCAGAATGCCTTGAGCATATATAATAGGTTGTGTTTAGTGTTGTATTTTTAAATACCGTACTGGATTATTAGTGGCATTCTAATAAAGGATTTGGAGAGCTAACATTGTATAGTGGATAGAGAGATGACTTTGAAGCCAGGAAGACCTGTATGACCCTGAGGGGGTCATTTAACTGCTAAGTGCTCTAGGTCTGGGCCAGGAGTAAGGAACCTGTGGCCTCAAGGCCATATGTGGCCCTTTAGGTCCTCAAGTGTGGCCCTCTGACATAGAGGGTCACATATGGCCTGGAGCCTGCAGGTTCCTTACCCCTGGTCATTTTCTCAGACTCTCAATTGAAGAAAAGATGCTGACTTACATTGAAAGAGGGAGTTTCTTCACTTGACTCTTCCTTGGACCAATGAAATCACAAATCTAGTCTCTTATCCCAATCCCCTTCCTGTTTATAAGAAGGTAGGAAGTTTCCTGACAATAATTTAAGGATCACTTTGTGATGAATTTTTAAAATGATAATAATGATATGTAACTTAGAGATACAGATGATATAAAATATGTGTATGCTCCGGTACAAAAAAATGGGCCACTTACAAATAGGCTAGCCTATTTGAAAATTTCAGATGGGACTTGCCAAAGTGCAGGGAAAAGTTGGATTAGCCTGTTATAAAACAATTAAAAAAAAAAAAAAGCAATCGCTTTGAGATAAAAATGAGTTCAAAAACAATTGAAGTCAGTGGAGTTTTGTCAAACTTTTAGGTTTATGCCTACTATTATCTCAATAATTTTATATTAATTATTTTTATATCTTATAAAGGAATTTCTCTTTTAAAAAAATTACTGTTTCATCATAGTCTCAGAATCAGGCCTTCTACGGAGTTAGAAATGTCATCTCTGCTGATTGACAAATGGCTTTATGTCCCATTGGGGGTGAAGGTGTGGGTGCATGGCAGGTTCTATCTAGTCTTGTCCTCACGATTTCCAAACAGAATGATGGGATTCAGGTTTCCCTGCAGCAGCCTATCAATCAATCAGTTCACAGACATTGGCCTATAATGTTCCAGAAACTGCTACTTGTGTTTGTACTAGAGATACAAACACAAGAATGAGAGAGTTGCTACTTTCAAAAACCTTACATTCTAATGGCACATATGTAATTATATGGAGAATAAATACAAGTAACAATTTTAAGATTGTTTGGGAGAGAGGGCTCTCGCAGCTTGGGGGAATCAGGAAAGGCCTCATGCGGTGGTGCTTAAATTATGTCCTGAAGGACCAAAGTGATTTTATGAAGTGAGGTGGGGTGGGGAGGGTAACACCAGGCATGGGATAGAGTCAGTGCAAAGGCACAGAGAAGGGAGATTTATAAAAAACAGGGAGTCCAGTCTGGACAGACCATGGTGTTCAGAGAGGTAAGCAATATATAATGAAGAAAGAAAGCTAGATTGGGGTCTGGTTGTGGAGCACTTTTTGTTGCTATCTATTCCTTCATTCAAGAACCATTAGTTATTAAGTGAATATTATATGCAATGCAAAATATAGCCTATCCAGGCTTTCTCTTGGGGTTCTTCATCACTGGTTTGTTAGACAGTTAAAGCTGAATGTCCCGAGTTCATCTCAGATGCAAGTTGTCTGAAACAGAACTCATTTTTCCCTTCCAAACCCATGCCTCAACCAAACTTGTCTGTTTCTACCAAGGGTATGACTTTTCTTCCAGTCACCTAGATTTGTAACCTCAGAAGTGTGCTCAAATCCTCATTGTCCCTTGTCCCCCATGTCTGATCAGTTGTCAAATCTCACAGCTCTAGCTGTTTCTGCTTCCATGAAGTCTCTTAGATCAGACCCCACTTCTCTCTCTCTGTCTCTCTGTTTCTCTCTGTCTTTTTCTGTTTCTGTCTATCTGTGTTTCTGTCTCTCTGCTTCTGTCTCTCTCTGTCTCTCTGTCTCTGTGTCTCTCTCCATATGTCTCTGTCTCTGTGTGTGTCTCTTTCTGTTTCTCAATCTATCTCTTCTCTCTGTGTCTCTCTGTTTCTCTCTCTCTGTCTCTGCCTCTCTTTGTCTCTCCATCTCTCTCCATGTGTCTCTGTCTCTATCTCTCTATGTATGTGTCTCTTTCTCTGTCTTTCTCTTCTTCTCTCATCACCTTAAGTTCAGATCCTCATCACCTCTTGTCTAAACTATTGTTATGACACTCTAATTGGGCTCCTTGCTTCAGGTCTCTCCCCTCTCCAATTCATCTTTCACACAGCTATTGCCCAAGTGATTTCCTTGAGATGTAGCTCAGGTCATGTCATTCCTCTCATCAGTGGACTGCAAAGGCTTCTTCCTGTTTTTAGAATAAAACAGAAACTTTTCTGCTTAGTTTCTTAAGTACTTTATAACTAACCCCAGCTTATCTTTTTAGCACTATAATAAATCACTTCCTTTCCTGAATTTTATGATGCAGAGAAATGGGCCTTCTTCTTATTCTTTATTCTTATAAGTCCTTATTCATATCTTATGCTCCCTCCCATCCTACACACTCATGGAATATACTCTAATATACTCTCTTTTTATCTCTTCATCATTGCATCCCTCACTTCTTTTTTTAGATGTAGAGGAGGCACTAATTGTAGTGGAAAAATTTTTCCTGATACCCCCAATTTCTAGTGCTTTCTTCTCTAACTTGTACTTAACCATCTTTTATTTGGTTTGTTCAGTGTGTGTGTATATGCATATATATATACATATATATAGGTATATATATATATATATACCTATATATACATGCACATGTATATAAAATCTTTTCTGTATATATTTATATATGAATATGTTGTTTCCTGAGACAGATTATAAACTTCTTGAGAGTAGCCACTGTTTTATTTTTTGTCCTTGTATCTCCAATATCTCATCCAGTGCCTGACACACAGTGAGTACTTAATAAGTGTTTGTTGATTAAGTGATGGTGCTAAGTACTGAGGGAGATAACCAAGATATGGAGTTAACAGCCTAAATATTGTAATTATATTCTAGTGCATCAAAAATCAACATGATCAGGAAAGGGAACAAATGTTAAGAAATTCATAAAGTAAAATGATAGGTTCACACATTTTCTACAGTCAATTATTTTATGTGTTTTTTTTTTAAATTTTCCTTAGGCTTAAGTTTATAGATGGTGATGGGGTTTGGAAGGGATGGAGAGGAAAGAGACAGAATATTAAGGTTTAACTTTATATTAGATTCCTTCCTATAACTTAGATTTTTTTTCCCTTGCCTAAGTGTGCAGACTTCTAGTACCTTTTAATTCAACTGTACTTTTATTTTAAAGTAGATATGCTCAAATACTCAAATGGATCTGTGACCTCATAGTTTTAGATGTGCCCTCCAGTGATACAGACCATAACCCATTCTTGTCTGCCCATCCTTACCTTCCTGTACTACTATTCCCATAAATTTGCCATAAGAGACACATCCAGTATGTTAGTAGCCTTATTTACCTTTTCTTGATCTTGCAATGGTACCCATGCCGTATCCAGTTTGTTACCTGTTATCCATTTTTTTTTGCTGTGTGACCTGTTCATCATTTAAAAAAAATTTTTTTGTTGTTGTTCAGTTGTTTCAGTCCTGTCTGACTCTTCATGACCTGATTTGGAATTTTCTTGGCAAAGATATGGGAGTGTTTTGCCATTTCCTTCTCTAGCTCTTTTTTTTTTTTTTGGATAAGGAAACTGAGCAAACAGGGTTAAGTGACTTGCCCAGGGTCACACAGTAAGTGTCTGAGGACCAGATTTGAACTCAAGAAGATGAACTTTCTTAACTCCAGGCCCAACACTCTATGCACTGTGTCACTTACTTAGACTTCAGAAATTCTTCTGAGTTTATTTGTTATCTTTTACAGCCTGCTCCTGCTCACCATGTGCCTTTCTATTGCCCTCTGTGTGATATTGCTTTTTGATTCCTGAGAAACCATAGTGACTCATAGCCACTCCACAACACTGGCAGAATAATATTGCTAAAAAAAGATAAGACTGTTTGGGAACATCTTTGAGGTCATTAAAAGACCTTCATATTTCCTGGAGGTAGTCCTCCAGGCCTGTTGACTTCCTCTTGTTTAATACTGAGCTCAAGCCATTATTGGTACTATCTGTCCAAGATTTCTATTTTCCTTCCATCCCTCCCTCCCTCCCTCCCTCCCTCCCTCCCTCCCTTCCTTCCTTCCTTCCTCCTTCCTTCCTTCCTTCTTTCCTTCCTTTCTTCCATCATGAATCTTTTGGAATTGTCTTAGATCATTGCATTGCTGAAAGGAGCTGAGTCTATCCTAAGTCTATTGGTCTTTGCCCAATGTTGTTACTATATACAGCGTTCTCCTGGTTCTGCTCATTTCACTCAGCATTAGTTCATATAAGTCTTTGCAGGTTTTTCAGAAATCTGCCTGCTCATCATTTCTTATGGGACAATAGTATTTCATTTCATTCATATTCCACTTCATTTATTCAACTTTCAATAAGCATTTATTAAGTGCTTACTATATGCTAGGCATTGTGCTAAGTTCAGTGAATACAAATGCAAGTCCTTGCCTCCCTGGTGCTTAAATTCTAATGGATGAAGACAACATACTGGCGGAATCTTAAAAGATGGGATTAGGGGATGGGAGAAACTTCCCCTTATAGGGACATGTTGGAGAAAGCAGTTCATAAAATTGGGATCAGAGCAGAATAAAGAAATGAACCTTGGCAGATGAGGCACTTTAAAATGGTGATTCCTGGAGGAACTGATCAGTTAGTTAGAGGAAGAGGCTACAGGGGTAGAGTCCTCTTCAAGGGTGAGGAGGCTTCTGAGTAATGGTAGAGAAAGGGGTCTGGAGAGAAAAGATGGAAGGCTAAAGAGGAGGGAAGGAGAAGATACATAATTACTTTTATTGTCATTATGAATGATATCTCAGCATTTTTTTTGTTATTGGAAATTTTATCATGAAAAAAGGGAGAGGGTCAAAATGTAATTCTGGGTATTCCAGTAGAGAGAAGAATAAATGGGAAGCATTGTTTCTTGGTCTTGTTTATCACTAACTATATGTGCACATCTTGCCTCAGCTTTCCCATCTGTAGTATAGTGATAAACCTATAGGTAGGCAGCTAGGTGACTAAAATCATAGAGCAATGGGCCTGGAGTCAGACCTAAGTTCAAATCTGACCTCGCACACATTTTTAAAAAAGTTTTTAAGTTTATTTTAACCTTAAAAAAACATATTGCCACGTACACAGCAGAATGTAAAAGCGAATTCAATATAAAGCAATCAATTTCCATTTCAAGAAAACCTATATAATAAATTCTGCACGTTATTTTCAAAGCTGTTCAGTTTTTCTTTGCTTCCTTGTAGGTCTTCATTTGTTCTCTGCTGTGCACTTTTTACTTTATTTTTCTCCTCCCACTCCCTCAGAAACAAGGCAACAATTAAGCATGGATATCTATCTATCTATCTATCTATCTATCTATCTATCTATCTGTCTGTCTGTCTGTCTGTCTGTCTGTCTGTCTGTCTGTCTATCTATACACATACATATATGCATATACATAGATATCTATAAACATGTATATATCATATATCAATATATGTACACACACATATACACTGAAACCCATATTTGTAAGACCACACTATGCTTATTTCTACTCACCATCTGCTTTTGTGAAGGTGGATAGCATCTTCTTTCCTAACTCTAAATCTTTCCATGTTTTTCTGAATCAACCACTTCATCATTTCCTGCACCACAGGAATATTCCAACCCAATCACAATCTATCTATGAAATTTTCCCCTTTCCCAGTTTTTCTGCATTCCTTTTATTCTTGGCTGCAAAGGTTTTTTCTTGTATAAATAACAAGAAAATTTCAATTTAAAATAACCCAAATTATTCATTTTATATTTCAATGATTCTCTCATCTTATAATGATGCTACTGAATCTGCTTCTCTCACATCTCCCCCTCCCTGGTTTCTTTGAAGTTACTGATATTTTGTTCTTCCAAATGAACTTTGTTATTATTTTTTCTAAGTAATATACTTTTTAGTAATTTAATTGGGATGGCATTACATGAATAGATTAGTTGGGTAAAATTGTATTGGCTTCACCTACCCATGATCAATAAATATTACTTCACTTATTTAGATCTCACTTTATTTGTATAAAAAGTGTTTTATGTTTGTGTTTGTATAGTTCCTGTGTCTGTTTTGGCAGGTATGCACTCTGGTTTTATACTGGCTAGTTATTTTAAATGGTATAAAACAGTGTTGAATAATATTGCTGACGTGTAGTGTAGTTTCCCTATTTTTCTCTTTTGATTAAATCTATTTTAGTTTTAACTTTGTCTGAGTCTCAGACACTTACGAACTGTGTGACCTTGGGCAAGTCACTTCTGTTTGCCCTTATCCACTGGAGAAAGGAGTGGCAAAGCACTCCAATATCTTTGCCAAGAAAACCCCATGAACAAAATAGTCCACAAGGTCACAGTCAGGTAAACCTGAACTACTGAACAGTAACTGCAACAGATATTGTGAGACTAAAGGAAGTCATGCAACTGACAAGTGCCAGATTAATTTAAAATGGTAATCTGACTTTAACTTTCAATTATTTTAGGAGATCTCTTATTATATTTGCAGTCAGAAACATATATCCTCACTGAATATTAGTTGTTCTAAACAGCTAATGGAATGTCCCTTAATTCTTTGATCTCCTAGTATAGAAATTATAAAACGTGCTTAATTTCAATATTGTTGTTATTAATAGAGTGTGAAGGAATCACTTGTAGTTTTTTTCATGAGAAAACTTTTGATTTAATAGTTAACTTAGTTAACCGATTGGAATAAAATGATTGTAGGCTTAAAAATCTGTCATAACTTTGGTGAAATTACTTTCTTTTTTTTTTTACTTTCCAATCCCACCTTATACACATATCATCTCTGTATATCCTTATGAAATCTTGTCATTCATTATTAATGCTATCTTTATAATGTAATAATATAATGGAATAGCATATAATAATTATAATTCTTATAAAGGAATTTAATTTGTCGCAATCATTTCAACAGTTTTCACAGTCTACCTGATATGTACATATATATGTGTGTGTCTGGATCATACACACACATATATGTATATTTGAGGTAGGAGGGATTTATTATTATTATTATTCTCTTAACTTTAGTTTATTACCTTAAAATGGAAGTCTGTTTATTTTTGAGGGAGATCAACAGGCTAATACAATTTTAATTAGTGCTTAGCTGAAAATCATTAATAGTAGTAGGAAAATGTCAATAATCTAGCAATCTGAAGAAAATCTGAATTATTTAATTTTATATGTATGTGTGTGTGTGTGTGTGTGTGTGTGTGTGCAATTGTAACAGAGGAGAAGATAAGAGTTATCTGCTGCCCTTCAAAACTCTACCCATAACCTAGCAGTGAGCTTCCTTGCACATAAGAATCTAACTCTGGGAGTAGCATGACATTATCAAGAAAAAAAATAGTAATGTATGTTCAAAGGATTCTGGGCACCAAACCAAATACCATTGTAACTAAAAATACAATGGCCAACAGAAAGGAGATTTGTGATGTAGTAAATTCCTAAAAGTGTCTAATCATGGAAAATTCCAGTCAACGACTTTGAGATGTACAAAATTTCTCAGGGTTGCCCGTAATTTTTACCTCTACATCAGCTATATCAATATTTCTACAAAACCATAATAAAGTAAGGATGGAGTAATAAGGTATTTAGTTTCATCTGGAAGGATGCCCTTTATGTATCCTAATGCCTACTTACAAGTGGAAATTAAAATAGTCTATTGATTTATTAGTCCATTTGGCTTTGAATTGCAATTGTTAAGACACATTTATTCACTTGAGAAGCTTTCAGGGTCTTGATTTTTTTTAAAACCTCATTTTAGTTCCTTGTTTTGATATGCCCCTTAATGCTTAGCTCAGTTCACAAACTATTTTTTTTCTATAATAATGACCTTGGGTACAAGTGATTTGCACTATTAACGGCACTCTTTTCAGACAGTACTGTAAATCTGAGCTCCTCCATGGTATTTAATTATAAAGAGCCCCTTTCCATCCATTGAGTGGGTGACTAAATACCAGCTTAATGTTACAGCTGTCAGATTTGTTTGCCTGTGGCAAAAATAGGCTTAGTATTATGGAAAATCTGATTCCAGATCACTTCTAGAGAAGACTGTTAAAAGGGGGAATACTTATTTTTAAAATTGTTATTTTGGTGCAAATTGGAATATTTTTGGAAAAACAAAACTTAAAAAAAATGACTTTATTTGTACAGTTTTAAAAATGATGAGTAGTCATGAGTAGTATTTTCTCCTGATATACATAAAATTATTATATATAAATACAATTAATATGTAATTATATATGTATATATACATAAACACATATATTGCATATATATTTATATGTACATGCATACATCAGACAATGAGATGGAGAATTATCTCAATATTCAAACTTAAGGAGTCAGAGATATATCACTAGTGACCCATATTTTAGTGAAAGCACATACACATATACACCCACATATATGTGTATACATCAATATATAAATTCAATTAATTCTACAAACACTATTGTGTTCAAGGCACTATCTGAGACTTTGGTAATAAAAAATCAGTAATGGAACAGCATGACCCTCTGCTAGTTCCATGTCTTAACTCCTGAGAATCTAATCTAGCTGCATGTAGCATAAGCACAGAGCTATACAAATTGCTTACATGATTTTGAAGGATATGGAAGTCAATCTATTTGATTGAAATTGAAATTGGAAATTGCAATAGAAAATGCAATTTTTTCAGTTTGGGCAAACACAGACAATTCCCTTTGCCAGAATTTTGCTCAAACACTAAGTTATGTTCTTCATTTTAGTTCCGTAACCCTCTGCTCTCCTTCTCCCTAGATATATGATCTCATCTTATTCCTCAGAATTCTTTTCCCCAACGATTGCTTGGTTTTCTTCTCATGGATTACAAATGGTAAAGCAGTTTATATGAGTTCTGTTGAACCACAGAATAACATCAAGAAGTGTAGCTCCAGGTTTGGGGATCCCTGACCAATTGTGAGCTAGACGTCTACACTTTGCTCCATTGATTGTGATCATTTGGATGCAAAGATCATTTTAAATGCTTTGGGTGGAATAGGTCATTTCTATTTCCTTTTATAACTTGTTCCCTCTCTGGAATTTTGAACTCTCCCTGGCTTGCCTCCAAGAAATAGTCTGACCCTGAACTGACATTGAGAAGTATTTTTCCATGTGTAAATAGAATAAGAGTTGGTATCTCTTTTGAAAGGTTAATGAGACTAATCGGTTAAAGTGATAGCCAATTAGTGTTGCAGATGAAATGTGTTAAGTGAGGTTACACTTGTCATTTTTCATGGTTAATAAGTGCATATTGTTTCAGAAATAGAAATTCTTTCTATATAATTAGTAGAATTAGAACTTAAGAGCTATTTGGATTAAATTTTTGAAGGAAGTCCAAGAAATTGTGGTAGAAGTTTTGCCGTAAGAAGTTTGAGCTAACTCAAATGTTCATGGTATACAAGAATTCTTTGGTAGCTCTGTGGACTCAAATCTCATAAAATTTCAGGGCTTTTGTGGATAGAACAGAATTCACCAATAGCACTTTTTGTTTCCTACTTAGCCTTTAGATCATTTTCCCATCTCCTTGAGAAACTGGAAGGAATTTCAAACTTAGGAACCACACAGATGCCTCTTAGGAGGCACAGCTCTAATAACCTACCAAAATATTGTCTTTCATTCCACGTTTGTGATATAATCAGCTTCCTGCACTTCCACAGTCTTAGTCATAGCCCTGAAGTATGTACATTTTCTCCCCTTGGCTGGTGGTCATTGTTGGAAGAAAAGATAATGGGACAAGACCTCCAGATCCATTTGGCAGTCTGGTGAAGTCTATGGACACATCAGAATAATGTTGTTTTTTTTTAAATGTGTGAAATAAGAGGATTACAAAAGAAAGTAAAGATTTTTGAGAATAAGGATACTACACACATATGTATATATTTCCCAACCAAGTTCACAGACCCCTCCTAAAATCTATCCAGTGGACCCCAGGTTAAGAAAGCTTGTGTAGGATCCAGAAGGGGCCAATGTTAGGTAAGAGAATTCCTTCCTCCTCCCCTCTCCACCCTCACACTCGTTCATGACTGCAGCATTTTGGCATAGACAGTTCAGCATTCATGTTTTGAATTACTCATTAGCAACAGTGCTGAAAGGAAAGCTATTTTTTCCTATTCTGGGGGTGAAATGTGTAGAATTTTTCCCAGTTAACTTTTAAAACCATTTCTCAGCATTATCACCTTGTCTTTCCTACTTCCCCTGTGTCAGAGGAAAAGTCATCTCTATTTCTTGCCAAGTTATTGTTGTATCTGAGTCCTTATCTCATTCCTCTTGGGTCCTCCAGTACTACAGCCAGCTGAGGTCTCTGCCCTCTTATATACATAATTGGTCTCTCCCTGTTCGTTGGCTCCTGCCCATTTACTTGTAAACATGCTTAGGTTTCCCTCATTCATATAAAAAAAGCTCTCCCTTGATATTTCTACTCCCTCTAGCTCTCGTCCCATCTTTTCCCCTCTTTCCTCTCCTTCATTGCCAAACTTCTAGAAAAAGTTTCCTACACCAGATGCTCCTACTTCCTTGCCACCTACTCTCTCTACAATCCCTTGCAATCTGGCTTTCACTCCCACTGCTCCAGTGAAAGTATTTTCCCAGAGGTCATTAATGACTGCTAACTTGCAAATCTAATGGATCTTAAAAAATCAACCAGTCCATCTATAAGCAATTACTAAGCAGATTGTGTACCATGAACAGTACTAGGTGCTAGGGATACAAAGCATAAAAATAAAACAATTTATACTCTCAGAGTTTACATTCTATCTGAGGAGGCATAATAAATATATGCAAAAAACGTAGTGAATATATACAGAGTAGTAAGGAAATGAGAGCACTACAAGGTGAAGGATCAGGAAAGACTTCATTCAGGAGAAGGAGACTGAACTGTATCTTGACTAAAGCAAGCGATTCAATATGGCATCACTGAGGAAGTACGTTTCAGGCATGGGGAACACCACTAATACAAAGGTATTGAGATGGGAAATGGACTACAATTTGTGAGAATCAGAAAGGAGGCCAGTTTGGCTTGACCATAGAGTATAGGAAGGGGAGCTATATATAGGAAGGCCAAATGGAAACAGTTGTGAAAGGATTTAAAAATCAAAAAGAGGAGTTTATTGTTGATCCTTTAAGCAATAGATGGCCATTAAACCTGTGGGCTAATCTGCGTTTATGGAAAATCACTTTGGCAGCTATGTGGAGGATGTATTGGTCTGGGGTGGGGGGGCGGTGGAACTGGAAGCCAGGGGACCAATCAGGAGGTTATAGCAGTAGTCCATATTAGGGATGATGAAGGCATGAGCTCTGGTGGTAGCTGGTGATTCCAGTCCTTATCCTTCTTGATCTGTCTCCAGTTTTAGACCCTTTCTTCCTTTTCACATTTATTTAGTTTCTAGATCCTGCCAGTTTTGCAAGTATCTATGTATTATTTCATCTTTTTTATTCCTATAGTCACCATCCTAGTAAAGTTCCTCATTAATTCTCTTTTTGCAGTATTGCAATTACTTTTTTTTACTCTCCTTTACCCTACCCTACCTAACTGTTCTTGTTAATTCTGCTTCCACAATATCTTTTGCTTTCATCCCTGACTTTTTTTTTAAATCTCTGACTTTTCTCCCCTACTGCAGTCTCCCTAGTTCAAGCTCCTAATCCTTCTCCCCTGAATGATTAGTTTCTAATTGGTTTTCTTGTTTCCATTTTCATCTCCTTTCCAACCTCTCCTTCATACTTTGACGGAGGTAATCTTCCCAATGTACTATTTTGGTAATGTTACTTCTCCTCTCTAAAACCTTCAGAAGCTCACATTGCCTAAAGAATAAATGATAAATTCCTTGTTCTGGTATTCAGGGGCCTTAACAACATGGGGTTAGCTTTATCTCATCCTATTTCAGTGAGGCAAAGACAGCAGGGCATGTAATAGAAAGATCATTGGACTTGGAACATTTAAATAAGGAAAGGTTTGGATTCAAGTCAACTACTAGCTGTGTGACTGTGGGTAACTAACAATTTCTCTGAGCCTCATTGTCTTCATACAAAAATGAATAATGATACCTCATTAGGTATCCACCTCACAGGGTTGCTGTGGGGGGTTAAATGAGAGAATGCATATAGACTTGTTTACAAATCTTCTAGGCAAACTGTAATATTCTCTACCACCACTCTTGTCCTGTTCTCTTCTTTTCCCTTTGTATTTCCGTGCCTTTACTTATACCATCTCCTATGCTTAAGATGGATTCTCCATCTTTTGAAATTCCCTTATTCAAGGATCAATATTGATGCTTTGTTCTTCAAGAAAACTTTCCTAAACACCTTCCCCACCTTCTCCAATCTCATCTTCTAAAATTTCTCATCACACTTTTTCTAGATTTTTCTTCAGCATTTATCTCACTGCTTCTTGTCCATGATCATTCAAGTATATGTCTTTCGTCCCATTGGATTGTAAGCTCCTTTCATTTTTCCTCCCAGGTTTTAACACAGTTGCTTGCATACACTGAAATACTCAGTGTCATCTGTGATTTCATCAATTTGAGTGCTTCCTCTAATGATTGAGATTGCTTGTGCTTAAAAAAAATGCTGAGTTGAATTCCCTCTTTGTTGTCTCCAATTCATCTTTGCCACTACTGACTGATTAATCTTATATAGCCAGGTTCTATGAATAATGAATCCTGCATAATGGTTGAATTTGTATTATTGAAACCATAGGTACATTAAATATGATCATTGGTTTCAGCCCATTGGAAATGTGTAGCACAACTAGGAATGGTGTGACCATTTAAAATGATTGTTGGCTGTACATGTATTTAGTTATAATATTCTGCTTAAAAATCCTCAGTGACTCCCTATTGCCTATAGAGTAAAATATAAATTTCTTTGCTTGGCATTTTAGTACCTTCACAGTTTAGTACCATTTTACCTTTCCAACATTATCTCAAAATCTGTGTTCCAGCCAAATTAGACTGTTTGCTGTTCCCTGAATATCCTGTTTTTCCCCAGTTCCATGCTTTTGCTCATTCTGTTCCTTGTTCCTGGAAGGACCAACTATCCCATCTTCACCTATTGGGTGCCTATGCATCCCTTAAAGGAGAGGGGTCAAACATATGGCTTGCAGGCCAGCCACACACACAAGGGAGAGTTTGTCTAATTTGTAATTTTCTCATAGACCTCACCTAGTAGTTAGTTTTTACATCTTTTCAAGTATAATTTTGTACTATGGTTACTTTTGTAGATACCATAGCCTCTTAATAGATTATAAAGTCAGGGTCCATATTAAACCTAAAATTTGCATCTCCTTTGCACTTAACCTAATACTGTATCCATAATAAAGTAAATATTAATAAATGTTTACTAACATGATATACATCCATACATTATTATCTTTCATTTCAGGAAATAACTCCATAAGTGACAATGCAGTAGTTATGACCTCAAGAGTGTAAGAAGTAGCAGTGCATAATGGGAAGGTTATCATAAATATTGTTAATTTAGCTTTAGATCACTCAGTTCATTGCAGTGGTATGAATTCAGGATGTCAGTGTTAATGATCTGCCCTGGCTTTATTATTTAATTTCCAAAATGTCTTTCCATTCAGTCTCAAAATTTAATTACCTTGTTTTGAGTTTACATTATATAAAGAAAGCAAGATTATAAATAAGGCTGGAAATTGCCTATGTGCTTGTAATGATGTGGTTTTCAGAATATATATTCAGGGTGTATCTGAAAAAAGAAGTGGCAATAATGGTACTCCTCTGGTCTCCTTGAGGGACTGTTCTGAGGACCAGTAAACAAAATTATATGCATTTTGTTCATAAATGACTCTTCAACAAACATAAGGCATTATTCTAGGAGAATAAATTCAGAGAGGACAGATACTATCCTTAAAATCATAAGAGTCGAGTTTTAGTCTCAGTTCTGCTACTTACTAGCCATGAGAACTTGGACAGGTAACCTTTCTAAACCTTTGGTATTATTTAAATTGGAAAGGGCTGCCTCAGGAGAGTCCCATTCATTAGAAACCTTCAAGCAAAGATGGAAGGACTGCTTACTTATTGGAAAAGTTGTACAAGAGATTCTTGTTCAGGTTAGATGGCCAGCTTTTGGGTAGCATAGTGACTAGAGCATTGAACTTGAGGTCAAGGAAATCTGGATTCAAATCCTGTCCAAGACTAGTTGTGTGACTCTAAGAAAGTCACATAAGACTCACTTATCTAATTTTTACAAAAGAGATAGTAATAGCAACTACTTCACAGGGTTATTGTGAGTATCAAATGAGATAATGACCATAAAGAACTGTGCAAAATTTAAAGTGTTATGTAAATATCGGTATCCTTATTCATACTAATGAAGGGACTCTGAGGTTCCTTCCAATTTTTAGGTTCTCTGATCTCTCTATACTGATAACAATTTTAGTTAAAAAGAGAAAAAATATTTATTTTGCAATAATTTTGGGATATTAAGGCAAGATATTCAAGGACATGCCTTTTTAAATATATATATATTTTTTTTGATGAACTAGGTTGGCTTTGGCTCCATGAAAAACCAAAGCCCTAATCTTAACGTTTCCGTTGACTCCCACTTGATGACTAGCTTTATCAAGTGTTTTCTTCAGATTAATTTTTCCATATCTACAATGTGGTCAAATTGTTATCCCTCTTTTGCCATCTCATTACTATCCTATCAAGATATGCAAACATTCCTAAGTAACTTTTAAAAGTATCACTAAAAGTAGTTTTGTAACTTTAAGGAACATATGATGCACATTAAACTTCCTGTGTTAATGATCAACATGAAAAACATGCCATTTGTTAATAGTAATCATTATAACAGAATGACATATAACTATATTATTCCTTCTAATTCTCAAATGTGCTAGGCCCATTTGTTCACCTCTCAACAGTATGACATTACTGGTGTCCGCAATTGCACGGAGAACTGAAATGGGATGATAGAGCCTTTCTGGCTCATTTTATAGGTGAGAAAACTGAAACTCAGAGAGATCAGGTGATTATCCAGGGTCACACAACTGATTAATATGGAATTAGAGCTTGACCTAGTCAGTAGTAATAATAACTACTGAGCTAATTTGCTTTAGGGCAAAATGGAGAGACCCAAAGTGAGAGTCAGAAATATGTGCCACTCACTAGACAACTGTGTGTCTATGGTTAGATTATTCAACCTTATTTTTTTGCTTAGTTTTTAGTTTTTCTCTATATAAAATGAAGGAGATTGAGCTTACTGGTCTTAAAATTTCCTTCTAACTCTAATGATTCTACTAAATTATGTGATTCTATGAAATTGACTTAAAATACATAATTTTTAGTGTCTTGCAAATTTACACTCAACTGGAATATAAATAGTTAAGTTTTGATAGAATTGTATGTATTATTTATAGCAAAATCTAGGATTCTTGAGTAAATAAGTGGAAGATTTCAGATCTATGCTTCAGTTACTAGTGTATACTGGAGTTTCTAAGTACTGGAAGAAATAGAATGGCATGGGGAATTCATTTTCATTAGTGTGCATCTTCTGTTTGCTTCAATGATGGCCTTTCTCCCATCCTTGCTTGATTTCCATCTTTAAGCCCCAGGCCAGGCCCCATAAACTGAATTTAGCAAGGCAAAGACTTTTTTTTTTTGGCCTATACTTTGAAAGCCAGCTTTGAAGTTGTGGGTCCATATCGGGTCCATATCAGGTCCATATCACTTCAGAATATTTGATCTACAGTATCCCAGTAGAAGGATACAAGGTGACCCTAAGTAGTTAGAACTGATATATTCTGAAGACTGGGAAAGAACTCCAGAGTAAAGTTTACATTGTATAATTTAAAACAAAATCTCCTATTTGTAGAATGTTTTTCAATTTGCAAAGAATTTTTAAAATTTTTATTCAAACAGAAAATAATAGATCTGCTATTTTGCAGAAAAGAAAAATAGGACTGAGAGAGGTTAAATAGTGTATAGAATTGCATATTGTAGAACTGGGAGGTAAAGTCACCTAGTTGAACCCATAGAAACCTGAGAATCCCCTTGGCAAAATTCCTAAGCAGTGGTTATCTGATTTTTGCTTGACATCCTCTAATGAAAGAGAACCCACTACCTTCAAAAGTAGCCTGTTCTACTCTTAAATAATTCTGATTGTTAGGAGATTTTTAATTTACAATAGAGAACTCACCATTGTCCCCAAGGTGATATATATTACATTAGATTGGGTTGGTAATACTACATTCATATGCTGCTTGTTATTTACATATCTCTTGATGCTCCCTGGCCTCATGGCAGGCCATTTACTGTCCCTCATGCTGATCAATAGAGCTTCCCAGTGTTGATTGGATCACCATGTTATAAAGTTACGGTTCATCTTGAATTCTTCTTGCTGTTCTCTGGCATTTCTTTATCCTTATTACTGCTTAAAACAATCTCTCCCTTCTTAACTACACATTTCTATGTTCATTGTTCCTATATTTGTTTTCTACTGTACTTTAAGTTCTCTTCTTAAAACCTAAAGTTTTCCTTATACTCTTCCACTATACTTTTATTATGGTTTTTTCACTACCCTTCACTGCCTTTACTTCTCAGGTAGTCAGTAAGTATGTATTAAGTACCTAATGTGTGCCAGGTCCTGCTAAGAGCTGGGGATGCAAAGAAATGGAAAAAAAAAAAGCCATAACCCTTGCATTGAAGGAGCTCATATTCTAACAGGGGGAAAAAATGTGTTACCAACTACATATACACAAGATCTAGACAGTATAAATGGAAAGTGATATAAGAAGGAAGACAAAAGCATATGTTTGACAGGTTTGATCAGGAAAAGCCTCTGTTAGAAGGTGGAATTTGAGCTGAATTTTGAAGAAAGCCAGGGGAGCCAGGAGGTAGAGCTTGGGCAGAGTTACCAGGCATGAGAGATTTCCATTGAAAAGGTGCAAAGTGATGATATGGTGTCTTGTGCAAGTGCAAGGAAGAAGGCTAGTATGTGGAGGGGAGTAGAATGTAAAAATACTAGAAAGGTTAGGAGAGAGAAGGTTAAGAAGGACTTTGAAATCCAGATAGTGTTTATATTTGATTTTGGAGACAATGAAGCCACTGACCTTTATTAAGAGGGTGACTGTTAGATGCTTGCTTCAGGAAGATCACCTTGATAGCCGACTGGAGGATGGTTTGGAGATGGGGAGAGATTAGGCATCAAGGAGACCAAACAGCTGACATTTTCTTTTGGTCCAGGAATGAGGTGGTGTGCCAGAGTGGTGGCTGTGTACATAAAGAGAAGGCAGTGTATCCAAAAGACATTCTGATGGTGGAGACGACAAGGCTTGGCAATAGTTTGGTTATGTGGGGTGAGTGTGAGTGAGGAGCTAGGTGTGATGCCTACTTAGATGAGGAGCTTGTTCTACTGGGAAAATGATGGCAGCTTGTACAGTAATAGGGAAGTGAAGAAGAGGGGGAGGATTTTTAAGGAAAGATAATGAGATCTGTTTTGTACGAGTTGAGTTTGAGGTATCTATGGGACATCTAGTTTGACATGTTGAATAGGTAGTTGGTCATATGAGACTAGAGGTCTCAGGAATGAGATTAGAGCTAGATAAATAGATCTAAAAATCATTATTTAATGGAAATGGATATAGATTTTATTAGATAGATTCATAATTTTGACATTACATTTGAAATATATATCATTTTGCTTCTGTTCATCATTTTTGAAAATTTATCACTGTACACTCAAGGGACAACATATGTGATATTTTAGTATCAATTTAGAGGTTTAGAAGTAGAAGGAACACTGGAAATCACCTAGAAAAATCCCCTAATTCTAGGGAGGAAGAAAATATGGCCCAGTTAAGATAAGTGGTTGGTTCAAAGTCACCCTAGCAAATAGCAGAGGCAGATTTGAGTCTGAGTACTTTGATGTTTAATACAGGCTGTTGGCACTCTACCCTTCTGGCTGCCTAGGGCTCCATCCTGTCTATATTGTGTAAGTAGATAGCAGGCGGGGGCAGTTTCTGTCTAAAATGCAGTCCTCATGTTTGAAAGCTCATCAACTTTTTAGATGAACATTGTTAAACTTAAGATGTTGATCATTTTTTTAAGTTACTGTAATCGGACATTTAGGTGGCACAGTGTATAGACCACTGAGTCTGGAGTCAGAAGGACCTACATTCAAATCTGCTCTCAGATACTTACTAGGTATGTGACCCTAGGGAAGTCACTTGACCCTATTTGCCTCTGTTTCCTCATCTGTAAAATGAACTGGAGAAGGAAATGGCAAAGCACTCTAGCATCTTTGCCAAGAAAACCCCAAATGGGGTCATAAAGAGTCGGACATGACTGAAAATAACTGAATTACTGTATTTATGAATGTACAAGTCATAATTGTATGCTTCACTTTTTGACACTTTTGGTCATTTTTTTTTCCATGACTGAATCAAAAATTTATAAAGATTATCTAATAATAATAAAATAGCTAAAACTAAATTCACGGTTTTCCCTGGTGGTTCACAAAAAAAATTTCATTTTCAAATCCTATAGATGGCTCTCCTTTGCTGTCACAAGTAGCTACTCATTAAAAAAAAATCCCCAAGAACCTGGTATGCAAAAGGAAATCCTTGATTTAAATCAAAGAAATAAACACTAAATTACCTTCAACAACCTGAGGCTTATAGAGTTACAGTATAAATAAGACAAGAAACCAACCACAAAGATGTCCATTTATTCAATAGTGGTTATTCACATCAATTTATCAGGGACTTCTAAATCTTCCCCTCCTCCTATACTAAGCACAATTTTAGGTTAAGCCTTTTTTTTTTTTTTTTTTTTTTTTTTTTTTTTTTTTTTTTTTAGAGGCAATTGGGGTTAAATGACTTGCTCAGGATCATACAATTAATAAGTGACTGAAGCTAAATTTGAACTTAGGTCCTCCAGACTCCAGGGCTGGCACTCTATTCACTGTGCCACTTAACTGCCCGGAAGCCTTCTAAATTCAACATCTGAATTCAAGTACACAACCATTCATTAAGTACTTACTAGGTACAAGATAATGTTGTAAGTTCTGGAGATGTAAATACAAAAATGAAATAGTCCCTCTTCTCAAGTATATTCTCTTGGTCATATGTATCAGAGATATCAAATATATGATTAGGGAACACGAGCTCCCCCACACTGAGTGCAGCCCAAACCATATTAAAATGTAATTGGGAAATACTTAATAAAAATGTAGCAAAACATATAAAATATATTTTAAAACTGAGTCAATATGAGGCTTGTAGGGATCCTTTTGTAGAGATTTGTTATTGTTGTTGAGTTGTGTCTGACCCTTCATAACCCCATTTGGGGTTTTCTTGGCAAAGATACTAGAGTAGTTTTCTATTTCCCTTTCCAGCTCATTTTATTAATGAGGAAATTAAGGCAAACAAGGTTAAGTGACTTGCCCAGGGTGACTCAGCTAGTAAGTAATGGAGGCAGGATTTGAACTCAGGAAGATGAATCTTCTTGACTCCAGGTCTGTCATTCTATTCAGTCCACCATCTAGCTTCCCTTCATTTGTAGGGATTAGTGGCCCCCATTTCTATTTTAATTTGACCCCACTGGTGTATACTTAGTACACAAATAGATACAAGGTAATTTGAAGAGACAAAGAGAATTAACAAGTGGGATAATCAGAGAAGAATTCCTTAAGGATACACATACATACATACATATGCACACTTACATTTATATGTATATTTATATATGCAAGAGAGAGAGAGAGAGAGAGAGAGAGAGAGAGAGAGAGAGAGAGAGAGAGAGAGAGAGAGAGAGCACAATGGTATCTAATTAGCTCCTGCATTTCAAAGAGCCTAGAAGTCAATTCAATTCAATAGATATTTAAATGGATGGCGTGTTTAACCTTGAACTGTTGGTCAATTTGCAACAGATTCTCTCTGTGGATTTGTTCAGATTCACTTTTTAGAGGTATTTGAAGGAGTTTGTGGGAGAGCTCAGGTGAGTCCCAACTTTCACTCCTCCATCTTGGCTCTGCCCCCTCCAGATTCTCTTCCTAGTGAAAGTAGATCACTGTCTCCTGGGGAGGCTAGGAAGATTGGATAAGATGAGAGCTCTGCCTTCATGGAGCTTCTAGTCTCTTGCATCTAACTAATAGTGAAAATGACCTCCGCTCATGATATGTCTGTCCAACTGGAAAGGCTGAAAATAGTCCTATCTACAGTTGCATATACTTGCGGTCTGAGAACAAGCCTAGCTAAATTTAGAAGGACTCATTACCAAGTTTTCTAGAGGGTGATGAAGTTTTCAGCCATAACAATTCAGGAAGACTCTCTGCTCAGTTTATAGAGGGAATATACTGTACATCAGTAGAGTACTCACATCAGTGAACTGACTCTTGTTTTTTTGGAGATCAGTCTGTTTGGGGCCAGAATTTAACTGTATAATACTTTTCTAAAGCCTTGACTATACACATATTTTCATCTAAGCACAAATTCACATTCCAAATACAATATGAAAGGATACTACATTGGGAATCCAGAGACCTGGTTCTTTTAATAAATGGGTGACACGGGGGAAAAAAAAAATAATGTTTCTGGGCTTTAATTTCTTCCCCGTTAGTTAGTAGGCTAGAACAACACTTCTCAAATGTTTGGGGCTCAGTACCCCTTTATGTTCTTAAATATTACTGAGGACTCCAAAAAACTTTTGTTTATATGGGCTGTATCTATTAATATTTACTGTATTAGAAATAAAAGCTATTAAAATTGTAAAATATTTATTACTTCTTTTAAAATAAAAAATTATATGTTAACACAAATAACATATTTTTATGAAAAAATAATTATATTTTTCGAATACAATTTAGAGGGAAGTCATATAGTTTTACAAATTTTCGCAAATCTCTTCAATGACTTAATAGAGGACAGATGGATTCTCACATCTGTTTCTGCATTCAGTCTGTTGCAATATGTTGTTTTGGGTGAAGTATATGAGGAAAATCTGGAAAAGGGAGGTATATTTTAAAGACAAATAGGTATTATTATAAATAATTTTGACCTCACCCCCCCCCCCCCAAATCCCAAGAGTTTGTGGAGAATTTGAGAACTTTTGGGCTAGACTATTTATACAGGCTCTTCAAACTCTAAATTGTGATGATTTGCTGTCACTTTGTAGTATCTATGTCTTTGCTTTCCTCCATTAGTGCAAATTAATTGAGAATTGGCTGTACTTTCTTGTTTTAAGAGCTGAATGGCTGCAAACTGGAGTTTTAGCATATCTCCAAACTAATGAACACCTCTTAAGCTCCAACAGTTTCATAGTTTTGTAAATTTCAGGCTTTTAAAATAGGTCTAAAATGTTGGGAATGCTCATCAATGGAAATTGTAATAACTTGAAATAGTTACTAACAAGTATTTGTCTTTCTAGAATGTGTTTGAGCAGGATGTTCAGTTATAATACATAGAAAGCAAAATCATTAAATCATCTTTTGTCGTTGTTGGTATTTCAAATCCACTTTTAGACTTCTGCCCTGAGAAGTTGGTTCCTTTTGCATCCTCTGCAGTTTGTATTCTCTTAGATTTGCTGTTTAAGATAATCACCTTGTACTTAGAACATTCTTGATCATTTTCTAGAGGGATGATTGCAGAATTTCCTTTGCATTGTCGTGTGCTGTTCTGAGCCAGCAGCAAACATATTCACAAACCCTTGGGCTGTGCAAGTAGACAAAAATAAAGAAACTTTTCATGCTACTGATGACTAACAATGGAAAGAACATAGGAATAAGAGTAGGAAGATTCTCAGGTTTGATCCTGTTTTTTCCACTTGGGTAAGTTATGTAATTAATTGCTCTCTATCTCAATTTCTTTATTTGTAAATTGGCAGCAATGATACCTATACAGCCTTCCTAAGAGGTATTGTGAGAATTAAGAGAGATAGAGGAGACAGCTTGTGTAGAGGATAGAGAGCTAGCCTTGGTAGCCAGAAGAGCCTGGCCTCTCGTACATGCTTGGCTGAATGAAGTTAGGCTAGTCATATAACCTTTTAGTGCCCCAGGCAACTTGCTTAGACTATAAATGGCAAAGTAAGTGCCAGTGTGCACTGGCAGAAGGAGCTTCTCACTGGAAGAACCATGCTCAGATGAAATTATAGGGCTGGCCCCAAAAAGAAATAGAAAAATGTCTTAGAAAGGGTAGTGTGGGTGTACACAGATGTAAGGTGTCACCATTACCATTGCCTCAAGCTGTACCAGGATGTCTAATTAAGCTCTGTCATGGCCTGTTTTCACTGAAGCCAATAAAGTGGGTCTGGTTGGATGAAAGCCTTGGCAACACTGCTCCTTTCAGAAAATGGTTCAGTTAGGGAATGAAGAGCCTTTTCTTTTCTCCAGTCACCTCTGAAACATAGGGTTTTGGTCTGGGTTCTGAGAAAGCCAAGCCAAAAAATGGGTGTAGGTGGAAGGGTCAGAATAGCTTCTGGGAAATGATGATAGATTGATGTCATTTTTTTCTGTAGTGTCAGGAGCAACTATGAATGACCAAGGAACGTATGGCAGTCCCCAGTAAAGTCGTCTATGAGTCTGAAGTAGTGGAGTCTGATTGCTCTGTAAAAGATGGACTATTTCAGCATGTCTCTGTTTTGATACCATTGTCTGAAACTTGACTGAGGAGGGTGGGAGGAGGAAAGGGGAGTTTATAAGTAGCTATGTAAAATACGGTCAACTGTCATAAGAAAGAAACAGGATAAATGAAACTTTTTTCTACTTTAAAAATACATTTAGTTCCCAAAAAGTGTTGATTTGGCTTTCTCCTGTACCTTCGGCTGAGCTAGATATTGTGCAGGAAAAAAAACAGGTACTCTTCTGTAATGCTTCATGCCTGTAACACCTATTGCCATGAAAGCTGAGAATGGAAGGATCTTTTGAGCGAGGTAGTCTGAATTGCATTGGGCTAACAACTACAGGATATCTGTACTAAATCTCGCACTAATAT
The DNA here is from genome assembly GCF_028372415.1 of Notamacropus eugenii. Classification (NCBI taxonomy): domain Eukaryota; kingdom Metazoa; phylum Chordata; class Mammalia; order Diprotodontia; family Macropodidae; genus Notamacropus; species Notamacropus eugenii. Next base: position 116,686,049 of record NC_092878.1, on the reverse strand, counting down.
CATGGGCCACCTGGAGTGGGAGAGCACCAGGCTATCTGAGGAGGAACAAATTCACAATGGATGGAAACAGAGCACATGACAGCTCCTGTGTCTCAGAATTGGGCTCTGGCTCATGGGTGACGGCTGCATTTCCAACCTGGGTGAGATTGAGAGACCTACTGAGTGTTAATTAAAAAAAAAAAAAAACAAGCAAAAAAATCCCCCAAATCTGAGAAAAAGATAACAAAGTATCAAATTATAGGTGGCAAATTATAGCCCAAATCAATCTGATCCTTTTTCACGGTCTTTGTAATATAGTGAAACCTAGATTAATGCAAATTCTTAGGAAATGGAGTTTTCTTGTTAACTTATTTTTAGGTCACTGGAGTAATTAGAAGCTACTTTTGGTTTCAACATAGGGTTGTTGCAAAGATTTCCATAAAGTAAATAGGATAGGGTGAACATTAGTCATCTCAAACTCAAATGGAAATTGGAGCCACTAAACCATATATAAGAATCCCTGTTTGATTTAGTTTTAAAATGAAATATTATATGTTTTATTGTTCTTTTATTTATTTTGCTGAATATTTTCCAGTTACATTTTTAATCTGGTTGCCCCTTGCCCATCCTCCCATCTTCTTCCTCGAAGTCATATGTTTGGTACCTCTGATGACCATGGCTTCTGACTGAGCGCACTGCCTCAGATAATCATTATGGTTTTTTGTTTTGCTTTGTTTTTTACTGTAGGAAAGAGATCAATCCATTTCTACTCTTTCAACCAATGTCATAGGCTGACTGAATGAGCAGCCTGCTTTCATTGTTTCCTTCCCTCCTTTCCTCTTTCCCTCCTTCCTTCCTTCTTTCCCTCTTTCTTTCTTTTCTTCCATCTTTTCCTTTCTTTCCTTCTTCCTCCCTTCTTCCCTCTCCATTTTGCCCAGGTTGGAAATGCAGGGGCTTCTTATAGGCTGAACCCACTACTAATCAGCACAGGACCTTTGACCTAATGTGTTGTAGATCTGGCCACTTTACCACTGCTTTGGGAGCTGATTACTATATTAACACTGAAATCAGTACAGAATTATTTGGTCATTGTCCTAACTCATTGTAGTTCAGTGCTCCAGAATTTTGGAGATCCACCAGAATCAGTCTTCTTGCTAATGGGGTTCACAGATCTGTGCTATCATAGCCTTTGGTTTTTAACTAAGGTAATTTTTACAAATTTATTGTAAATCCTTGCTTATCCTTTCTATATATTAAAATATTATTAACTTGAATTGCATGGAATAGAGATTGTTCTTTCTAGGGTTTTAATTGTTTTTAAAAAATTACCCATTATTTTATTTTTTACAAAAGAACATTTTGGACCTGAAAGGCTTGGACCAAATTTCTGTAGTTCCATGGAAAATGTCTCAAGGAACTTAGCTATTTTATTTTAAGTGAAAGTGACCTTTACTTTTTTTCCCATTTCTACTTGCTTTCAAAATTAGAAGGAAGTGTCAAATGCTCAAACACCATATCTGCTGTCAAGAATAAGTGGATTTTGTATTTCATAGATTCTCATAACATTATTTTAACTCTTCTTGTCCAAATGCAGTAATTTCATGTATATAAATCCTTACTGGGTGTGATCAGTGAATAAGGTGCTTTGGTTCAACAGACATTCTGTGTAATATACAAAAGGATGACCATTCATTTAACAAGCATTTAATAATCATGTGCTATGTACAACAAAAACAAAACTGGGTCTGGCTTGAGGCACCTGTATTCTACTGGAGAGAAATAATATGTGCACAGATAGATGTATCCTATAATGATTATACTTCAAATTTTGTAAGACCTTAAGTGATAATGAAATGATTTCTGTTTGAATTTGCTGTAGGCTATTATGAATGGTTTAAAAAAAGATCCTACCTTCAAATGAGGACCTAGACAAAACATACACATCTTTAAAAGATCTCATCAAAGAAAAGCAGAAATATCAGTGTTTGGCGTCTGCTCTCCCTGTATAAATAACTTGTGCTACTTAATATGGGGGGAAGACAGTCTTCATTCTCTCATGAAAGAAAAATGGTTTTGTATAACAATAGTTCATGCCTTTCTGAGGAAAACAGAATATGTCTTAACTTTTAAAAGTTAATAAAAGTTATGAAGAAGAAAGGATCCCATAATCAGAACAATAAAAATATCGGTTAAAAAATCTGCACTATTTTATACCATATATTTAGAAGTAGCATTTACATCTGCAAATTAAGTAGAAATATAGGCAGTGATCTAGAGAATTCAGAAAAACCTTTACATCTTTTCGTGAAGTCTTCCAACCAAAACTATTCATTTGATTGAAATCATCCCGATATCTGCTTTAAAATCTCTGTTTAATTTTGGATGAAGACAGCATGAAGTTCTATAGGGAGCTATAAAATGCTCATGTTGATTTTGTCTTTCCACCGAGTACTTCCAGTAGTTTTGGTACATGACTGAGCTGTCTCTTTTCAGCTTTCATATTTTCAGATGACAATTGTCTGTTCTATGTACCATATTTGAGTATCTAATGATATACAGAGGGTAGCAACTGCTTTCCCCATATAGCTCACAACCTCACAGCTAATGAATCAGCCCTTTGCAAAAAGTTAAGCACCCTTGTTGTAATATATTTTTTGAGAAAATTAATGTAATTTGTTTCCTTAATTATAATAATTTGTTTTCTATCTTAATTTCAGCTTATGGAATTATTATTTTATATAATGATTATATTCTTCTGAATCTGTTTCATATTCTGATGAAATGTCTACAGAGATTACAGAATCTCAAATGGATTTTCAAACGATTTACAGCAGGACAGGGTTTTAATTGTCAGGAGATGAAGATAACATTTGTAATACAGACTTTCTTTGTTATATTGCAGTGGTGATATAGTGGGCATGTGGGTAGTTTTGTGGTGGTCTTTGAAGTAGTGTATGCTCTTTGTACTTTTAATCAGTAGGGAGGAGGAAGCACCAGTAGCTTGCCTGGAAAGTTGGCCTACTCTCCTGACATCTTGTATGTTTGCCCAGCTTGTTTTTCTGAGGTAGTCTGATCTTATGTAGAATGACAATTAGTCACTAAAGTTCTGCACCTTTGCAGGTCAGTGTAATAGTCCTAACAAAATTCTATGTCCTGCATTTTAGATTATGGTGTCTGCACCTGAAATTGGTCTTCATTAAACATTGACTAGTGTTAGATTTGGACTAATAAAATCTTTTCCATCTCAAAATCCTGTGAGCCTTTGATCAGAGAAGTAATTTTGTCAGCCTTTGAAAAAGTTATAAAGGTCCAAGAGTCTCTTTCTCTATCAATCAAAGGTAAAGATTATGAAAATGCTGTTGGAATGTTGAATATTCACAAGAAAATTCAAGATGGTCAGGTAGATGGAACAATATCTTGGAAACAAGGAATAATAAGGTCATAAACTATTTCTTTGTATTTTGTAGTAGGTACTGCCACCAATAGTTAGAGACAAATTCCCTTTTGTAATTAAAGTTTAAGGAGTTATTTCCAAAGCCATAAAAGCTATTCATTCATATTTATAAAATTTTTCACTAATGAAACCCTTCCCACTGCCTGGAACTGATTCATAATACTGATCCATACTCCAGTATTTTGGACTATCTCCATGGCTCTATATTCACTATTTCTCAACCCCCAATACCAATAATATTTCCTCTCAACATCTTTACTTAGATTTCAAATGACAGAAGGATGTGTTCCAGAACTTCTTTGAAGCTTTGAAAATTTCTAGCTCTGCTTTTGCCCTGATTGGAACAGGGTTAAATTAGCCCTCTCAAGTTACCTTTGAGTAGATCGTAATGAACTATAAGTGTTATAAGTATTGCATTTTTTGTTATCTATTTAATTGCTTAATGATTTGGGTTTTTTCTCCAAAATTTCTAATATCAGCCAGTGGCTATCATTTGGATACCTCCAGAATAGCTTGGGCATCTATCTTAACAGAGAACTAAAAAAAGGAAAAACTTTCATTACCAAAAAAATCCATTTTAAAGAAGGCATTGTGCTTTCAATGTGTAGATATAAGAGAACTATGTAGAGCTGAATGGTTGAGACGCATTTAAACTTAAAAGATTAGTCTTGGTATGTCAGAGTGTTTTATGGATCCCTGAGTAGAAATAAACCCTTGGAATAGAATACTGGTCTCACACTTCTGTTGAAACAAATAGTATATTGTAAATGCACTTTAAAACAGGCTATAATCTTGCATGATAAAACACACACAGAGGCAGATTTAAATGGAACCTTTGTGATGCTAACGCCTTCAAAGAGGCAGTTTTTCATTGCATGACAGCACATGTATTTTCATGGAAGATTGGGGGAGAGGAGCATATCAACTAAAGAAATTAGAGGGAAACATGAAGACAAAAGCCTTAGGAGTTCAAACGACTTTTACTCTTTCTTTTCCTCGCTTTCTCTTCTCTTGCCTTCCACCTTGTCTTGAATTCCCTTGTTTTCCCTTCCCTTCATATTCTTTTATTTTCATGTTGTACTTCTCACCAATACTAATTTTCATCTAAAGCCATATGGTTGATAGATATGTTAGGAGTCTGTCCTCCGCTGGGGTAGTGATGGTCTCCAAAAACCAAATCAAACCAAAAAACCCCAAACCCTAACAAGCCTACTCTTCTAAGAAGCAAATCTAGACTGATTGAAAAACATGCAATTAAGAGGTTACTTTTTGTTTCCCTTCCCAGCTTAGATAACTTGCCTCAGATTCTGTATCTAAAGATATGGAGGTGTCTTTTATTAATCTATCGTAAGAAACATTTTGAATACAGTGATCTCTGGTCATTTTTTCTAATAAAAAACCCCACATATTTTTATTAATCAAGTTTTCTAACATGTTTTACTTAAATCATATGGTGATATATTTATTTTACAGAATTTTTGTACAATATTACCCCAGGAATTTTAACACAAACTCTCAAACTCTCAAATTTAACACAAACGACCATCTTGAAACTCACATCCCAAGAGCCTTTCAAAGTACTTACTTGAGTTTCTTAGTAATACTTGTATTTTTATGGATTTTTGAAAAAAACACATTTTGGTAGTACACATTTTCAGAGAGCCATTTTGCTCAATTTTCAGGAAAATCATTGTTGATTTAGGAGTGTTTTTAGTTAGTTTCAATGAACTTTTCAAATGAAGAGTCTAACAAACAATATTTTCCTAAAGTAATTTTAGGAAAAATAAAGAAAAGAGATTAGAGATATGGGAAAAAAAAAAAGGAAAGGTAAAATTCTTGTTGGCTAGAGGCTAGATTTATCAAAACCTATGTATTATATAATTTTCCAAACAGAAGTACAAGGCTTCTGCTTATAAATCATTGACAGTTATAAAGGATAAGATCATCCTAATGCATACAATAACAGCCAGCAAGCTGGAGATGCACATGGAAAACAGTGAGAAAGGAGAGTGAGGCTACTGTGTCATTGCTTACGTCTGAAATTACTTTAAACTACGCTTTTGCTCTGATGAACATTGAGGCCGAGAATGTGCATTTCACCTTCACATCACAGGAAGAGAAATGCTCCCCTATCTTGTTATGCGATTAAGCTAAATTGTACTGCCATGTCAATCCCTGTTCCCTTGATAATTGAAGTTCTAGTCATTAATTGCCCAACAAAGAAAAATAAATATTATTAGAAACATAAATGGCTTTTTAGGTTTGTTTTCCATTTCAGCTAAAAAAATAGAAAACTGAGAAACTGTAGTAACAAGTTAGGCATTTAAATATTTTGTAGTTATTTGCATTCAATTCTGATAATTCTTGTTTTTTATATGTAATTTATTTATTTTTCAGTTCTCAACATTCACTTCCACAAGAATTTGAATTCAAAATTTTCTCCCCATCTCTCCCCATCCTCACTCCAGAACAGCATGTACCCCATCCACCCTTTCCTCCAGTCTGTCCTCCCTTCTATTGCCCATCCTTCTTCCATCTCCCTTCCCCTCTATTTTCCTGTAGGACACAATAGTTTTCTACACTCCATTGCCTGTTTATCTTAATTTCCAGTTGCATGCTAAAACAATTTTTTAGCATTCATTATTAAAACTTTGAGTTCCATATTCTCTCCCTCCCTCCCTACTCACCTGCAACTGAGAAAACAAGCAATTCAATATAGGTCATAAATATGTAACAATGCAAAGCACTTCCATAATAGTTATGTTGTAAAAGACTAATCACATTTCCCTCTGTGCTATCCTGCCCTCCATTTATTCTACTGTCTCCCTTGACCTGTCCTCTCACAATAGTGTTTGCTTCTGATTTTCTCTTTCCCCAATTTACTGTCCCTTCTATTATCTTCCCTCTCCTATTCCCTTCCCCCTTGCCTTCCTGCAGGGTAAAATAGATTTTTATATCCAGTTTGAGTGTGTTATTCCCTCCTTAAGCCAAATCCCATGAGAGTAAGGCTCAAGTATTTCCTTTCATCTCCCCCCTCTTCCCCTCCATTGTAAAAGCTCTTTCTTCCTTCTTTTATGTGAGATGATTTGCTACATTCTACCTCTTCCTTTCTCTTACTCCTAGTATATTCCATTCAATAGTAAATTTTATTTTTTTTAGGTATTCTCTCTGCTTACCCTGTGCCCTCTGTGTATGTGTGTGTGTATACACACACACACACACACATACACCCATGTATATGTATATACCTACACATATGTAATATACTCATACACACCTACATATATATTCTCTCTAACTATCCCAATGTTGAAAAAGATCTCATGAGTTTCAAATAAGAAATGTCCATGTAAGAATGTAAACAGTTCAACTTTAATGAGCTCCTCAAGGCTTCTCTTTCCTGTTTACCTTTTCATGTTTCTCTTCATTCTTATATTTGAAAATCAAATTTTCTATTCAGTTCTGGTCTTTTCAACAAGAATGCTTGGAAGTCCTCTATTTCATTGAAATTCCATTTTTCCCCCTGAAGTATTATTATACTCAGTTTCGCTGGGTAGGTGATTCTTGGTCATAATTCTAGCTCCTTTGACTTCTGGAATATCATATTCAAAGCCCTTTGATCCCTCAGTGTAGAAGCTGCTAAATCCTGGGTTATCCTGATCATATTTCCACAATACTTGAATTGTTTCTTTCTGGCTGCTTGTAATATTTTCTCCTTGACCTGGGAACTCTGGAATTTGGCCACAATATTCCTAGTTTTCTTTTTGGGATCTCTTTCAGGAGGTGAATGGTGAATTCTTTCCATTTCCATTTTACCCTCTGGTTCTAGAATATCAGGGCAGTTTTCCTTGATAATTTCTTGGAAGATGAAATCTAGGATCTTTTTTTTTTGATCATGGTTTTCAGGTAAACCAATAATTTTTAAATTATCTTTCCTGGATCTGTTTTCCAGGTCAGTTGTTTTTCCATTGAGATATTTCACATTATCTTCTATTTTTTCATTTTTTGGTTTTCTTTTGTAATTTCTTGGTTTCTCATAAAGTCATTAGCTTCCATCTGCTCCATTCTAATTTTTAAAGAACTATTTTCTTCAGTGAGCTTTTGAACCTCTTTTTCCATTTGGCTGGTTCTGCCTTTTAAAGCATTCTTCTCCTCTTTGGCTTTTTGAACCTCTTTTGCCATGAGTTAGTCCATTTTTAAAGGTGTTATTTTCTTCTGCATTTTGTTGGTCTCCTTTATCAAGTTGTTGACTTGCTTTTCAGGATTTTCTTGCATTGCTCTCATTTCTCTTCCCAATTTTTCCTCCACCTCTCTGACTTGATTTTCAAAATCCTTTTCTCATTCTTCCATGGCCTGTTCTTCCTCATCCAAAAGGATGGGAGAAAATACTTTTTCACCAAGAAAGTAACTGTCTATAGTCTTATTTTTCCCCCTTTTTGGCCATTTTCTAAGCCAGTTACATGACTTTTGAGTACTTTCTCAAGTGGAGGGTATACTATCCTAGGCTTCAGAGGTTTTGTACAGCTATTCTCTGAGATTTCTCTAGGGACCTGTAAGTTCTCAGTTCCTTTGAGATCAAACAAGGGAGAGGAGTTTACTCTGGTCTGTGCTGTGGTCTGTGAGCAACCACAAGCACTCTTTTCTGCCCTGGAACTGCAAGTAGAGTTCCCTCTCCACAGCTGCCACCAGTTCCACCATGCCAGCACTCTTTCTCACCCCAGGACCACCACTCAGAATTGAGACTCAGATCAGCCACTCGATTTCCCCAGGGTCTTTAGGCTGAGGGCTCCAAAAGTAGGTCCAGAACTGGAGCCAGACTGTGCTCCCCTCTCACCCAGGTGAAAGAGCTTTCTTGTTGACCTTTGAAGCTGTCTTTGGCATTTGTGGGTTGAGAAATCTCGAAAATGAAGCATCTACCTATGATTCCATGCCATGAAGGCTGTTCCAGTCCTATCTGAGCCACACTGTGTGGCCAAGGCTGGGCTGTGTTCTGCTCTGAGCCCAGTGCGATAGAGCCTTCTGGTCAGCCTTCCAGGCTCTCTTGGGCTGGAAAACTGTTTCACTCTGTCAATTTGTGGCTTCTGCTGCTCTCGAATTTGTTTGGAGTCATTTTTACAGATATTTTATGGGCTATGGGGGGAGAACCAGAGTAAGTCTGTCCTTCTACGCTGCCATCTTGCTTATTCTTGTTTTATAAAGGAGCTAGACTGAGCAGAGTTTAAAATCTTTGACAATGGATTACGTCCAACCTGTATAGTGAAATTCACTGAGAGACACTTCTTGTTTTCCCCACATTTCAGTAATTTTTCAACTCTAAATGTACTAAAAAAGCTGTAGGTTTTCAGTTTGTAGAGAGAAGAGGATAGGGAATGTACTTGGGATTTCATTGGTCAAGGGAACTCTGTCTAGTGAGAAAGTACCTAGAACAGGTCCACACTTCCTCTGTAGTTTGTCTTCTTGCTTTTTGTTCTTCATTCTCAAAGAGGACCATGATATCAAGAAGATGATACCACAACTTGCAATTGAATTGGATTTAAGTGAGGGAGTGCTGTGCAAAGCCACCAGCCTCATTTTCTCCCTCAGAGCCATCTGGGTCCATGGACATATATAGATCAACATGATTTGTAGATGGCCCTAGATGCAGTGGGAGACCTTGGTCATTTTAAGCTAAAATCTTTCCTAAATTTGGAGTCTTAGAGAGTTGCTTTGAGCCCTGAGAGGAGGTGACTTGTCCAGGGTCATAAAACCTGTAAAAGTAAGAAGCAGAAATTAAACCCAAGTCTTCTTGGCTCTAAAGAGAGTTTCATCCACTGTGCCATGCTGCCTGTCATGTATTCAGTGTAGTAAACATTTATTAAGTACAGATCTTGTGGGGGCAGGTACAAATAATAAATGAGACATGGGTCTCTGCCTTCATGGGATTTTTGTGTAATAAAGAGATACATTAAATATATAAAAGATTATAATACAGCGCTAAATATAGAAGGACAACGATTTACACATGGTTGGAGTTGTAGAGATGCTAAAGTTTCTCCTTTGAGAGAACAGAAGTATTATAAATAAGGAGGAAAGAGATAAAAAGGTAGTAGCAATGATTGTTACAATATGAATAGACAGGACTGAACATCTTTGCAGGCTCAGGAGGCAGATGGGCATCTACATGTTTGGCATAAGTGTAAACACAGGCCATCTTCATTCTCCATGTGGGAAAAAAGCCACCTATACCTCAGTACTATGACTCTGGGTATCTGGAATCATAAAATTATATTGAGGATCATAGATTTAAGAGCTAGAAGGGTCTTTGGAGGTTATCCAGGCCAACCCCCTCATTTTACAGATAATGAAACTAAGGGAGAGTCAGTGACTTGCCCAGGGTCACACAGTTAGGAAGAATTTGAGGTGGAATTTAAATTAAAATCTTTTATACCCTTATACTAACTGAAACCATGAATCAAGTTATCAGTTGAAACCGAAGTGTTATTTTTACCAAAGAGATTCCCTAAGAGATTTTACCACCACTGGGGACTCTAGAAGACTTTCAAACTAATGAATGAGTGAATGAATGAATGAATGAATGAATGAAAAAGCCTTTATGAAGACCTTACTATGTGATAAGGGTTAGGGATAGAAATATAAAAGCAAAGACATTTTTTGCCTGAAAGGACTAAAGTTCTAAACAGATAGACATAGGGAAATGGTGTCCCAGAAGATGTGTTTTGGTCTGGAAGATTATAGGAATGTTGAATAAGACCACAAAGATGTAATTTTTCATTTTCTCCTAATCTAGAATTTCTTCAGTTAAGTATTAAGAATACTTTGGATAAATTTGTGACCTCATTGTACAATTAGGCAACAAGCATTTGAGTGCTTGTTATGTGCCAGGAACTATGTTGGGGACATGAGAAGTGTCATCTTTTAATGACTAAAAACTTGTAGACTTTGGAATGAGTTCTCTGGCAAAGGGAATCTTAACCTGGTGACTATGAACTTTTTTTATAACAGCAGTTTGATAATTGTATTTCCATGTAATTGATTTCCTTTTTTATCCTCTATATTTTATTTTATGCACTTAAAAACATAATTCTGAGGAGTTTGTAGGCTTCATCAAATGGCCAAATAAGCCTGTGACCCAAAACAGGTTAAAAACCTCTGATACAAAATCTTGAGATGCTGGGGGAACACTCTTTCACACTTTATAAACAAACAGTACAAATAACTCAGAAGGATGTGTATACGAGCTGAAAGAGTGGTACCTTTTGTTTATATTGTTAGAAATCACAAATGTCTTCAATCTTGTTAACAAGTCATTGACACTGATAACAGCAGAGAAGGGAAGCAGTCTCTGCAGTGAGAAAACTGCTTGGTAAATGTAATTTCAGCCCTAGGTTTGCTGATTATTTTTTTTAAAAAGGCAACCAAGTCATGTTGTCCTTGAATCTGAACAAGTGTAAGTAGTTTCATCTCGTTTTTAGGATAAAGGCACAGATGAACAAAAACCATTTGACAGTTTAACTTTATCCAGCTGAAGCATTCAACCCTGAATCATACACGCACACACACATACATACATACATACATACATACATACATACATACATACATATATATATATATATATATATAAAAATTTGGATCTATAACTATTTATTTCTACAGCTCATCACAACTAGAGGCATTTGAAGTGGTTTAAAAAGAATCTTGTGTTTGGCATTCAAGGTTGTTTCTGATTCCCAGTTCTGACTTTAGTAGCTGTGTGACTGTGGGCAACTAGGAACATCAATTTTCTCATCTATAAAATTCAGTTAATTACACTGGTACTCCTTTCCTCATAGATACATTAGGATAACATTATATAAATATGTAATAATAGTGATGATCCGGTGTCATTTAGAACAGCTTAAATTACACTTGGTATACTCTGTTTAAGGAAGCAGAGGACTGCATAACACTTATAAGAAAGGTTTCCATGGAGAAACTTGTTAAAATTAAATCATATTTTTGGACTTGGAATGTTAACACAGATTTCTGGGAAGAACAGCTTTCATGATAGCTCATTTCCTGAGGGTTCATGATCGCCAAAGTTTTACTATGATCTGATTGTGAGAATAAATGCCTACTGATATATTTGTTTGTGGAGACGTATGTACATGCTTTTTTATCATCAGAAGTTAAGAGCTGCAACAAAGAGTAACAGTGAGCAAATTCCTCAGTTATCTCAAGGTTACATTTCAAGCAAGCAAGGCAATTATTTATTTACTGAAGATTGTTTTGATTATAGATAGTTGAGGAACATTCTAACAAGACTGTGTACATTTCCTAAGTATGGTTGCATTCCTCAAGTGTATTATTATACACCAACTGTCAAGTCTAGATAACATTTTACATGTAGAAACAACAAATTTTGTAAAGCAAAAATCAATTACTCAGCATGCATTTATTAAACACTGTCTATGAATGCAGCATTATACTTGGTACTAGGCTCACAAATATAATAAATGAAACGATCTCTACTTGTAAAATATAACAAGCATGGTTACCCTTTGGAAAAGAGTACGAAAATTGATTAATTCCTTATTCAGTGTAGTTTACTTATAAAGAATGCATATATTTGCATTAAAATGGTTTTTGTTTATATGTTGGTTAAAGGAAATTTCATTTCAGTTAAAGCACCAATGTATAATAATAACTGGCATCTACAGAGAGAAGACATTGTCTTGCCTGGATTACAAACAGGTCTGAGATAGCATCTGAATCCAATAGTTCATTCTAATTATACATTTCACACTTTATCCACCATTCCACCAAGTCTGCCTCTCCCAACCTGGGATCCATAATCTCTCTTACCTTGACTAAACTCTTAGTCTGTGATTTTAGCTTCTTTTTGAACAATGATTATGGTACACAGTGAACAACACTTTATGATGTCACATACAACAAAATTATCTTGGGTGTAATAAGATTACTTTTATTAATCAGTATGTTTTTACTGAGCCAGGAATTCATAGAAGAAAATATGCAGGATTTTATAGGGATGCTATAAGTATGACCAGATATTTAAGCCTTAAAAATGAACACTAGAAATATTAATTTACTCATAGAGGTACAAATTGGTCTTTTAAATTATTCATCATACCTTCCATGTGGTGTAGGTGAAAATTTCTCCTATGGGCTTGATTTTATGCAGTAGTAGTATCACTGAAAAGCTGCTGGCAATTAAAGTGTTTTTAAATCAAGGTTGCATTTTTATGACTCTTCAGGAACTTTTTTTCTGAAAGGTAATCTAAGTAAAACAGGATTGGAGCGGCAAGGAGTGGATAGAAGATATGGTGAGAAGCATGACTAGACAGGAGTTTGAAAATATCTGGAGATTTTAGTGAACTAACTCCAAGCTCAATATGATTTAGTAGAGTGTCATGGCAACCAAAAATAGCTTATGTAATCTTGGGTTGCCTTAAAAGAAGCCTATCTTCCAGCGTGAAGAAAGTGATATATTTCTACCAATGCTCTATCCTAGTCAGACCACATCTAGAATATTATTTTCAGTTCTGAGTACTATATTTTAGGAAGAGCATGTGAAATACCTAGATTCATGCCATATGAGATTGGGTTGAAGGAAAATAAGATGGTTAGCTGTGAGAAGAGAAGGCACAGGGAGGACATGCTTGTTGTTATTAAGTACTTACCTGAAGGACTGTCATGTGTAAGGGATGGGAGTTGTGAAGGAGTGGAGTGGGCTGTCTTAGGATGGTGTGGAACCTGCAGTGAGGATCTTCACGAGGAGAGTGGATCACCACCTATTGGGCATGTCATAGTGGATATTGCTTCTGGCTATGAACTTGGTGCCCATGAGGTTCCTTTCAGTTTTAAAATGCTGTGTACTATATTGTGAATATATTTGTTAAAGTGAATTCTAGCCATGAAGGTATCTTCTGTAAAAAAATAATATTTTCATTTATTGGATTTACTCTCAAAGTAAGGTGCAAATATATGTATGGGAATGCTGAGGGAATGGTGAAGAATCAGAAGCACAAAATTAGTCTGCAGAAGGTCACGGTGGTTTTTTAGCCTGGCAGTACTTTTGACCCTAATATCTTAGCATGGAAACCATCATACTATACTTTCCACATGAACCCTTCTCTCAAGCAATTTATGAGACATGTTGATTTTTTTAAGGTTTTACTAAATTTGCTCATCTCTCACATGTACTCCTTGCTGAAATATTATTTAATTTCCAAAAGGATTATTCTGATGGCAATTAAAAGTGTCTTCAAAGGATGACACCTGTAAATTAGGTGGAATCCAGGTATTTTTGTATTAGGAGGAAAACTGTTTGTGCGTGATGCTTTTTGTGCAAAAAAAATTCATAGACAATTATTAGGAGTAGAAGGAAATTACTTTATGTGCCCCAAGAAAATATATTCCCTTTATAAAAATAAATCAAATTTGGTCTATTTCACAATTTATATTAGGAGTACAACTATTCTTGGTCATACCCATATGCCACTTAATGATATATTCCATAGTTATTTCTCAAAGAAAATACAAAACAGCTGGGTGAAATTGCTTGACTCAACATTTGAGCAAGGTAAGAGAAAATCTTTTAAAATAACTAATAAATCATCTTTCATGGAAAGTATAAGAATAAGACCCAGTTTTAGCATAGACTGAATCAGCAGTGATATAGAATCTAAAGTGAAACTATGTCCTAAAAATGTTCAAGGCCTGCCTGGATAAAGAATATTGGGTAGTTTACTACCTAAAATAACTTGTTTTTGAGGAGATGGTAGACATATAAAAGAGGAAAGGAAAGGATCTATTTAAAGTGAAACAGTCAATTAATAAGTCACTCCAAAATTTAAAAGAGAAGACAAATTCAGAGTAGATGAATAAATAGTTTTCTGATTGACTATTGCCATCCTTGACTGAAAAATAAAATACTAAAAACTAAAAAAAAACCTCAATTCATGTCCTATAAATAGCCCTGTGAGCCATATAATCTCAATGTTATTTCTTCGATTTTCAGGAATTAGGAAAGAATATTTGAGTATCTGACTATAAGAGAATGGGTTTTATTCTCTGTTAGTGGAATAGTTGAAGAAATGCTTCCAATAGTGACAAGTTATTATATTTCTCACTCTATGGGACTATACTTTTAATATTATTAAAATATTAATAGCAAGCCATCATATAACTCCAACAGATGCAAGAAAGTTGTTTCGCAAAAGTATTCAAAATTAATATACAAAATGGGCTTTGTATAGTGGCTCCGCATAAAAGGAGAATTTTGGTTAAACCCTAAGAAACGTGTAAAATGTGGAAACTGAATGTGATAAACATTGGCTACTCCTGATTGAGAAATATTAGGGGAATGTTCTTTGCTCTTTGGAGTAAAGTGACACAGTGATATCACAGCTGATACTATGGCAATTAAAAACAAACAAAAACCCAGTGGTTTTCCATTGTTTCAATTTGAAGTCAATCTTTAGAAAATGTTTTGAAAATACTCAGTTTATCAATATGCAGAAACACCTACTCATATTTCTGTTGAGATATAAAAGCTGCTCTTAAAAAAATAAGTAGAGCTCTTTAGGGTATGCATGGAGAAGGTACTCAATAAATACGCTATTTATAAAAAAAAATTTAAAGCTCTCTTTCCTGATCATTTAACACTTGAATAGGATCAATGACAGTTTTATAAACACCACCTCATAACCCATCATTTCCCTTCTGTTGAAATTCCATAGACCAGAAATTTACTTTCATTGTGTTTCTAAATTACAATTTTAGCTTTTCCTCCAAGGAAACACATTTATGAAAGTAGCCTAGATAGCAAATGGGGCAGATTGCTTCCCTAAGGAGCTGATGTGGGTCAAAAAGAAGCATGTGTGTCTTAAGGGAACCTCGACCATAGCAGAGAGTTTATCTGTTCATTGGTTTGGAAAGATTTGTTTCTGGAGATGAGAAATCAAAGTACTTTGTATTATGTATTATGGCGCATGAATATTGTACTTAATTGAAAGTCGAAATATGTGTGTGTGTGTGTGTGTGTATATACACAGAGAGAGGAGAGAGCGAGAGAGTGAGAGAGCGAGAGAGTGAGAGAGCGAGAGAGTGAGAGAGCGAGAGAGAGAGCGAGAGAGAGAGCGAGAGCGAGCGAGCGAGAGAGAGAGAGAGAGAGAGAGAGAGAGAGAGAGAGAGAGAGAGAGAGAGAAAGAAATGTTCATTTTAAAAGAATTAGCTTTGGGAAAAGGGGAGGGGAAGGAAATGGTTTCATGCTGCCTCTTGTGGCATAAAGTCAGTAAAATAAAGGATTTGGACCCCAAGGTTCTTATTAGTTAATCAATAGATGAACCATTGCCATTCATTTTATTATTATTTATTTCTGTGCAAGTTGTGCTGTTGGTTCTGGCTCACTTAAGTCTGTATCAATTTGTGCAAGTCTGCCTAGGTTTCACTGAAATCGTCTTTTGTAATTACTTAAAAAGCAACAATGTATTCCATTACAGTCATATATCATATTTTATTTAGCTGTTCTTCAGTTAATGGATACTCCATTTGTTTCTAGTTCTTTTCTCTAAAGAAGAGATGTTATAGTATGTGTATGTATGCATATATGCATGTATGTATCTATATGTGTACATATATTATATATGGCAACTAGGTGGTAATTACACCAGACCTGGAGTCTGGAAGACCCAAGTTCAAATCTGGCTTCGGACACTTACTAGCTCTGTGATTTTGGGCAAGTAACTTAACCCTTTGGTTTCTTCATCTATAAAATGAGCTGGAGAAGGAAATGGAAAACCACTCCAGTATCTCTGCAAAGAAAACCCCAAGTGGGGTCACAAAGAATTAGACATAAGGGAAAAATCTTGAACAACAACAAAATATATCTCATATATATGTATGTGTATGTATATATGTGTGTGTATATATATACACACCTATACACACATCCTCACCTTTATGTGCATATTTGTAACATGAGTTTTTTCATCTTTGGTCTCTTTGGAGTATATATCTAGTGGTGGTTAAATAGTATGCACAATACATCATTCATTTTATTTTCAAAATTAAATTTTATTTAACTTTTGAATCCTCATTCTTTCCTTCTCCCTTTCCCTCTCCCACCATTGAGAAAGCAAGAAAAACAAAACTCCTCTTAGAAACATGTATAGTCAAGCAAAACATAGCCCACATTGATCATGTTCCCCAAGATGCCTCCATCTGTAATCTGGGTACATCATTTCTCTCTATGAAGGGGTAAGTAGGATGTTAATTAGGAGTCCTCTGGAATTGTAGTTGTGAACCATTCATTTTATTTTTTTTAATATTTTTCCTTTTTCTGCACTTTTAATTAATTTGTTTTCAGTTTTCAACAATCATATGTTTTAAATTTTCTCCCTCTCCTTCCCCCCTCCCTCCCCAAAATGGCATTCAGTCTCATGTAGATTCAAAAATACATTCTTATTAAACACATTTTCACATTAGTCATGCATGCACCACTCATTTGAAAAGCACCTCCATTACACCATTTTCATAGATCTGTTCTAGCTACCTTTTCTCTTTACAGCCAGAGACCTGAAAAAATGCTTATATTTCTAAGCTAAGATGTTGGCTTTGAATTTAACAAACTCCAGATTGCAAAGGCAGATCAGAAGTAAATGCTTCCTGGCACCTGTCTCACTTTTAGAGCCACTTGATCATCCATTTTTGAATTATGCCTAAGTCAGTTTTTATTTTCCAAACTGACTTTTTAAAAAATGGATACCACATAACAATTACCCAGACAAAATGATATCTCACAAGTCATAACTGGCTTTAGAAAACATAACTGCCTAATAGGGATATACAACAGCTGAATTGTTCCTATTCCTCTGGCTTCTTTCTCCTTGTCTATTTCTATATGATGGAATGTTGAGTTAGTCATAAGACTTTTTTGGCCTACCATGGGCACCCCACAGTTTTCTGTCCCATAATCCCTTTACCATCAGCCAACGTCCTTTCTTGAGTGTCCACATTGTCCTTGGCATTGTGTAGGGGTAGCCTTGATTAGCTACTGGTGCTCTTTTTAAAGAAATGCCATTTTTCATATGCCAGGATTTAGAAGAGACAGAAGTCTGGAATGAAAGTTGTAGCTGGAAGGAATGTAAAAATGAACTGGCTAATATGATGTTTGTGAGCACATGAATAGCTCAGCAATGGTCATTTTCATTATCTTGTTTATAGCACATGAGGAAAACCTCATTAGTACTGATCTCAACTAGAAGAATTCCACATATACGTTGGCATTTCAGTCCTCATCTATCAATTGTGTAATAGTGCTCTGATTATATAACAGCCCTGATCACTGAAAAAATCATAAGGTTTTCAGTTCTCCTAATATTGGATATAACATTAATGGGGAACAAAAGCAAAAAGTTTGGCAAGTCATTACATAATGACTTCTACAATTTCTATAGCTTATTGACTCCAACATCCAGAGGTATCTTTAGTTTAACTATGGGGTCATAAGGAACTCCGCATATATTAGAAACAATCAAATTTTACTTTAATCAAATAAATTGCATTTAAACATTTTTAAAAAAAAATTTCTGAAATTGATGTAAGCATCAGGGATTCATAGATATGGAGCCTGAAGGGATGTCAGAGATCATCTGCTTTAATCCCGGCATTTTATAGTTGAGGAAACTGAAATCCAGGGAGAAGAAATAACTTGCCAAGGTTTTGCTTGTGATTCAAAACAGATAGCCAAGTCCTCTGACATCCTTTACTCTTCTTGATAAACTAAATAGTAATTTTTTAAAAGAGAAAAGTATGCTAAGGATGGATATATAAAATGAACCAAAGTAGAAGCAATTATAAATCATCATCATGCTCTTTGATTACAATCAACACCAAAATCATGAAAGCAAAGTGGCATGATGAAAAAGCTTCACATTTGGAATCAGAGATCTGACTAAAGTTCCAGCTTCTGATACTAACTGTACGACCAGCAGCAGCAAGTCACAGCCTTTCTAAACTTCAATCTCGACATCTGTAAAATGGGGATAATAATACTTTACCTACTTTGAAGAGTTGTTATAAGGCTCAGCCTAGATTATATATAATATGTAAAGCCCTACAGATATCTGACCTACTGTTAATACCTCGAATACTAAAATAATTACAACAAGCAATGATAGTATTTCTGTATATGATGAAAGAGTAGCTGAAAATCTACCCAGTTTCCTTATTAATGAACACAAATTGAATTCTTAAAATGAACATATTTTTAAATTGGAAAGACATTTGTGGAATGTGTTAAATCAGATCCTTATTGTCTTTAGATAAAAACCAAACATATATTTATTAGGTACACTCATGTAGCATATACTAGGTGCAAGGACCTCTTAGGTGCTGTGACAAAACCCACAGGTGATTGGAAACCATTATAAAAGTTACAATTCTTAACATAATGGTTTCTATACCCTCTACGTTAGGAGCACTGAGGAAATTGAGAATTTACCAATAACAAAAATAATGTTGGAGACCAATTGATATATGTTTACTATATGGGAACTGGTAACTTTGCAGGACTGTACCCTTTTAAATGTGATGGCGAAGCAACATCAAGTCATTATAAAATAAGCATAAGCATCATAAATTTGGAATTGTTCTCCAAAATTTAGGGGGGTAAGTAGTGAAACAGTACTACATTGGTGATAACCTTTGGTTATAAAAGATCCAGATATTTCTTTAAAATGCTTTAAAATCCTCAGACTGGTGTGTAGCACGAGTTGCTTCTTGGATATTTGAAGGAGCATGCACGACCTTGGTCAAGCCACTTAATCTTTCATTGTTCCAGGCTACTCCCTAAAATTATAAATTATAGGTGAATTGCCCATCTGTCTCAGTGTGCCCTATACCAATGAAATCACAGGTGGAGATCCACCCCTCAAAAAAAAACCCCCAAAAGTAAACATATAGCTTGCTAACCATGCTATTTCCCAAAGACTGTCCACAGTGAATGAAGTCTCTAAGAAGAGGGGTGTCCTTCTGGTTATACTATAAAGGATTTTTTTATGGGTTAGAGGAAGGCATGTATGAAATATTGTACTTGGTGATCAGAATTTTGGGTTGCTACTTTGTATGGAAATGTGGTACCACTGGCCATGCCTCTATGTGTGGTTGTGGCTTGAACTCCCATTCTACAATATATATCCATTCAAATAGAAAGAGAGAATTTCTTATATCCTGAGGACCATGTGAGATAAGGACCAAATGTGATATTTATTTTAAAAAATGCCAGGCACAGTCCCTGGCACAATAATATTATATAAATGTTGATTCCCTTCTATCCCTTTGCCCCTCCCATAAAGTATCATCTAAGTCTTTAAGAAAGAAAAATGTGTTTGAAATGACAGATGAAATATTTGGAGAGGCAGTGTTGGCATACCAAGAGGGAGGAGCTGAGAATCAAGAAGATTTGCATTTAAATCCATAGAGATAACTTATGGAGGACAGTAGCTATCTTCCCAGACTAGGATTCTCTAGCATTCCTTAGTTCCTGAACTTTTGATGTAACATATCTGCTTCTATGAACCTGCTGCCCATAGGTGTCACTGTTTCTCAAAGTCCCCCCATACTTCATTTTTTTGTCAAATCATAGTTAGATCAGGCAGGGTATTCATTCACTTGCTCCTTTTTGTCACCTTAAAGTGAATTTTTAATACTTAAATTCATTTGGTTTCCAAAAAAAGGTTGAAAATAAGGTGATTAGCCAAGCTAGCGCCACTACTAATGAAGGTAACTGTGAGCTCAGATGTACTGACTAAGTGTTCAGGTGATATAAAGTAAATAAATATACAATCAGGTCTGTTTCAACTAAGACAAGAGAGGCATAATGAGAGCTTATTAAAAAGTCTTCAAGTATTTTATAATCGGTAAGGAGTGGTGAGCTCTTCTCTTTCATTCCTTTGAGAATACAAGAAATTGGTAATGAGCTTTTTAAAAACAGAAAGGAGTCAGGATAACAAGTTCCAGTATTTAGTATTGAGGATTCTTTTCGAAGTCACAGAATTTACAAATTGGAAGATCTCTGAGAGATTAATCCAAAAACCATCCCAAAATACTAAATGATTTGCTGAAGCATCATATAGCTACTTAGTGGCAGAACAAATTTGACCTTTAATATCTGTTGTTTGTTTGTTTTGATGAGGCAAATGGGTTTAAGTGACTTGCCCAGGTACACACAGCTAGTAAGTATCAAGTGTCTGAGGTTGAATTTGAACTTGGGGCCTTCTGACTCCAGGGCTGGTGCTCTATCCACTGTGCCTCCTAGCTGCCCCCCTCTAAAAACACTTTTGCTGTAATTGTGTTGTTAAGATGTTAAAATGTTAAGCCATGTTTCAGTCGTGTGTGCCTCTCCACAGACCTATTTGGGGTTTTCTTGGCAGAGACAATGAAGCGGTTTGCCATTTTCTTCTCCAGCTCATTTTACAGATGAGAAAACTGAGGCAAAGAGGGTGAAGTGGCTTTCCCAGGGTCACACAGCTAGTAAATGTCTGAGGCCAAATTTGAATTCATGAAGTTCAATCATCTTGACTTCAGGCTCAGCACTTTCTCCACTGCAGCACCTAGCTGTCCCTTCTCAGTAAAAATATTACAGTGTTATCACCTTAACAGTATAATACCTTTTATTTCCCATCAGAACCAAATAGGATATATAGTGTTATTGAAATTTTACAAGACAGTCTTTCAAATAGTATGTGAAATAATGGAAACTATAAATACTACATTTGCCTATTTTGGAATTCTGCTTAGAATCTTCTTTAACTTTGGGAGAATGATCTTTAAAGATAGAATTTTATTTTATACCATTGATAACCAACCAAGATATTAATGAGGTAATGTTGGTGTTTTAGTATAAAAGCAAACACCAACAAAAGAGTAATTCCTTCTCCAGGAGGTTGGTGTAAAGTCTGTTGTGATCCTCAGTTCTTGTTTTAAAGCTGAAAACTGTGCAATAGCTGTTACTCATAGCTGCTGGTACAAGAACTTCAATAGCCACTTTCATAACATTATAACCAAGAAACAAGCCTTTGTTCTCAGTCCTTGATCCCTTTAATGTTTGGATAGATTTGAAGTACAGAAGTACAGACAAAATTATAATAATGATGATAAAAGTACACGAGAACTCAAGATATTGCAAATAAATCACAACACAGGGACTTTGAATTTTACTCACCAACATATGTTCTCATTTCAAGTATATATTCTAACAAAGTTTGGCTAAACATGAAAATATTTGCTTTCTGAGTAATTTACCCTAATGTCTTTGAAACATTTCAGAGAAACAGCAGTAACATTGTTCTGCTCTGGTAGAAAACATGCCCCTTGTCCAACATCTACATAGATACCAGCTCTTTGCTAGAATATTTCAAGGCATGAATAATTCTGTGTAGCTAAGTGTGGAAAATAATATCAATCACAAGATGGTTGGCCTTTGGGCTATACTGAACCATGAAATAGATATACACATAAAATGATCCTTAACCTTGTGTGAACTCCTGCTTTCATAGTGATTGAGACAGGTTGAGGAAAGAGTGTAAGGGTGCTCAAAATCATGACTCTTTCATTATCCACAAACATTCATTTAACTGTAGGTATTCTACAATTGGAGGCTTATTTTTGTTACCAATGGACTGTATCCAAATTCAAATACTCCTTATAAGTAAAATCAGAAGAAATTGTAGCCAAATGGATGGATGGTTCATAGGTTCTTCTTATAGAAATTAAACAAAGACTTAACTGTTTAAGGTGGTTTCATCCTACAGTCAACATAATAAGAAATACAAGCAGTCACTTCATAGGACACACTTGGTCATCTCACTGTGCAGTGTTTATATGAGCAAAGGCAAGGGGGACCACCATGAAGATAGTTGCAAGTGAAGGGCCAGCATCTGTTACAGAAAGTGTTGGAAAATCAGAAACAAAAGAGGTCAAATGCTTCTACATTATTTAGAAGCTTCAGGCTCTAGATAATGAATGCTATAAGAAAAGAATCAAAATGTATGTATGTGAAAAATACTGAACAGTATCACAGAAAAAAAAATGAAACCAAAGGACAAGAAATGACTGACCATTGGCAGAAGTCATTTTCAAAACGAATGTATTTGTGCATTCAGATTACTGACTGGTTAGAGCACAGAAAGAATAAGAATGAGTAGACATGATGTTCAATTTCAGTCGTTAATAACCTTGTCAAAAGCAAGCTATTGACTCTGAAAAATTGGACTCAGATAAAATACTTTAATTCTGACTACTTTCCTAGGGAAGTATAACATATAAAATAAGTGTCACAATGAAGTCAAAGAGTCCAGAAACCACATCAACTAGCAAAGTCAGATTATTAGGAGGGCTTTTATAGATAAAATTCAAAGGAATATGACAAATAGCTGTGACATGGAACAATATTTCTATAACATTTTTGCAAGACAGAAATATGGACACATTAAAGTTATCTTTGATAATGATATGAGAAAAGGATGTTCAGGCACTGCCTGACTATGGGACTTGGGGAAGTCACTTAATCTCTTGACACTAAACAATTCTCCAAGACTCTAAATTGCAGAAGAGGTACTAATCTGCATTGGTAGAGGTAGTTTTCTCACCTAGGAGTTCCCCATACCCTTGAAATCATAAATGTATTTCTTCTTCCTCTCTGTTGTGACCCAGAATATCAATGAAAATGATCAAATTCTTGGACCTAAGGACTACATCTAACAATTCACTAATAGGCAGCACAAGACAACTGCTGGATAATCAAGTATAACTTTTTTCTTCCTGTGATTTTTCATTAAGAATCAGGAGGACAGGAAAATTTTATAGGGGAAAAAAGAATTGCCTGTTTTTTGGGGGGCCTAGTGTAATCATTGATATGAAGTCACTCACTGGAAATTTCTGTTTTCACAGCTGTGAAATCTTCCAGGTTCATTATTCAAATCCATTCAGGTAGAAAACAGAAACCACCAGCAGCTACAGGGGCACCTGGGATTTAAATGGTTTGCCTCTCATTTTCGTCTTCCTTGGCCCTTCCCTGAATTGTAGCACAGTGGAAGTAGACTTTTAGCATCAATTCTTGACATGACTCTCCTCTGGGGAGTGCTTTATTTACAGATATTATTTTCACCCTAAATCAAAGAAATAATAAGGATCCTAACTCCTGAGTTTTTCTTACAGTTAGATTGCCCAGTCCTACTTAGCAAATAAAAAAGTTAAAAAACAATTTTCATGTTCACTGAAGATTTCCAACCATTTTAATTTTGTAATTCACAATCAGGGTGCTCATCTTTAATGTACCTGTGACAGTTTTTCTCTCTGAAGAAGAGAAAAGTTCCTAAGAGAGTTGCTCTTTTGTGGCTTTTAAGGGTATTTTAGTAAAAAAAGAGAAAATGTCACTGCTAATGTTAAGCAAAAGGAGAATTGTTCTGAGAGTATAACCAGCTTTTAGGTTGTAAAAATGAAAAAAAATTCTCTGGGGTGGGAGGGACAGAAGAAAATTCAGTGGCAAGGTACTAAATGTTTTTTGAAAATAGCAGTTAATTACTATGGTGGTGAAAAGATCAACTAAGAGATCTTTAAAGTCAATGATGTCAACGAACTTCGCAAAATTTTATTTCCTAAATGTTCATGGGAGGCTGAGTTGAGGCAAGCCCAGCAAACCATTGTCTATGAAAACTGAATTTCAAAGATACACATCTTTTTTTTTTCTCCTGAAGGCCACAGAATGGTCTTTTGCCAGATATGTGGCAGAAACTCAGAAGTCTTGATTTGTATTCTGTAACCCTGATTACTGCCTCATACTCATTCTGTCTAAGGAAATTCAAAATGAGAACTATTGTCATAATGAAGATTTAATCATGGGAAACTGAGGTCTTTATAGCTTAAAATAATTATAACTATAGCCATTGTTCTTTATATCCCTGGCACCTAGCAGATAGTAAGCCCTTAATAATGTCTTTTATTTGATTCATTCATAATGTTAACTATGTGGCTATACCTAGTGTCATTTTACATTCACTTGATATTTTTAACATAACTACTGCATGCATAGCCCTGTGCCATGACACTTAGGAAAACTAAGAAGCAGAAACTGATCCGGCTGTATGATATGTAATGTATACAAACAAAGTGAGGGATTGATGAAGCAGTTGAATATTTTCAGAAAAGTCTTTAACATAAAATATTGGGACCTACAAAGCCTTGAAAAAGTAACTTGATAATCTTCTTTAACTTTTATTGAAGAATTATTGAGATCATAGATATAAATATATTTTCTCCTTTTTTTCCTGATTGTTGATAGTAGCATAGAAATAATATTTAACCATAGAATTAAGATTGTAACATATTTCCCGAATTATTAATCCAAGAATAAATGTTATAAATAGAAAGAAAGAGAATCTCACACAAGCTGCCATAATCAACTCTAAAGATTGTCTATCTGAATGATAGTATAAATTGCGCATTGCTAGGCAAAATTTCTAATTTTTGTAGTATGATAAAAAAAAAAAGAAAAAAGGTAGAGCTTTTAAAGAAAGTTCTTTAATAATGATTCCCCACTCAATTAAATAGATATTATTGAGATCCTATTAGAGCCCTCAGGATGTGAATGAATGGATAGATGGATGAATGGAGAAAAAATTGTTTATTGATCACTTATTGTTTGCCAAGCAAAAAGTATAAGATATGGTCGCTGCCTTTGATAAGTTATAACCATATATACAGTTGAAACAAATGAAGCTAACATAGTGTCCAAAGACAAGTACAGATCAGGTGTTGTAGGTATGGAAGGGAGAGATTGTACAAGAACAGAACAGTTGGGGAATGCTTGATGGTAGAGATGGGATTTGAGCTAGGCCTGAAATCATGTTAAATCCATTATGTTCTGTAATACATGCCATGACTTTACCATATGCTGTCTCATAAATCATTTTTTATTAGCTATGTTTATCTCAGTGGAAGATGGTCTTGTCACGAAAACTTAGAATGGGTAAGGCACATGGTCCTGAAAGTAAGCCTTGCCTTAGCTTAGCTTTTACACAGAGTTGAAGGGAAATTTTTTTCTGACTCAGTAAATGCAATCTAGACAAAAGCTTATGCTAATAATGGGGACTAACAGTAAATAATTGCCACTGTATTTTTATGAAATATAAAACATCCATATTATTCTCAAATGAACCTATTTTGATAAAGTTTCAGTGAATATTAAATGTTAAAAGGATGATTAACTGTTTCTACAAGTGTTTTCTTCTATGAATTAATTATGCAGTTTGATTTGTCATATGTTACATAAACCAATAAATGAAAACATTCCAGGGTATTCACAAGAAAATTCAAAAACTCTTCCATGTAGAGGCATTTTACACAGTAGGACTTTAAGCCTATGTGTTAGGCAAGCTAGTAGCAGAAACGACTCCTCCCCTCCTCCCCACTCATTCTCTGCCTTACTCCCCCCCTCCCCTCACTCCATTGACATGCATAGCTGGCCTGGTAGGTGTAAAAATAGACAGACAGAGCCTGAATTGGAAGTGGTCACTGAATGTTGCCTGCGGTTGCTGGGGTTTTGAATTCTCACTGACACTGGCCAGCTAGCAGATGGGGAGAACTGGTGTGGGGCATGTAGGGGAGCAGAGCAAAGCAACCAGGGATCATCCTTTTGGTTTGCCAATGTTAACTTCTCCCTGGGAACCTTGGACTTAGCCCATAGTTGGAGGACAGACCCACTGACAACAGGGAATAATAAAACTGATATGGGCAATGCAGCTCTCTGCCAGTCTTGTCATACAGAGAAGAGCATAAGAGCGCAAGGAAACATGCAAGAGTTGGATAAAACCCCAGATTACTATGGCTACAACTGTGAGGATGTCAGAGAGTCTGAGGCTCTGGTAAGTGTGAAACCATGAAGCACGAGAGAGAGCAGATGGTGATGTCTTAAGCATGTTAGCAATCGTCAGTAAACCTCATTGGCTAAACATTTTTGCTTCCGGAAAGGGAGTCTACGATGTAAAAATTATGTGATTTTTATCAATTGTTGTACTATTATTGTTGATTTTATTTCTTTTAGCTGTAACTTTACCATTGTGTGTTCATACCTTGCCTCATATGTTTACTTCATCTGTGCTGTCTTTAATTTTATACTGTAAATGCAGAAAGGACAAAGAACATGTCTTCTGCAATAAAAATGCAGTGCCCAATACAATGGAGTCCCAATGCAGTCCCAAATGCAGTGGAGATACTTAATGCAGCAGAACCTCATCAAAAAGTGCTTTGAATTCCACCAGTTATCAAGTCAGATCCTCTGTATACACAACAATGTATAGAAGATCTATCTTGACGTGTTACAGAAAGTTTTATTGCAGATATTATCACAGTGGCACACAATTAGACTTAGAAGAGTTGTACTTTGCTGATTTGATTCACTGACTTCAGTTAAAAAGGCCTACAGGTCCCTGGTCTTTTAAGTTGCTGAACACGGTAATTATTTTGTTACAAACTCCCAAATTTGAAGTAAAGTACAATTGAGGTTGAGTATGCATAAGCATAATATAAAACCTTAGTGTTCCTTATATTTATCAATTTGATACAAGGTTATTGTGTGATTCCTACCCCTCCAGTGGTTCAATTCAAAATTCTACTTCTGAAAATTTTCATTTTGGTATTCATTGAAAAATAATTTATTTCTGATCTCTTAGATCCAAGAACTTGATCTACTGAAAGCTATTTTGTTTAGTATGAAAATGTGAGATTAATGAGTAATTTCTATTGGAGGAATAAAGAAGCATGAGATAAAATTATTATTTTATAGAGAGATTTACAGGATGAATGCAAAGAATATATATTTTTCCTCTTATTTGAAACTACCTGATTTTCTACATGTCTTAAAATTTGAATCCTAAGTCTCATTGCAGTGAAGTTGGAACAGGAAATAACATCTTGCTTTTTTAATTTAAAGACAGATACATACCTATGTACCTACCTACATACATGCATAGGATGTTTATAGTTAACAGAAAAGAAAGAAAAGCTTGTCCATTATGTGGAGGAAAAAAGGATAGTGCTTCAGGAATACATATCATGGGGAAAAATGCAAAACAATACCAAAGCCCAGAAAAGTCCTTAGGCAAGCAGCACAGAGTTGGAAGGAAGCCCACTTGTCCTACTAGAAAGTAAACAAAGGTTTCAACCAGGAGCATTGCCTTATTTTTCTTTAGAGAGTGGCTGTCTTACATTCATATCCTGGATCAGAAGAATTAGCACCCTCATGCTCAAAACTTTCTCTGTAATTTAACTAATTCTGCACTGAGAAGGGAAGAAAACAACAGCGATTTATAATTACAGCCATGATTCCTTAATTCTGCAGTCTTTAAGCATTTTGAGGAAATGTTTACTTGGTTGAAGGTAATTTCTAGTCAGATGGATGCTCATTCATTCATTTATAGCATGCTTTAAAAATGTTACTTACTGATTGTTTTGCTTATTTTAAGGTTAGGTTTTTATTTTCTGAAATGATCACTTCTTTAAAGTTTTTTATTTGCGTGTTTCGTGTTTGTATGTAGTAAATGCCTGCATGATTTTGATGATGGGAGGAAGCATTGGTGATGAAATGAATGGTGAATTTATTTAAAGCAATTTTATGAATATATTGCCAGAGTTCATAAGTAATAATGGAAAGCTTTCAGTAGAAACATTCAACAGTACCAATATATCTAATAGAAGTTCAGTTATTTCCTATGAAATATTGACTCAGAATTCCTAGAGAATATTGAATAATTCTTTCTTCTGAAATAACTATTGCAAACTGATATATTGTATCTGAACTTTTTACTTCAAAACCAATTTAATTCAATCCAAAAGATAGGTATTAGACACCTACTGTATGTAATACGTTGTGTTATATATTGGGGATATAAAAACAAACAGTGAGCTCAAGGAGCATACCAGGGGATATAATATTCATATACATAAATGAAAACAATTTTTTTAGGAAAGAGGGAATAATAGTATCCTGTCTGGGCTCAGTAAAAGCTTCTTGAAGCAAGTGGTACTTGAGCTGAGCCTTGAAGGAAAAATAAGAGTCCTGAGAGGCAGAGATGAGGAAGGATATAGTAGTAGGTGATTGGTACAAATGCATGGAAATGGGAGATGGGAGTTTGGAACAGAGCTAGTATTCCAATTAGTCTGGAATCTAAAGGGGGTATATTGAAGGGAGTAATTTGAAACAATTATGGAAAGGTTGATCAGGGTTTAAGAACTCTAGATGATAGGGTGAGGAGCTTGTCCCCAATCTACTGTAAAAAGATGGTAGTGGCATTGAATTGAATGGTAAAAGAAATGTGGAGAGGGGGTTTCTCAGAATCATAGGAATTAATGGGGGAAGGGCAAGAAGTAGGATTTTGCTAGCCACAGGATTGGAGAGGGAGTACCCAATGACTGGGGTCCCTCCAGGGTTCTGTGATGATGATATGGGTCAGCAGTTTGGGAGTCTATACCATATTCTCTCTGCAAATATCAGAGACCTGGGTAGGAGTTCACACTTGGCAACTAGGTCAGTTGATATGTTCTGGTCAAATCTTCAGTGAACAGACTGAAGTCATGTAGGACCCCAACTTCTGTAAATTCACTCCAAGATGACAGGGAATATATCACATTTCTCAGGGTCCATGAATGTAGAACATGCATTTATTTCTTAGTTAAGATTGGTTTTTGAGGTCTTGGATCATACAGGGTTTGGATGGTATGGATCTGTCCTAAAGTAAATATATGAGCTGCAGCAAACAATTTTCTCAGTGTGGTATGGTGTATAAAGCATTGGCCCTAAAGTCTGAAGACCTGAACTCAAATACCAGCTCTGATGTCTTTTACTTGGAGGAACAAGAGCAAATCAGATGATCTCCTTGAATCTTTGCTTTTTCAACTCTTCAATGAGCTCGCTTCTATCTGTGAAACTACTTTTCTGATACTGCTTAGTAAAGACAAAAATCAGGGTTCATGAGAAATAGTAAGAGTTTAAAATGAATCTTCTCTGCTGTTCTAAGCAGGTTATAGATTAACTAGATTCTCTGTACCTCAGTTTTCCCATCTCTAAGATCACTCCATTCACAAGATTAGGACTTATTGTATGCTAGGCACTGGACAAAATAAATGAGTTTTTCCTGAATGATGTCCAAAGGTCTTTTCAGCTCTAAATCCAACTGTGAAGTTCTGATCTAGAAATGTGCAATGCCGTTTAGAAAAAGTGACTGAAAAGGACATTCAGGAACACATCTCTTGTTAATTGCATCTTTTTGTACACTTTGATAAAGTGCTGATGCTCAGATTAATTCGGTTTTATATAAAATGGATATCAATGATTATCGAGGACTCTCTCTGGACCATTGGTATCAAGTAAGGCATTCGGACGATGATAATCTATTTGAAATAGTACTCACTTTCCAAAGTATTAAATTATTTTACAAACATTTCTTCAATCCTTACAGATCTCTGAGACCTAAAGAGGAAACTTGTGCTACTATCCTCATTCTACAGACACTAATAGTGAGATATTAGTTGTGTCTAAACATAAAAAAATGATTTGAAAGAGAAAATGAATTAGTTGAATGAATACAACTATGTCTTTTCAAAATAGCCAGTTTGGTTTTATTCATCATTACTGTGGATAAAATTTATTTTACTTCCTACCATACATGTGCACACAATTTAAAATCATTTTTTCTCCTGTTACTTACATAGACATTAAAGAGTTTAATCAGAAGAATTTGATGCATCAGTGGTGGGGATGATAAGTATTTTCCTGACTTGGTCTGTTCACTTATTCCTTATTCAGTTTCATACTAAAATCATCATCCAGCTCGGAACCTATGATCCTATGAAAGTTTTGAATTTTTGTTATACATTTAGGCACTCAATGAAGAAACACTTATTAAAAGTTACAATATTCTAGGCACTGATAGGGACTAGATCTGAGACTTCATTGGCATAAGGCAATTTGTGGTGAGGAAGCTGGCTCTAACAATATAGGTCAATAGCTTCTCTGCAGCCTTCAGTCTTAGGAAGTTTCCTAGAGTACTGAAAAGTTCAGCAACTTACCTGGGATCATATAGCCAATATATGTTAGAGGCAGGATTCAATTCTAGGTCTTCTGAACTTCCAGGTCAGTTCTTTACCCATTATGCTCTGCTATCCAAGATAGAAATGAATCAGTTCCTGCTTTCAGGTAGCTTACGTGACAAAATCGACTAGGTAATTCTGTTCAAAATCTATTAATACACTTGCTGTGTGCAAGGTGATGTATTTATTTTCAGGACATTTGGCATCTTGAATTCTTTGGTTTACTGAAGTTTGAATGTCTTCTTCACCAAATGCATCCTTTCTACTCATCCACTATGTGATCAGTGCCTGAACAAAAGGGTGAAATTGACTCAACTCTTTTTGTTTATATTTGGATGAGAGGGGTGAAGAAATATTAGAGACTAAGATGCCCACCACAAAGTGTTTTCCTTTTCTTGCTAAGTGGCCTTTGGTTAAACCAGTAAAATTTATGGTGCCTTGGCTTAGATTAGAGGTTCTTAACCTGGGATTCAGGAACGTATTTTTTTTAATGTTTTAATAATTTTATTTGGTATAATGGTTTGCAATCCTACATATTTTGTTTTGCCTTGAAAACCATTATACTGAAAAAGGGTCTACAGACTCCAGCAAACTCCCCAAAGGATCTATGACCCCAAACAAGATTAAGAAACTCGTTTTACTTTATCTCTTGCAAGAGATGCTGGTTCTTAAGTTGCAACCCCTTTTATGGATGTCTCCTTGCTTTGCTTACAGAAATCCCCACAGTATGCTTCTCATAGTACTATGTAGTTACAAATCACATTATCTCACAAATTCAGAATTGGAGTTTCAGGTAACTCAAAGATCAATATCAAGATAATGCCAGATCTATGTAGTGAGTTGTGGATCCGTATGAAAAAAATTGGTATAAAAATGTCAGTAAGAATATTTATGACTAGAAAAGGGATGAGGGTAGGAATTGTTATAGAACACGATAACAGCCTAAGGATCATTTGGTATATTGGTAACTTTCTTTCTTTATACTGTTACTATCCTATATTATATGTGTGTGTTTTCTTCTTTTTTAGAATATGCTCCTTGAGGATCAGTCTTACTTTCTCTTTGTATCCCTAGCACATAGCAGAGTGGCTTGCATGTAATATATGCATTTTCACTCTTTCATGTATATATCCTTCCTTTCTTAGCCAAACTACTTGGAGAAAAAATGTCTATTCGTTGCTTCCACTTTTCTCACTCACTCCTATGCCTTTTGCAATATGATTTACAAACTTCTCACTCAACTGAAACTAATATTTCCAAAGGTACCAAGGACCTACAAATTGTAAAATTGACAGTCTTTTCTCAGTCATCATCCTACCAGACTTCTATGTTACATTTGCCACTAATGAGACTTTCTTTTCCTGGATTCTCTATCATTTCTGAGTGTGTGTGATACTATTCTCCCTTGATTTTCTGACATATCTGACTCCTCCATCTCAGTCGCTTTTCCTTTCTGAAGATGCATCTCTCCCTCTAACTGTGGATGCCCTTCTCTCAATGACCTCATCAGCTCCCTTGGAATTAATTGTCATCTTTATACTAATGACTAAACTGATACAATCAACCATAGTGTGTCTCTCTCAACTCACTATTTACTTATCAGACATTTCAAATTTGATATCTTGGAGATATCTCAAACTTATCATGTCAAAAACTTCACCTCAAATCCATGCTCCTTCCAAATTTCCCTATTTCTATTGAGGTAACACCCATTCGTTAAATAGGCCTGTTTAAGAAGTAGCCAGGGAATAGCCCCTTTAACGAGATAAAGAAAAAGAAAGACATCAAACTGGGAGGGAAATAGTAACAGTTACTATTGATAATAACTCTTAAGCCAGGAGTGTCCAGAAGAGACCCCTTAGGAAGGTGCCTAGTGTCCTCCGATGTATGACCTTCAGAGCATAGTAGGTTTAAGGTTTTGGGAAGGGAAGGGAAAGGAAAGGAAAGGAAGCCTAAAAGGGCCAAGGTCTCCCAGTGCACCTTGGGTCATCTCCAGTCATCCTGATGAGTATCTGGTCGCTGGATTCAGATGGCTCTGGAGAAGTGAGGCTGGTGACCTGCACAGCCCTCCCTCACTCAAAACAAAGTCAAGTGCAAGTCATATCATCATTTCTCTGATGGCATGGTCTTCGGCAACGAAGGACAGACACAATTTCTATTGAAGACACTTTTAGTCTCCCAGACTTTTAACCTCATGGATTTGATCTGCACTGCCCTTCATCTCACATATTTAATCAGTAACCAAATCTTGCCATCTCACTTCCATTCTCTGCTCACATAGTTGCTTCCTTACTTCAGATCATCATCACTTCTTGCTTGTTTTACATTGTCTCCTAATTGTTTTCCCAGACTCAAATTTCTTCCCATTCTCAACCATTTTCCACACAACTGCAATAATTATTTTCCTTAATTACTCTTCTATCTATATCATTCCTGTATACCTCAAGGATAAAATAAAAAGACTCCTCTGTTTAGCTCTTTAAAAACTTTCCACACTTTCATCATTAGCCTACCTTTTCAGCCTCATTGCACATTATTCCTCCTCTCAGACTGTCATCTAGCCAAATTTGGCTTTCTCTTTATTCCTCATATTCCATCTCTCATTTCCATACCTTTGTACTGACCAGGAATGTATTCCCTCTTCACCTCTGCCTCATAGACTTCCTACATTTCTTCTAGATTGAGATCAAGTATCACCTTCTACATGACCCCTTTCTGATCCAAACTGCTAGTTCCCTCCATCTACAATTACTTTTTATTTCATTAGTTTGTATTGATTTGTATTTATTCTTATTTTGCATATAATTACATATATTATATTTTATTAATTATATTATAATAATATATCATATGTTATCATATATAATATATATCCTTGTTGTCCTCCCATTAGAATATAAGCTTCCTGTCAGTGGGGCTTATTTCTTGTTGTGTTTTTTTTTTTAAATAAGAGCATAGTTCCTGGCCCATCAATACCTAAATAATTCTTTATTGATGATGGCAAAAGACCCGGAGGAAGACCTTAACCATGTTACTAGATCTTCCAAGGAGAAATTGTGGAGGAATATAAAGAAAGCACATCTGATGAGAAGACATGCATGTGTTCAAATCTACCCTTGTGGAGTAAATGAAATGACTGCTTTGTTGAAATGTTTTTATTACCATGGAAGAGTGAAAACCATGATTTTACATTGGGGAAATCTCATTGCATATTCCCAATTTAGAATCACAATTTTTAGACTTTTCTCAGCTTAACATCATGGTTTTCATTCTAAATTGGTCTCATTTTTAAAAAAGTTCGAAACACTCCATATTATACTGACTCTTCTAGAGATAATTGATCCTGATAGTTCATAGAATTTTAAAGTATGATTGAATGATACCCTAGAAAATCTGTTCACTCTTGTAGTCTGAGGGTTGTAGATACACAAACATATAGTTTTGAGAGTCATACTATGTTAATATAATAGACATAAGATATACACAATATTCTGAAATAATGGTTAATATCTTGGAAAGACAAACCTGAACAAAAAAGTTAGTCTTTTGGGAACTATCCTTCCCTCTTGCCCTCTCTATTGTAATTTATATAGGAAATCTTCAGGGTGAGGGCAACACCTCATCTGCATTGCTTCTTAAAGGTATTCACTCTTGAGTGATGTCTCCTTTCAAGCAGATGGTCTCTGAAACTAAGAACTTTCAAACCACCAGGGACAAAATTTTCTGCAGTTACCTCAAGGGACTAATGGTAAAATAACCCTGCAAGATAATCTTGCATAATAAAAAGTTAATTGAAGATGCTTTCACTTCTTAAGAAAAAAATTTTAATTCTGAAAGAGATATTAAAAGCTAATGTAACTCCATTTACCACAGTCTTTATTCTTACCATGATATGTACTTTAATGCACTTTTGCCCCCAGATTTTCATATTTTAGCAGAATATTTTAACATGGATTTGAGTCAGAGAATTAAAATAACTTTGTTAGGAAAATTTCTTGGAGAAAAATTAATAAACCCTTCCTGTTTCCTAATGTTATAATAAAAGTAGAAGATTTTCAAGTACTTCTTTCTGTTGTCTTATTTCTAGAGATTTCAGTTAGTTTTTACAAAATTAATAACTTTTTAATATTATTGTTTATCTTTCATGATCAGGAATAAAAATTTTTTATCAAAAATTAAAAATAGATTTAGAAATTCTCTGGTGGCAATTAGTTATAAATCTCTGGTGCATCACACACCCAACACATAAAATCATTTCTCTTCTTCCATGTTTTCCTTTGTAATTCAATTTTTTCTGGGTTACTGGTACCATTTCAAATGTTGAGAAAATATTCTTAAACAAAGTTTTTTAAAATTAAATCAATTTCAACTTTTCACTTGAAATGCTAACATGTTGACATAATTGAAAATTAAATTTTATATGAAACTTTTCAAAGTATTTCTCTTTAAATTGTATTTCTGAGCTTCCTTTGATTTTTCACAATTGGTGATGATGTGTTAAATGTCAGTGTGAAAGGATTACTAAAATTATGAAATGCTATATAGCAAAGCTGCAGTAACACTTCAGCTCA
The DNA here is from genome assembly GCF_028372415.1 of Notamacropus eugenii. Taxonomy (NCBI): domain Eukaryota; kingdom Metazoa; phylum Chordata; class Mammalia; order Diprotodontia; family Macropodidae; genus Notamacropus; species Notamacropus eugenii. The sequence goes on along the minus strand of NC_092878.1, from coordinate 116,650,895 downwards.
GAGCTTGTTAAATATTTTGCTTGGTTTTACAAAGTCATTCTTTCATTCTGAATATCTACTGTGTACAAGACACTTTGTAAGGTATGTTTGGGGATCAAATAATAAGTCATAATCTCTGCCACTAAAGAGTTTGTAGTCTTATAGGGGAGATTTTATTTTCTTACATATGAAGATATAAATATATACATACATATATGTATGTATATATGTACAGATACACCCATGTGTATATACAGCTATTGATATAAAACAACATATGAAATAGATGTATGCTTGTGATATGAATTTAATGATATGCAAGTTCCTACAGATGAATGAAAGAAAATTAATAGACCACTTTAAGCAATCATTTCTTTTGTCCAGCATTCAGCAAGATAATTGGATACATCATGAGACAAATAAGCATCCTCTATGAAGTTATCAGATAGTCTAAAGCACCTGTTTTCTAGAGTTGCATTAAGCTTTTGAAGCATCAATAATGCTTTTTAATTCTGTCGTAACTTAATATTTACTAGTTCTATACAGTAAAATTTTCAGTGAAATGGTAATTTGTTAAATGTTATCCTAGTGCTTTAAAAGAATCATTGATGGTACTAAAATTCCTAACTTGTTCCAAATAAGCCTTTTCCAGAACTTGGATTCCACTGGAGCATTAAGCTTCACTTCCATGCCATGGGGAAGCATCAGTGTAGGATTTTAGTAGAGTCTAATACTATAGTAAAAAAAATCATTATTGTCCTTATTTCTTGAAAGATGATTATCAAAAAAAGTAAGTATATATTGAGTGGCTAGGTGGCTCAGTGGATAAAGTGCTGGGCCTGAAGTCAGGTATATTCATGTTTCTGAGTTCAAATCTGACTTCATGCAAGCTATGTGAACATGGGCAAATATTTGCCTCAGTTTCCTCAACTGTCAAATAAGCAGGAGAAGGAAATGGCAAACCACTCCAGTATCTTCGCCATGAAATCTCTAAATGTGGTCATGAAGTCAGACGTAACTGAAAAGACTGAACAACATATAAGCATATATTAGCTTTCCAAATAGTGTACTCTCTTATAAGCATGAAAACACTACTCTGATGACTGGATTCAAGCATATTGCAAAAACAATGTTGACTTCTTTTGTCTTTCCTGTTGAGATCTTGTGGGCAAAAAAAGCATCTGGAGGAAACTTGGTATTTCATTAGTAATGGGAAATATTAATTTTTAAAATAATTTTTGTTTGATCTAATAAATGTGTCCTCTTTGGGTTGAATCCTTGAAAAAGGTTTTATAAAGACAATGTATTAAAATTTTGCATGTGCCAAAATAAATGCTCAAATAAGAAAAAATAATTATGGGACTATGAAAGATTCTTCCATTGTTGAAAGATCCCATGTGTAGTAGTAGCAGGAGCCAAGTATAATCAGAAAAAAAATCATGGAGAGACATTTTAAAAGAATGATGAAGCAAATTTAAATCTTCAGCTCACATTTCTGCTACCAAATAAAGTGCTAAACCTTTTCATTGAGTATCTAATGAGCCCTTGGCAAATGACCCACATGTTGAAGCATTGTTAATCCAGTTCTCCTTATTCAAAATGCATAAACAGCTATGAAACACAGTTTCTCCTTTTCAAATGTACAAGACTTAAAAATGCCACCTTCCTTTTCTCTATATCTTTTGATTCAGCTTCATTTTGATTTTATGAGTAAAATTATATTTTATTGGCCAGAATTGCCACATACTTTTTTGGATATGATTAGTTTTTCACCAACCCAATAAATAAGCCCATGTTCATTGTGAATGTGTACAAGAGTTAAAAATAATTTTTCATGTTAATTTGATTATATAATCAATTAATAGTGAAATTTGAACATGTACTTTGTGTGATATATGAATATTGCAATAATGACTAGAAAAAATAATTTTAAGGCTTACCGAGATGCACTGTTAGCAAATCTTTATTAATGTTAGGAAATAAAGTGGTATATATTTTATTATCTATATTCTTAACCTTTACAATATTTTAATTGTATAACAAATGTAATACTGTGGTCCAGTCATTTTCAATTGTTCCTTACTCTTCTTGAACCCATGAGGTCTGACTTCAGACCCAGCACTCTAGTCCGCTGCCCCACCTCTGATGTAGTCTGCATTAACTTTGCAGAATCATACTTTAATTATTAAAAAGTGATTTGATTCTGAATTTTTGAATATTTTTTATTGTCTTGTGTGGAAATAACCTGCCAGGTATATGATAGCACAGAAGGGATATTTTTAAAGTCATCTTGCAGTGTCTTTGTAAGGGCTATGGAGCACTTAACTGAAAGTTTTAATCAGTGTATCCTGAAATAATAATAGAAGGAACCAAGCTAAGAAGGGAGAGATTAGGAGAAAACTAGCTGTTTTTGATAGGTCTAAGTCACGTGGTTTAGATAAGCTAAATGTTTGGATGCTGAAGCTGCTCCTTGATCTGATTGCTGAGACATAGTCAGTAAAATTTTGAAAGATTGTGGAGAACAGGAGAGGTACTACAGGATTTGAGAAGGGAACACACAGATATTTTAAAATGGAAGAGAATGGATTCTTAAAGTTATAGATAGGGAACCTGACTTTGATTCATGGGAAATTTCTCAAACATATTATAAAGGGATGGCTGATGAACATCTAGAAAAAAGATCACAAATAGCCAGCATGGGTTCACCGAGAAAATTCAGGCCAAAAATGAAGCTTATCTCTTTCTTGGCAGGGCTCCTAAACTGGTAGTCAGGGGAGTGAAGGAAATATTTACCTGGATTTCAGCAGTTCACCTGATGGTCTTCCATGTTCTTCTTGAGGAAAAGATGGTTCAAAATGGTTAGATAATTTGAAGCTGACTGATTGGATGACCTTGGAGAATTCATTGTCAACTTGCCAGCGTACAAAGAGGTCTCTGGTTCAGTGTCCCAGGGATCTGTGCTTGTCACTGCACTATATAACATTTTTTTAAATCAGTCACTTGAGTAAAGATGTGGATGATGTGCCTTATCACATTTTCAGATGAAACAGGCCTTAGAGGATCAGTTAATGTACTTAATATAGGAGTCAGGTTTCAGAAATCTTTGAACATACTAGAATATTGGGCCAGATCTAATATGATGAAATGTAATAGAGACAAATATATAGTCTTAATTTGGTCCAAGAACTCAGCATCAAAGTATAAAATGGGGGAGGTGTGGAAGGAAGGAAATAGGAATTTATTAAGCATTAACGGTGTGCTAAGCATTGTGTCAAGTGCTTTTATAAATAAATCATTAAATCTCACAACAACCCTGAGAGGTAGATACTATTATCAGACCCATTTTGCAGTTGAGGAAACTGAGGGAAACAGAGTTAAGAGACTTGCCCAGTCACACAGTCAGTAAGTGTCTGAGGCTAGATTTTAACTCAGGAAGAAGAGTCTTCCCAACTCTAGGCCTGGCTCTTTATCGGCTGCATCACCTAACTGTCCTTAGGAGATAGCTAGTCAGGAAGACTCAAGTTCAAATCCAGGCTCAGATACCTACTAATTGTATGACCCTGGGCAAGTCGCTTAACCCTGTTTGCCTAGTTTCCTCATCTGTAAAATGAATTGAAGAAGGAAATGGCAAACCACTCCAATATCTTTGCCCAGAAAATCCCAATACAGAATTCCGGGTATATCTGCTGTTGCAAAGAACTAGGAGAATTTCCTTCATCAGCTTCAGACCCTGCTGTATTTTTAACAGTTATCCCAGTGGTCCAGAATCATGCAGGATACCTTTGAGATATGGTTCAAATCAGCACCTAATGGCTATAGGAGAGCTATAATCACTGTCAAGGGTAGACAATCACTAATAGTGAAGAATAAGTAGGTATTGATATGTATGTTTGTTATTGCCATACTACTCATTTCTTAGAAGGAAAAAAAAGGTACCAGTGGCTCTGCAAAGAATTATGTGAAAGTGTAGAAACCATTTCTGCTGCTCTGAGCTTTATATTGTATGTTCCTTCCAAGATTTTATTTCTTTCAAATAACCAACTTCCTTTCCCCCTATTGTATTACTATAGAATTTGAAGGGGTGGATTAACTCATATCAACTTCCCATTTTACAAATAAGTAACTGAACCTAGAGAAGGTACTAGACTTCCCTACAGTTGTATAATGTGCTTTCCTTAGGTGAGGGAATATATAACTCTTTCATTTTCTCACGTGCACTAGAGACTGTCAAATTGGCTCCCATCCTTAGGCTATAACATGTCTCTGTCAATGCAAATTCCTCTCTTGCTTGTCTTCTTTACCCTGCTGTGTGCTAAGAAAGATATTCTGTTTTTATAAGGCTCAGAGACTGAAAAAATGTACAGAACTTTGTCGAAAGGAATTTAGGAAGAAATTTTTCTTTCTTGGCTTGAGGTATAGTGCCAAGGGTTGCAAAAGGGACAATTTTAATGATATCCATCTGTTACAGATAAAAATAGGTGGGAACCAGCCATTGAATTTCTTGTCTGGAGTCAGACAGAAAGCTGCAGATTGAAATAATTGGATCAATTCAGGGCCCTTTAACAAGCATGGTCAAAGCAGATTTTAGATTTTGTGGAGTCTGGAGGAAGGAGTGGCACATGAGGCCATCCGAATCTGTTTAAAACAGAAATTGGTTTTATATTAATCCAATATTTGTCACGCAAGAAATATTAACAGATGATACTGACTCATTTCCCCAACAGGGCACTTCTATCCATTAAATCCTTTTTTTTTTTTTTTTTGAGGAAAGCTGTCACTTATTATGAAAGGTTACTTATACCCTTTTCCCTTGAAAAACCTTCTCGTTTTGTGTCTTCATCTGAGGCGAGCATAGTGGAATAGTTTAATACTTCTCTCTCCATGAGTCCTTGAATTCTCTTTCATCTCTGCTTTGATGGAAGGTGATCAGACTACCTACTGCTTCCCCTAGTCCCTTCTGACGGCAGTCTTAATTATAGACTTGCCTCATTGTAGGTCAGGGTGTGGGTGTTTGTGTGTATGTGTGTAAAATAGTTCTGAATTTATATACAGACTCTGAATTTATATACAGACTTACCAAGCAGTGGTGTGCTTGGTAAATATTTAACAAGGTAGGGAGGGTGGAGGGATGTACGTACAACACACCTTGAAATTTAATTTGTACTATTAACATTTTCTCTATTTCTTTCTTAAGGCTAGATCATCAACAGAACAATAAGTCAAGTGTTGTGGCTTTTTGCTGATTTCTGAGTGTAAATTTTCATACTAAAAATCTAACAATCAACTAATCAGCCTATTAAAGTTGGCTTTGCTACACTTCTGCACCTCCCTCACCTTTGCTCCCTTCCTTCCCTCCTCCAGAGATAAATCTACTCTTCATCTGACTGAATCTAGGAGGTAGAGCTGACCTAGTTGGAGATTGGAGGGTGAGAATTTAAAACATTCCTCAACCTTCTGTAACCAACTAGGCTCCAGGTCTCTACTAGCCTCTGTTTTGATCAGAGGCTTGCCACCTGACCCATGAATACTCTCTACCTTTCATTTCCTGTTTCTTCCTCAAAGACTTGATAAGCAAATAAATCAACATTACCATTACTACTACAAAGAGTTTATCCATCTATTATCCTAGGACTCCACTAAGAATCCTTATGATTCTGAACTATGGGCTACCTAGACCAAAATTCCCTTCCCTGGCTACAACTGCCTGTTCCCTCTCCCCGAAAATCATTTTCATTATATATTTTCATTTTAATTTTGTTGGTACATGTTGTTCCCGCTCAATAAAATATAAGCTCCTTCAGAGAAGGGACAATTTAATTTTTATCTTTATAAGACAGAGTTCAGCACAGTATGTAGTACATAAGTAATAAACAAGTCTTTCTTGACTTGACGTTAATTACACACATGCATATGAGCATACTCATTCATGCACATGCACATACAAACACACAATGAGATCTACAGAAAGCCTTCCTAACTATCTTGGGGGTCAATTTCATAAGAGGACTTTATGGGTTTGATTCCCTTTTAAAAAGTCCTTTTGGATATCAGTAACCAAATCCCATTAAGAGAGAGTCTTAAGAGCAATTTTAATCCACAATTCTGCTGTAAAAAATGTGTATCAACAGTATTGAATAAGGAATTGAGAGCTGGATTTTGAATTACGAAGATATAGGTTCAAATCCTGTCTCCAGAAGTTACTAACTGTGTAATCATGAAACAGTCTATGAATTTCTGAGCCTCATTTCCTTGTCTACAAAATAGAGCTAATAATATTTCCCATACCTTCCCCACAAGGTTAATGCAAAACTCAAGTAAGATACTATCTATAGAGTACTTTGTAAAGGTTAAAGCATAATATGAATATCCATGATTATTAAATTATTATCATTTTCCCTCTATTTTTCTCCTAATGTAGGCCATTGAGGGTCAGTGCCGTTCTTATCCCAACCATTGGATTCTTGTTGTTTTGGTGCAAAAATGGAGGAGCTTCCTCCCCCAAGTAGCCTTAATACTCCAGGGACAGGAAGGGCCCCTGACTTGCTCCCCAGATTACTCACATTAGACACTGAGTTGGCACAGTCAAATTACTTTGAAAGATCACATACCTCCTACCACTTTCACCTTCTACTCAGGTAAAGAATCATTCAAAGCAGATTGCTAAGTATGTATGACCTAGGGCCCTCCCCTCCATTCTCCTATGTCTAGGTGCCCAGGAGAGCCATCAGGATTCAAAATTCCATTCTCAGGTACATGAGATTACTGTTCTGTAGTGAATAGTGTTGTCTTAGTGAGCCATCACACAATCTTACTGTGTCTTATGAAAATAGGGAACAGAAGTCAAATCTAATGTTCTTGGCTCATCTTCTCCCTAAATCTTGTCCTCTATTCATCCTTGGACAGAATATTTTATACCATCTGTGTGTGTGTGTGTGTGTGTGTGTGTGTGTGCTGTGTGTTTGTGTGTGTGTGTGTGTGTGTGTGAGAACAGCCTGCAGATGAGAGACATAGTGTTTTCTTTGTGGCTCCATTGAACTGTACTTGAGTATTATTTTGGTGGTCAAGGAAGGCACATGAGTAGATTCAAATTTCATTTTTAAGTGGTGTGGCAAGGATCCTGAACGAGCAGAATCTTTGTGGACATTTAGAATTAGCTGACATAAACTCCCCAATGTCATGGAGTAGGCAGGTCACATTTCAGTCATTGCAGCATTACAGATACATTTTGTGGGGATTGCTATGTGTACTACTGAAAGGAGGATGGAGAGTATGGTATTGTCTTTAGAGGACAAGAGGTGGGATCACCTCTAGTTGCATTACTTAAGAAACGGGATGAGACATTTTAAGGGTTGAACGTAGTCATGTGTGGTAGTAAACAGTATATCAGATTTTTAAAATCTATGGGCATATGTACTTATGGGCAATGAGTTGAGTACAGTTCAGCTCAGTCTCAAAGCTTAACAATCCCCCACTCACTTGCAAATAATATTAGAAGTATGGAAATCATCTCAAAGTTAAGTTTATAGATTAACCTTTCCATCATTATATGCTGTCTTAGGAACCATAGTTGTCCTGAACTGTCCTGAACTGTCAACGTTCCCATTACAAGTTGGCAAACCTGGATTTTACCCTCTCTTTGTTGTGTAACAGTCTCATTATTACTTCAATTTTTGCTCAACAATTATTGTTGAAACACAATCATATGATATTTATTTTGAAAATATATTGAAATCACAATAGGAGGGATTTTGTAGCTCTGGAGAATCCGTTTAACTTTTCCAGATCTCAATTTTCACATCAGAAAAATGGAACTCTTGTCTCTAAAATCTCTCCCAGTCTAATAAAATTATATTATTTTATTATTTCCCGTCAGTCAATAAGCATTTATTAAGTGCTTACTATGTATCAGGCATTATGCTAAGTACACGGATTGTGATTGTGTCCTCAACATATTTTTATAGGAAATCCATCAACAAATACACCAACAGTTAGGGTTTCAATGAAGTCAGAAAAGAATATGGAATAAATACTTTTAATTATCTTTGTGTTTCTCCTCTTGATTTTAGATTGGTGCTTATTCCAGCTGATTTAGATTCCGCTCCCTACCCCCATTCCCAACATAATTTGGCTCATCCTCATTATTTGCTTTGGCTTCATCTGAATAGATCACCTTATCAGCTTCAGCTGTTTTCTCATATGAAATGATTAATTTTTTACTTTACTACTTAGTATTCAGCCAGAGACACATAGGAAGAGCAAGGAGTGAAGGAGTTAAAAAAGAATTAATTTTCTTTTCACTGGCTGATTCTTACTAGAGCTGTATTTTTTTTTTTTTAAGGCTTGGGACATAAAGGCACAGCCTGGGTTTCACGGTTATAAAAATTCACTTTCAAATTCAGGCACATGCTGAAGATTGGGAATAAATTGGTAGTAATTATTTTCAAGTAGAAACTTTGGGTTTTTATTCTCTTTGAAATAGTAGAGCACATTTGTCATTCATTTAAGCAAACCTTAGCTACTCTCAGGAAAAATTGTGATCTTTCATTGCCATCTTTTATTACCCCAAATAACTCGAAGTTAAACCTCACATTAAGAAGTCTTTGCAACCTAAGCTGCTTTCTTTGATTTGAAATGTAAACTTGTGTGACTCTGTTGGATTATGGTTTTCTCTTAACTGTAACTCACCATAGGGCTTTGCTTCTTTCTACAGTCTGACAGCAATGCCAGCTTTCTCAGAGCGGCCAGAGCTGGCAATCTTGACAAAGTGGTGGAGTACTTAAAAGGAGGAATAGATATCAATACATGCAATCAGGTAAGAGATATGGTATCTTTCCAGATTTTTAATTCTATACTATTTTTTTAGACCAAAGTTTTAATGGCATAAAGGATAAAAAATCCTGCATGTCCTGAAATGAAATAATACTCAGTGTTCTGAACCGACTCAGAGCCCTGGGGTCTTTTCCCATGGTTATCAGTATTATATATTGCTAACAGAGTGACTAAGACTTTAAGAAGTAAAGAAAACTAGTTTTTCCCTAGACAGAACCTTCAAGTATGTAGAGTCCATTAACCCTGACAGGGAGAAAATTTTCATCTAGAGTTTGTATTACTGGCCATAGCCAACAGGTTAACAAAAGTCAGTGTCTTAAAACCTAAGTAACAATGATGCTTACAAGATGGTTTTGTTCTTTCTAGTCAGAAATGTTGGCAGAGAATTATACTACTAAGTCAACTCTTTTTTGTTTCTTTTTGATTCTTGGTCCAAAACCTTGGCTTCTCATTCCCTTGGACTACAGACTGCCATTTACTTTTGTGATGGTTATTAGGATATTAGGATATGGACTAAGGGAATTAAACAAAATGAAATTCAAATTACTTCTCCCTGGTCCCTCCCTTTTATTAGCAGCTTTGCCAAAAGGGCTCTGTTGAAGAGCCTAATGAGGGGCTAGAATCCTTGGATGAGACATTTAGCATTTAAAGGAGCTTAAACATTTCAATGATTACTTTCCTTATCTACCACTTCCTTATAAAAGAGACTGTAGCCTTTGAATCAAGTATAAAGCCTCAAAGATTTTGATTTCATACCGTTTTAGACCAATATTTTAATGGCATAAAGAAAAAAAGCACATTGGATCTCAGCTTTCACTATAGTAAGCTAAATCTCTATTTTTGTGAACAGATAGTTGGCTGGAGAAATGAATATAATCCTGGTTAATTTTAAGCTCACAGGAGGTTTTCACTTGTGGATTCAACTCCATCTGTGGTTTCACTTATTCTATCTCTGAGCACATCTTGAACTCAGTTGTATTATCATATTTCTGGCTTTGGGCCATTTGAACTTTTGCAGTCTTTCAGAATTAATGAAAATAAATGGAGGAAAAACCCTGAAGCTACCCATAAATTGACATCTCAGTAGCATAACACAATCACAAATTCTCAGAGTGGGAAGAGACCCCTGAGATCATTTAGTTCAACTTGTACCTAAACAGGAATACCCTTTATAAGAAATCATCAACCAAATTCTACTTGAAGATATTCAGTGGGGTCACCCCTGTCAAAGTAGTCAATTCTGCTTTTGAACAATACTAATTGTTAGAAAATATCCCCTTACACTCTGGAATTTCTGCCCATTACATCTCTTTCTGTGTCGTGGTGCCAAATAGAAGGAACCCAATCACTCATCCATATGATCATGTAACAACCCATCACCAAGTCTTTAGTTCTTTAGACTAAAGATCCCTACTTGTTTTAAGTGATTGTTAGATGACATGGTTTTGAGTCTCCTCACTATGAAAGTTACGAACTCTCTGTATATCCTCTAGTAGTTACACTGAAGAATACTTAACTCTGTTTTCCTCAGTTTTCCCATCTATAAAATGAGATGGAGAAGGAAATACCAAACCATTCTAGTATCATTGCCAAGAAAACCCCAAACAGGGTAACACAGAAAGAGTGACTTAAATAACTTAACCATAGCAACAGCTATAGTTTATCAGTTTCTTTTAGAAATATGGGGCTCAGGGACAGAGCCAAGATGGCGGAGTAGAAAGACACACATACGCTAGCTCCGAACCCACAGCCCATGAAATATCTGTAAAAAAGAACTCCCAACAAATTCTGGAGCAGCAGAAGCCACAGAACAATGGAGCAGATGAGATTTCTGTTCCAGAGAGCCTGAAAACCTCTCACGAAAGGTCTGTCTCACCCTGGACCCAGAGCAGAGCCCAGCCCTGCCTTGCCTGCGCTGCACTGAGAGGAGAAGATCTGAGCAGGCTTCAGGGACAGAATCTCCAGTGGCTGTGTGGGTCCCTCCACCCACAGGTGACAAGGGTCGGTGAGAGGGTCTCTTTGGCAGGTCGAGAGGGGAGTGGGGTGCCCCCATAACTCAGGCCATTAGGGAGGCAGCAGCAGAGGCGGGAGCAGACCTGGGCCCAGATCCATTGTTGAAGGTCTCTACATAAACCCCCTGAGGGAACTGAGCCCATGAGGCAGCCCTGCCCCCACCCAAGCAGCTGAACTTGATCTCACACTGAATAGCAGCCCTGCCCCTGCCAAAAGCCCTGAGGCTGGGAAGCAGTATTTGAATCTCAGATCCCAAGCACTGGCTCGGCAGATCTGGAGTCAAAGTGGGTGTGAAGAGAATACTCAGAAGTCAAGTCACTGGCTGGGAAAATGCCCAGAAAAGGGAAAAAAAAAAATAACACTATAGAAGGTTACTTTCTTGGTGAACAGATATTTCCTCCCTTCCTTTCTGATGAGGAAGAACAATGCTTACCACCAGGGAAAGACACAGAAGTCAAGGCTTCTGTATCCCAGCCCACTCAATGGGCTCAGGCCATGGAAGAGCTCAAAAAGGATTTTGAAAATCAAGTTAGAGAGGTGGAGGAAAAACTGGGAAGACAAATGAGAGACATGCAAGCAAAGCATGAAAAACAAGTAAACACCCTGTTAAAGGAGACCCAAAAAAATGCTGAAGAAAATAACACCTTGAAAAATAGGCAAACTCAATTGGCAAAAGAGGTTCAAAAAGCCAATGAGGAGAAGAATGCTTTAAAAAGCAGAATTAGCCAAATGGAAAAGGAAGTTCAAAAGCTCACTGAAGAAAATAGTTCTTTCAAAATGAGAATAGAACAGATGGAGGCTAATGACTTTATGAGAAACCAAGAAATCACAAAACAAAACCAAAAGAATGAAAAAATGGAAGATAATGTGAAATATCTCATTGGAAAAACAACTGACCTGGAGAATAGATCCAGGAGAGACAATTTAAAAATTATGGGCCTACCTGAAAGCCATGATCAAAAGAAGAGCCTAGACATCATCTTTCATGAAATTATCAAGGAAAACTGCCCTGAGGTTATGGAACCAGAGGGCAAAATAAGTATTCAAGGAATCCACAGAACACTGCCTGAAAGAGATCCAAAAAGAGAAACTCCTAGGAACATTGTGGCCAAATTCTAGAGTTCCCAGGTCAAGGAGAAAATATTGCAAGCAGCTAGAAAGAAACAATTCAAGTATTGTGGAAATACAATCAGGATAACACAAGATCTAGCAGCCTCTACATTAAGGGATCGAAGTGCATGGAATAGGATATTCCAGAAGTCAAAGGAACTAGGACTAAAACCAAGAATCACCTACCCAGCAAAACTGAGTATAATACTTCAGGGGAAAAATTGGTCTTTCAATGAAATAGAGGACTTTCAAGCATTCTTCACGAAAAGACCAGAGCTGAAAAGAAAATTTGACTTTCAAACACAAGAATGAAGAGAAGCATGAAAAGGTAAACAGCAAAGAGAAGTCATAAGGGACTTACTAAAGTTGAACTGTTTACATTCCTACATGGAAAGACAATATTTGTAATTCTTGAAACTATTCAGTATTTGGGTACTGGGTGGGATTACACACACACACATGCACACACACATGCACACACACATAGAGACAGAGTGAATTGAAGAGGATGGGATCATATCTTAAAAAAATGAAATCAAGCAGTGAGAGAGAAATACACTGGGAGGAGAAAGGGAGAAATGGAATGGGGCAAATTATCTCTCATAAAAGAGGCAAGCAAAAGGCTTATTAGTGGAGGGATAAAGAGGGGAGGTGAGAGAAAAACATGAAGTTTACTCTCATCACATTCCATTAAAGGAAGAAATGAAATGCATACTCATTTTGGTATGAAAACCTATGTTACAATACAGGAAAGTGGTGGATAAGGGGACAAGCAGGGTGGGGGGGATGATGGAAGGGAAGACATGGGGAGGAGGGAGCAATTGAGGTTGACACTCATGGGGAGGGACAGGATCAAAAGAGAGAACAGAAGTAACGGGGGGCAGGATAGGATGGAGGGAAATATAGTTCGTCTTACACGACATGACTATTATGGAAGTCATTTGCAAAACTACACAGATATGGCCTGTGTTGAATTGCTTGCCTTCCAAAGGGAAGGGGTGGGGAGGGAGGGAGGTAAAGAAGTTGGAACTCAAAGTTTTAGGAACAACTGTCGAGTACTGTTCTTGCCACTAGGAAATAAGAAATACAGGTAAAGGGGTATAGAAAGTTATTTGGCCCTACAGGACAAAAGAGAAGATGGAGACAAGGGCAGAGAGGGATGATAGAAGAGAGAGCAGATTGGAGATAGGGGCAATTAGAATGCTCGGTGTTTCAGGGTAAGGGTAGGGGACAAAAGGGGAGAAAATTTGGAACCCAAAATTTTGTTAAAATGAATGTTAAAAGTTGAATAAATAAATAAATTTAAAAAAAAAGAAATATGGGGCTCAGAAAAACACAAAACTCTAGCTGTGATCTGCTAAGGAAGAGGACGGCATGAAGTCATGTTGTCCGTCTTCATTGTAAGTACTATGGTTCTGATGAGGCAACCTAAGATCATGTTGGCCCTCTTGGCTGAATGCTTTGCACTAATATTTCATTGAGGCCACCCCCAGTTCTTTTTTACATATACTGATTCCTAACCCTTTCTCCTATACTTATACAGATAACTTTCTGAACCTGTGTAGAATTTTAATTTGTCACAATTTAATTATTTTTAAATTTATTTTTCAACATTCATTTCCACAAGATTTTGAGTCCCAAATTTTCTCCCCATGTCTCCCCTCTCCCACAACAAAACACTATGCATTCTGATTACCCCTTTCCCCAATCTGCTCTCCCTTGTATCACACTCCTCCCTTCCCATATCCTCATCTTCTCTCTTTTCTTGTAGGGCAAGATAGATTTCTATACCCCATTACCTGTATTTCTTATTTTCCAGTTGCATGCAAAAACAATTCTCAACATTCATTCCTTAAACTTTGAGTTCCAACTTCTCTCCCTTCCTCCCTCCCCACCCAACCCCACTGAGAAGGCAAGCAATTCAATATAGGTTATATAGGTGTAGTTTTGCTAAAGACTTCCATAATAGTCATGTTGTGAAAAACTAATTATATTCCCTTCCATCCTATCCTGTCTCCATTTATTATATTCTCTCTTAAGACCTTGTCACTCCCCTGAAGTGATTACTTCTTATTACTCCCCCCTCCCATTTGTCCTCCCTTCTATCATCCCCCCACTCCACTTATTCCATTCTCCTCTACTTTCCTGGAGTGTAACATAGATTTTCATGCCAAATTGAGTATGCATGTTGTTCACTCCTCAAGCCAGGTGTGATGAGAGTAACCTTCACTTTTTCCCTCTCACCTCCCCCCCCCCTTTGCCCTTCCGTTAAAAAAGCTTTTTCTTACCTTTTTTTATGAGAGATAATTTGCCCCATTTTATTTTTCCCTTTCTCCTCTCAATATATTCCTCTCTCACCCCTTAATTTTATTTTTTCTAGTTATCATTCCTTCATATTCAACTCACCCTCCAACTACCCAAATATTATCTTTCTACGTAGGAATGTAAACTATTCAACTTTAATAAGTCCCTTATGATTTCTCTCTCCTGTTTACCTTTTCATGCTTCTCTTGATTCTTGTGTTTGATAGTCAAATTTTCTATTCAACTCTGGTCTTTTCATCAAGAATGCTTGAAAGTCCTCTATTTCATTGAATTACCATTTTTTCCTCTGAAGTATTATACTCAGTTTTGCTGGGTAGGTGATTCTTGGTTTTAATCCTTGTTCTTTTGACTTCTGGAATATCATATTCCAAGTCCTTCCATTCCTTAATGGAGAAGCTGCTAGATCTTGTGTTATTCTGATTGTAATTCCACAGTACTGGAATTATTTCCTTCTGGCTTCTTGCAATATTTTCTCCTTGACCTGGGAACTCTAGAATTTGGTTACAATATTCCTAGAAGCTTTTCTTTTTGGATCCCTTTCAGAAGGTGATTGGTGGATTCTTTCAATATTTATTTTACCATCTGGTTCTAAAATATCAGGGCAATTTTCCTTGATAATTTCATGACAGATGATGTCTAGACTCTTTTATTGATCATGACTTTCAGGTAGTCCCATAATTTTTAAATTGTCTCTCCTGAATCTGTTTTCCTGGTCATTTGTTTTTCCAAGGAGATATTTCACGTTGTCTTCTACTTTTTCATGCTTTTGATTTTGTTTTGTAATTTCTTGGTTTCTCATAAAGTCATTAACTTCCATCTGCTTCATTCTGATTTTGAAAGAACAATTTTCTGCAGTGAGCTTTTGAACCTCCTTTTCCATTTGGCTCATTCTGCTTTTTAAAGCATTCTACTCATCATTGGCTTTTTGAGTCTCTTTTGCCATTTGAGTTAGTCTATTATTAAAGATGTTATTTTCTTCAGCATTTTTGGGGTCTCTTTTAACAATCTTTTGACTGTCTTTCCATGATTTTCATGCGTTGCTCTCATTTCTCTTCCCAATTTTTCCTCCACCTCTCTTACTTGATTTTCAAAATCCTTTTTGAGCTCTTCCGTGGTCTGAGACCATTGCATATTTATTTTGGAGGTTTTGGATGCAGAAACCTTGACTTTTGGATCTTCCTCTTGTGGTATGCATTGTTCTTCCTCACCCAAAGAGATGGAAGAAAATACCTGTTCACCAAGAAAGTAACCTTCCATAGTCTTATTTTTTTCCCTTTTTTGGACGTTTTCCCAGCCAGTTACTTGACTTTTGAGTCCTTTGTCAAGAGAAGGGTATACTCTGGGGACCTGTAAGTTGTCAGTTCCTCCAAGGTGGCACAATCAAGGGAGAGGAGTTTACTTCTCTCCTGGCCTGTGCTCTGGTCTGGGAGCTACCAAAGCTTTTCTGGCTAGCATCTGCAAGTAGAATTCCCTTTCCAGAGCCTCTGCCAGCTCTACTATGCCAGCACTCTTCCTCACCCCAGGATCACCACTCAGGGCTGAGACCTAGATCAGCGACTCAATTCCCCCAAGGGATTTAGGCCAAGGGCTCCATAAATGGATGCTGCTGCTGTTGTTGTCACCTGGGGCCTGGGCTAGAGGAGGACCCTGCTCCCTTCTCACCCAGGTGTAAAACTTTCTCACTGACCTTTGAAGCTGTCTTTGATGTTTGAGTTGAGGGATCTGGGACCTGCAGCTGCTGCCAGGGATTCTGCCCCCAAGTCCTGCTCAGATCCTTTTTCTGCTGGTACTGTGCCACCAAGTCTGGGCTGTGCTCTGTGTACTGCACTCCACTCCACACCCTGTATGATAGACCTTTTCTGTCAGTCTTCAAGGCTACCTTTGAACTGGAAATCTCTTTCACTCTGTCATTTTGTGGCTTCTGCTGCTCTAGAATTTTTTTAGAGTCATTATTTACTGGTATTTTATGGGCTCTGAGGGAAGAACTAGAGTGGGTATGTCTTTCTACTTCACCATCTTGGCTCTGCCCCCACAATTGAATTTAAACAAAATTCTAATCTATTATTCTGACTTGTCTGTATATCTTTGGTTCTGATTTTGCCATCCAGTGTGTTGACTATCCTTTGAAACTTCATGTCATTTACAAATTTTGCAGTCAAGTTCTCTGTGCTTTAATGTAACTCCATGATCACTAGAAGAGATGACTAAGGCCAGCTCTCCAAAGCAGTCTGCTAGAACTCTCCAGATTAAATTGTTAAATTCACTGGTAGATTTGTTACCTTCTGAATGTGGCTCTTTTCTATATCTGGTCATTGGATTCAGATGGCTGCAGAGGAGAAGTGAGACTGGTGACCTTGTACGGCCCTCCCTCACTCAAAACAAAAGAAGTGCAAGTCATGTCATCATTTCTCTGATGGCATGGTCTTTTTTGTCAATGAAGGATGAAGACAACAACAGATTGCAGCCCATTCACGCTTTCTTATTTTCTTCAAATATTGTCTTTGTCATCTCTTAAGTCTTCCATAGGTGATTCTTTTGAACATGCTGGTGTCTTACTTCTAGGTTCTTTAACATAATATGCTAGCAACATAACATAGCCTATCAATCTATAGTTTACTATTCTTGCCACCTGACCAACAAGTCATGACCTGGTCATCCTTAAACCCATGTTAAGTGTTCTATGAGCCACACTTTATCTCATTCATGAGGATATTCTAAGAGATTTTTCGAAACATAAACTTTTCCTGAAATCTAGCTATCTTAAGCCTATGGTATTCCCCTGATCTCCCATGATAGTAGCCTTATTTTCTGTGTATCTTCTTATGCTCTACCTTACAAAAAGATACCCAGGGAATCTGAATAATAATAGCATATACTATTTTAGGCAAATATAGAAGTATTCTCTCATTTCCCTAGGATTCTAGCTGGCTCTCAGATTCTTTGAATTTCTGAAATGTTGGTACTTTTTAAGGCTATGTCAATGGGAGCATAAGGAATCAAGCTGTCATGTAATGCAATCAACTCACTATGTAACTATATCTAAAGTGTACCTATCCAACTCCTTGCTGTTTTTAAATTTTGGATTTAACTAATGTAGGACAAAAACCAAATGTAAAGTCTTCAAGGGCAATTTAATAATACACAATCTGTAAACAGGATTGGAGCTGATCATTCATTATTATGAAATTTTAAAAAATATTTCCTATATGTTTTGAATATGTATAAGTATAATCCACTTTTTCCTTTGTTCAAGGAATTTCAATAGTACAAATTTAATGTACATAGCCAGATTAAATATAAAACTTATCTATATCTAAACTTCTTCCCAAATTAGAGGTTAAAAGTTTAAAAAAATATGATGAACTGGAGATTAGCCTCTATCTACTTTGCATTTATCTTGTATGTAGCTTGTTATTTTAAATGTTCTCTCCTCTATAGAATGTGAGCTCCTTGAGGGAAGATAGAGTACTGGCTTTGTCTTTCTTCATATGTCCAGTGTTTAGCACAGTGCCTGGCACATAGTAAGAGTTTATCAAATGCTTGTTGACTGACTATGAAGTTGAAAAATAAAATATTTCATAATTAAAACATAGATCTTATCATACTTTTTAACTTAGTGGAGTAAATGTCTTACTCTATTTGAACGTAAATAATGGAACTTTCTAAATCTACTTTATATCTTAGTAAGATCTGTGCACAAAATATCTACTATCAGAGCTATTGTGGCACAGGGGAAAAACTACTGTGCCTTGAACTCAGAAGACCTGGATTTCAATCCCAGTTCAGCCACTAGATGATCATTCAACTTTGGTTCATTCAACTTTGGTAGTATGATTAAATCAATAGGTAAGCATTTATTAAGTACTTGCTATGTATCAGGCATAGAGATGCTGAGGATATACACACAAAAGATAATACCCTTTCTGTCCTCAGTGAACTTATATTCTAATAAGGAAGGTGTGCAATATGTGGACATATAGGTATACACTAAATCCATAAAAGATAACTTTAAAGACGAAGGTATTAGAAGCTGGGTGTAGGAGGAAAGGCTGCATGCAGATGGAGCTTGAGCTAAGCCTTGGAGAAAACCAAGATCCCAAGAGGCATAGGTGAGGAGAGAGGTATTTTATGCAGAGGACACATCTAGAGCAAAGGCATGGAGAAGGCCTGTGAAATATCGTAGGTGAGGAACAGGAAGAAGGCCAGTCTGGCTAGACAGGTGATTCATTGAGGGGAATAATGTGTAAGAGTGCTGGAAAGACTGAAGAAAGCCACATTGTAAATAGTTTTAAATGTCAGAAAGAGAAGTTTGCATCTGATCGTTAGATAATAGAGAATTACTGGAGTTTGAATATGGGAGGTATAACATGATCCGATGTTTATTGGTTATATGTTTATGCTTACTTTAGGAAAAAGGCTAGAGGCAGGGAGACCAATTAGGGGTCCATTGAATTTGTCCAGATGTGAGGTGATGAGGAGCTCAATTAGGGTGGTAGCCATATGATTAGAAAGAAGGGGATATACATGCTTGAAAAGTATTGAAGAGATAGAAATGACAAGATTTAATGATTTGCTTAGATATGTAGGGTAAGAGTGAGGAGATTGATATGGCACCAAGTTTGGATATTGGCATTACTGAAAGCATGGTTTTAGCCTTGACAGGGAAGATTGTAGGAGGTATGGATTTGAGGGAGATTAGTTTAGTTTTAGGCATGTTAAGATTGAGATTCTTAACTAGATAAGTTCAAGTCCAATAGCCACTTGGTGATGTAGAAATGGAGCTCATAAAAGAATTTAGGGATACATACGGAGATATGAGTCATCAGCACAGAATTAATTACACCTATGTGAGCTGAGGAGGCTCCCAAAAGACAATGTGTAGAGAGATTGGCTAGGACAGACTTTTGGAGTACAGTCATGGTAAGGGAGCAAGCTATTGATGATTCAGCAAAGAAGAATGAAAAGAAATGGTCAGACAGGTGGGGGAAACCAAAATCATGATAAACCAGTGAGAGTATAGCCCTAAGGACAAAGTAGCCAAAAATAACAAAAGCATTGTTATTGCATTTTAAGGGTTGCAAAGTATTTTGCAAGTATCTCATTTATCCTCACAACTCTGTGAGGTAGGAGATATTATTAGCTCCATTTTACAAGATGAGGAAACTGAGGCAAGTCATGTTAAGTGACTTCCTAGTAAATGTCTGAACTTGGGTCTTCCTGACTCCAGTCTCAGTGTTGTATCCACTAAAACACCTAACTAACTGCTAGATTCAATTAGGAGGAATGAAAGGACTGTCTCCCATTGTATAGAGGGCCTAGTTGAGATTAGATCTTATGCATTTGTAGTTGACCCAATTAGTAGAGTTGCATGACTTCCTCTAGCTCCATTCAGCAGCTCATGTATAACTAAGAATAGAAGAGGAGGAGGAGGAGGATGGTGGGAGTAATCCATGACTGGAGTTTGACAATGTGAGGGGTGACAATTCAACATATTATATTGATGGACATTTAAAAGTCTGTTCAAAGACTATTCTTTATGGTAGGCAGAATATGATATTTCTGTGTTTTAAAATTCTAGTCTAGTTTTTCTCTAAACCTGTTAGTATTAAAATTAAAATACTTATGAATAGAAATATAAAGTTATAATGAAAAGACTGGCATGCCATTAATTCAAGCAGTTCTAACTGTGTTACTACAGAAATCATGAGAAATGAATGACAGTGATAAATATTATATAAACCATTGTAGTCAAGACTCAACTGCTCAGCTGAAATAATAATAATACCTCTGAACAGTCAGTGCTCAAATCTAATGTGAAACATGAAAGAATGAAACAAACAAAGCATCCTTGATATTTTTCCCTTTTAGTTCTAGTATTGTGGTGTTATAATAAGGGAATCTGGATCTTATGTACCTTGCTTTATTTCTGAATGAAAGCAAAAATGAGAGGGGGAGGAGGAAAGAAAAAGAAAGTGGGCTGTATCTTTCTAGAAATATCGTAGGTGTTGTCAGCCCATGAATTCTTAAAATGAGATTTGGATGAAATGATTTCTCATTGTAAGAAGCATGGTTATATAACCATTCTTCTTAGTGTTTTGAGAACCAACCCAATATAACTTTGTAGGCTTAAAAGAAATATGAGATTTCATTAATTCATCATGTGACAGAATCCTTAAAAAACAAGAAACATTTGCTCCTTAACAATATTAGTCTCTTTTAAAATAGAAGTTGCTTCAACTTTTTAACATTATTTCCAGTGGATCGGAGGAGGGAGTTTGTGTGTTGATCTATTGTATTATGTCTTGTGTCAGTTATTATGCTCTGGGTGTGGCGTGGTAATTAGTTATTCCCCATTCCTTTCTCTCGCATAGTTAGAGGTAGCTTAGAATAATCAATAGAAAACTGATCTAGGAGTTAAGATGACCTGTGCTCAGATCCTTCCTTTGATATATGCTGACTATATGACCTTGGATGAGTCACTTCATCTCGCAGTGACCCAGGCACCTCTCCAAGGCAAAGTTACAGCTGAGCTGCAACTCTGCATTATTGAGTGTAGTTCATACCAGAGAGTTCCATACGCTGATGAAATCACAAGTCTTGGCTCCCCATAGTTCGAAAACAAAACAAAAATCCAAACAAATGAACAAAATCACTGCTTGAAAAAAAGAATAAAAGGGGCAAGCTTAGACTTTCAAAGTTGTAATAGGTAGGCAAAAGGACTATATAATCTTTTCATAAACATTTATAGCCAGTATTAAGCAAACAAAATACCCAGGAGGTTTAGGAAGTTTTATTGCAAAAGAAGATTCATTTGTACCACTATAGTGCCTCTAACTTAAAGTATTGTCATTATAATTTTTCAACTATATTTTATGTCAAACAATAGATTAGTAATATTCAAAATGTTGCAATATTTATCACTTTTGCCATGATTCTTGTTCCTTTTTACAATTTTTTACAAGAAATGCATTGGTTGCGAGTGGAAAATTAGAAATTTGGTTATCTATTTCCTCCTAATTTCTTCCCCTTCTCCCCAACCTTCACACAAAGGAGCATGTTCTTCTCCATCATAGTGAACTTGGATTAAGGTAGTGCTTACAAAACATTCTCCAGGGCGGATCTTTCAAAAAGTCATCTTATAATCTACAGGACTCCTGCCCTCTTATGAAGAAAAGACAAGGCTGAGGCATTACTGAGACATAAAAGGGACTTGTAACTAAAGATCCTCAGACAATAGTTCCTTAGTGGAAAGTATTCTATTTATACTGTACTGGCTTCAGATCAAGGAGAACCTCTTATTTCTCTACAGAGACAGACAAGATATAAGACTTGTCTGTCAGATGAACCTGAAATACTCTGATTCTTCATATTGTTACCCCCTCCCCGCAAAGGGTATGCTCTTAAGTGCTACAGTGCTACTTCAAATCCAAGACAAAAGTGAAAAAAATTATCAGTACCTAGAGCACCCTAATATTATGAACTAAGGCTGTTCTCTTTTCTCCTTCTTGATCTTAATATAGGGCTTTTCAATTAAGAATCTTCCTTAAATGCACATAGGTACCTATACTTTAGTCTATTTTTCCTTCACTTACTGTGGTGGATGGTAAGTATGGCTTCTCTCTATGACAAGGATTCTGTTTAAAAAAGTAAGCTGTAATGCTATATTTCGTTTTTTTATATCATCATAATTTCTCCCATTGCCCCTCTCTCTCTGAGACAGCCATTTCTATAATAAATATTTTTAAAAAGAAAAAAGGAAAATAAGGAAAAAGAGAGGAAAATCCCATAAAAACTAATGGATACATGACAAAGTCTGAAAACATATGTAAGGTTTCACACTTGTGGACCTCCCATCCATGCAAATAAGTGGGGCAGAAGCATCTTCTCGTATGTCTTCTTTGGAGTCCATGCTTGTTCTTTGTAATGTTGAAGCATTTACTTTTGGTTATTTTATGGGTGTTCTTTCCATATCTGTTATCATAGTCATTGCATATTTTGACTTCTAGGCTTTTCTTACTTTACCCTGCATGTAAATCTTTCCAGGCTTCTGTTTGTTACTTCTTATGACACAGTAATAAGCCAATGCATTCATGTACCACACTTTTCTTAGCCATTTACCAGTGTATAATAAGTATTCTTAACTTGAGGTCTGAGGACTTTTTAAATATCTTGATAACTATTTCAATATCCTTTTGTTTTCTTTGTAATCCTATGTATTTTATTTCATTCATTTAGAACATTTTGAGAAGAGATCCATAGACTTTACCAGGCTGCCAAAGGAGTCCATAACACAAAACAGTTAAAAAGTCATGTTCTCCTATGAAATGCACATTTGACAGACCATTCTTTGAGACCTTAAGTCTCAGGGATGATTTTCTGATATCTGAGAAAAATCTCACTGGCTTTGAAATGCCAAATGAGGTAGCAGACTTGACAAGTTTGTCAGTTATATGCTATGGAAGTGATTTTGAGCTAAAATTAATAAGCAACTGCCCCGTAAACTCTTTACTATATTCTGCTAGCTTTTTTTTTTCCTTTAGGAATTTATTTCTTAGGAGATGTGTTCACTTGACATGTGGCCTTTCATGAGAGAACGCATACTCAACAGCATCTTTGTATGTTGAAAGATTAGTGAAAAGATTATAGAAGTGAGGAAAGACTTAAGTTGACATCACTTATGTGGTTCCCACTAGTTGTTGACCTTTGGAAAGTAATATGACTCCTCTAAACCAGTCTCTCCATATATATGAAATAAGGGTAACATGGACATCATTGGGTTGTTGTTTGAAATCTTGTATGGGAAGCACTGAGTAAACCATTCACATACATGTACACAAACACACAAAAATCACATTCGTGATTTTTTTCAGTTTTCAGTGTCAGATACAAGGTAATGAAAAGACAATGTTTCATATGAACTTATTTACTCTGATTTGATAAAATGTGCTAATATATGCATAAATCAGTGTTGAAAGCTGGCATTTCACTAACTTTTGTTGATGAATTGAATTTATGGAGTTTATTTTGGTGATATAATTATTGAAAATGTCAGAGAATAAAATGTCTTTAGTACAGAACTCTCTACAGGTGGATGTAACATCAGACATCTTCTGTATTTACAGCTCTTTTAGGAACAAGTACTTGATGGATTGAGTTTGGGGTGGTGATCCAAATGTCTGCTTATTCAGATAAAAACCAAATAGGGAAATTTGACTGTCATTGAGGAAACGGAGTAGATACCAAGAAATTAGCTAGGTAGCACAAGAATTGTTTCCTGAAACTGGGAACAGAAAGTAGTTTTAATGTAAGTAGAAAATATTATTCTATGTTCATGTTACTGTTGGAAGCAGTTAGTGAAGTTGATAAGACTGCTTGACCTAGAGTCAGAAAGATCCAAGTTCAAATCCAACCTCATTCTCATTAGTTGTTTGAGTCTGAACAAGTCATTTAACCACTGTATGCCTCAATTTCCTCATCTGTAAATTGGAGATAATAATAACACCACTTTTCCAGAATAATTGTGAGGGTAAAATAAGATAATATTTGTAAATTGCTTTGCAAACCTTAGGGTACTATATAAATGCAAGCTATTATGTTCTGATTTTGTATATTACTACAAGAGTCATTTCATTTTGAATTTCTGTTGTTTATAGCTTTAGTTTATATCAATGCTCAAAAGAAAAAAATACTGTAGTGATGCTTAGCAACATTATATTGTAAGTGGAAGATATGTTAAAAATGCAAATATTAGTCATTATTTTTTCTTGAGAGTTTTCTAGGGGAGATGCTTGCCAAGAGAGTTTTCTTTTTGATTCTTAATGAACAGAGTAAATGTTTTATAAAGGGCCATCTTATCATTACTTGTTTGTTTTAACTTGTAATCATTGCCTATATTTAACACGAAAATTCAAATTCAAATACTGATTGTACTTTGAGATTTTTTTTTACAAGTAGTGACACTCTGCCCAAGCTTAATGCCAAATACAAGAAGTAATGCTTCATAAAAGACTATTTCCTGCTCATTACAAAGAGGAAATTCTTAATTAGTATACTTCTTTATTTGGTGGAAAAATGAAGTGAACCAAGGACAAATTAAAGCTTTGAGATATAAGAACTAGTATGTTTAGCAACAGCTGATCAGAGTTCTGAAGAATAAATTAGTGTCAGAATCTTGGAATCATGAATTTTATAAATAAAAGCATCATTTATAAGAGGTCAGAGATAATTGAACACTGTTCACTTTTTATTTTAGAATTATTATTGATTTTTTTTCTTTATCGCAATAATATTTGTAATCCACCTCCCTCCCCCACTGACCTTGACTCTACTTTTCTAATAGCTCTAGTTATTCAGCACCAAACCATGGTCCCGAACTCTTGGGGCTCCTTTGGAACTAATCCTGCTGACCTCTGACCCCACAAAAGCTCATCCAAGGAATGAAACTTCACCATTTACCATTTTCAAGAAAGACTCAACCAGCAACTTCAGGTTAACACATGTTTAGTGTTCTTTCTGCCTCAGTTATTTGGGAGAGGTGTCCTCCACCCAAGGGAGCATGGTCTACTTGTTTAGGAGTTGACAGGGCACCCCAGTTTATCCTTAATTACTTCTCTGGGGTACTAAAAAAAAAACACCTCTCTGAAACAAGTGGATGAGAATATTCAAATTGTCTTTGGCAGCTACCACCTGCCCCCACGACAGAGAAGATATTCTTTCCAGCAAGCCTCCCTCAGGGACCCATCTTATTAAAAAGGAGTGAGGTGTAGCAGTCTTCATACAAGCTACTTTTACTAGCCAACTTCTAGTCTGTACTTTGCTGCAGAGTTTTAAGAATACATTTCTGCGTTCCTATATGATGTTGACCCATTTTAGTACTAAATGACATTCAGGTGCCCTGAGTTAATTAGCATTCAGCTAATACTAACATTCTGTCACAAGGTGACAGAGACATCAAACAGATTAATATAAGCACCAATGAAATAGGTAACTAGTATTTGATAATCATCACACAAAATGCATAATCAAATGAATTAAAAATTGAGTCTTATGGCTAACAACTTGAGGTCACAAAGCCTCTTTTAAGACAGGATTAGGGACAGGGCTGGATTTGTGATTACACTGGTATAGGGATCTCTCAGATAAGGAAATTCCTTCTACCAGTATAGACCATCCTCTTCTGTTCATTTTTTAATTTTATAGGGCTACCTAGAACAGACATATTAAACTGTCCCTATAGAACCCATATTAAAGTATAAATGGAAAATATTTAACAAAATAAAAATACAGTACAGCATAGGTGATGTCAATTTGTGGTTTTCTAAATCATTATGCCTGGAATTTGTTTGTACTTGAGTTTAACATCATTGGCCATGAGCAATGAAAGGTTAAGTGATATATAGTCAGAGGCAATACTTGAACCAATGAAGTCAGATTTCTATCTACTCTGTCTCATTGCATCTCATTTAAGAATGCCCTTCCTTTTAAGAGTGAACCATCATTTTATTGTTACTTTTAAATGAAAGAACATGATCTGCTTTTTTTATTTATAGTATAACTTGCCAGAAAATTACTGTTATATGAACTCATCATGAAGTTCCTTTTTTGTTCATTGTAAAACTATTTTGTGATAATGGGGCCATTTAATAAATAATAGTAAAGCTATTTTTCCACTCTTCACTTTAAATAAACAAAAATAAGGTTAGTGCCTTGGGATAGTATTAAATATTACCACTAATGTCAAAATATAATAACTGTAAAGTACTTTACAAGCTTCACAGCATGATATGAATATTAATTATTATTATAATTTTAGCTGGGGTGGAGGGGAGAGATAAGGGAGAGTTTCATGTCATTTGAAGTTTAACCCGAGTCTTGAAGGTATCCAGAGATTCCAAGAATTGGAGGTGAAGAAGGAATTTAAACTAAGTATGCAGGACAAGTACAAAAGATGGATCTTCCTGACTATCCTGATGCTCTATCCACTGTGTCACCTAAAACACTTAGCACATAATAAGCCTTATATAAATGTGAACTATTGTTAGGATTCGTTATTTATGGGTTATTGCCATAAATATTTTAAAGGTGTTTGTCTGTTTGGAATGGGGAGGATAGTCCTAAATAAGATAGAATAGTATATTGATAAAAAAAAATTCTCCTCTATGACTCTCCCTTGGGCAATCTATTTAATTAAATCTGGAAAGTTTTGGAGATCAGCCAGTTATTCTGTCAAATAGGTTGAATTGTGCCTAGCAGAGATGAGATATCTTTTGTACTTTCCACTGATCATTACAACCAGATCTTACTGCCTGTTACAGAGTATATTTTTAGTAAGCAAGCAGTCAACTGTACCAAAAGGTAAAGAGACTTGAGAGCAGCTCAGAACCAGTCTGGGGCATCAGAAGTTCGGGGGATTTGCTTTTGGGTCTGAGCATTTGAATTGGAGAAAGCTCTGGGGAAGTGGAAGACTGGAGAGACCAGGGCACATCCTGGTCCACCACATGGAACTATGTAGCAGAGCAGATTTAGAGAATCATTCAGGCTTTTGCCCATCTGAAATGTATGTCGGGATTAGTTTCTTCCCTTGACCCTTTGCAATGGCTAAGGTGCAGGACTTTCCCTCTGAGGGGGTCCTAAGGCACCAGGGGAATGCCATTGTCACTTTCCAAATAGAGAAGAGAATAGCCCAGACACGCCACATATTCCTTAAAAAAGCCAAGCAAATGAAACAAAACCAGTGGTTTTCTTGTGCTAGAACTGTCCGTGCCTTCCTAGGGTGGCAAAACAGAGAGGACCTTGCTGTGGATGGAGTTTGATACTTGAGTGATTGAGGGCATTGTGGTCATGAATTAATGAGTTTTGCCTGAGAGATGCCTGAGAGACTATGCAGTTGTGGAAAGATTCATTGATCCAGAAGATTTGGTATCTAGTATTAGCTTTGCCCCTAGCTTTCTTTGACCTTTGCTATGTCACTTACCTCACCCAAGATTGTTTCCTTATCTATAAAATGAGCAATTAGAGAAATTGACCTTTAAAACTTCTTCCAGGCTTAAAATTCTGTGATTTTTTCATGAAGTGTTCAATACCATGGTCAACGTAAAGTCCAATACATGTAAAATTATGTGTATTTGATTGCCTTTGTTCTAGCCTGCTCATCAGGAAGAAAAAATTAGGAAAATAATAGTCATACATCAAGCCTGGGGTTAAATCACGCTACTTATATTTAAAATTTTTATTTTATTGTCATCTTTAGTTTCTAGATCACCTTGATTTTCAAATATCACCTTTTCCTCTCCAATCCAGAGACCACCCCTTCTAATAAAAAAAAAGGCAAAAAATAATGTTCAAGACAAATCAACACATCACCTCAGCCTCACTTCATTTTACAATGAACCACACCAATATCTCTGCAAAGAAGGCAGGAAAATTGCAGGAAAAGGCTAATTTTTAGTTTTATGATAATACAGCATCATTTATTTTTCTGGGTTGGTTTTGTTTTTCACTTTACTTTGCTAGAGTGATTATACACACGTATAATTTCTAGTTCTTATTACTGTATTTTGATTCAGTTCATATATGTCTTTCCATGCTTCTCAGAATTCTTCATATTCCTTTTTATGATACAGTAATGTTCATTATGTTCATGTTAGTTATTCCCTAATCAATGGACATTGACTTTATTTCTAGCTCTTTGCTACCATAAAAAGTGATATTCTGAATATTTTGGTACAAATGGGACATTTCTTTCTGTCTTTGACTACCCTAAGATATTTACATAGAATTGGAATCTTTGCATCAAAGGGCATCAAAGGCAAATAAATATTTTGATAAAAATTTAACTACATCCCTCACTATTTATATTGCATGTACTAAGTCATTTTAACTACTTAAGTATTCTGTCTATGGCTTTTGAAAAAGCTATTCAACATTTAAAATTTTTGTAAGTTAACCTGTTTTTCTAACCATACTTTATGGGCTTTAAAAATGAGAAAATCTAACATAGAGTTGCAACAAATGACCAAAACCAGACAGTGAACCCAAATATAATTGCTGAGATGTATTTTAAAGCTCATTTCCCCATGCCTTTAAGTTTTCTGGGAATGTTTTTTTTAAGGGTAAAAGAGCATTGACAAAAGTCATGGTTTGAGCAAATGATCTTTGGCAGGTGGAAAGTGGAGCATGAACCTCAAAAGGTCCTTTTTTCCCTTTTGATTCAGCTATCCATTTCCTCAAATCTATTCTTCAAGAGAAAATAACAAGATTTTCTATTTTTTTCTTCAAGGAAAACTCATGAAACTTTAGGCATGTGTATTTATAAAAATGGACCATCTTGGCTGTGATTTACACAACATTGTTTTATTGGCCATGTTCAAAGGATCATAAAAGATGATGACATTTCCATCTGTAGCTTTGTTTGGTTTCAACTTCATGGAACAAGGAACCCCCTGTCTTGTCCCTCCCCACTTAAAGTTTCCTGTTCTGCATTATCTTCTCCCATTAGATTATAAGCTCTTTAAGGACAGGGATTGCCTTTTTCTTATTTGTATCCCCTACATATAACACAGTGTCTGGCACATAGTAGGTGCATAATAAATGGTTTTTTAATTGAACAAAAGGAAAGCTCCAAACTGGGGCATTTTGCTGCATTTACTGAAACTATTTACTGATCTCCTCTCGGGCTTCTAATTACGTAACCAATTTTATTCTTTTATCCTTATTTCAAATCAACTTATGATTTCAATTTAGCTTTTTAATATTTAAAGCTTTAAGCATTCACTCAATAAATTATTCATTAGATGTAGGTCTAATTGCTTCATATACAATAAATACCTTAGTAATATTCACAGTCAAAACCAACTTTTCACTTATGCTATTTCAGACCTATTAGAACCATTCCTAATAGTACTTGGTCTGTCTTATACTGGACTGATTCTTTCCTATATCCCTGAACTTAAATTAATTAGCTAAATTCTGTTACATTGCTAGATTACAATAGCTGTCCTTTAAAACATCTAACTACAAATATTAATGTAGTAGTATTGATCAAAGGAGTTTCTTGATTAATAAGTTTACATGGATGAGAGATTTTGGTTATATGTTCCTTTGTAGATAGACCATGGACTTACTCATTCTTATCTCCTTGATGATGGTTTCATAGACTGGTGAAGCCTCCTCAGTGAATTCACTGAAACGCACATTGCGGGAAGTATTCTTCTAGGAGATTCCACCCTTTTGCACTAGTGTATTAAAGGGGAACATGACTCCTCATTAAGACCCTTTTGATTTTCAGTAGAATTAAGATTGTACTGAGGTTAATGGATGCTTTATGTGTCAACATACATTGGAGCCACATTCTCTGTCATATGGCAGGCATGAAGAGAAAGAACCCTTGGCTAAGGTCTCAAGAAATGGCAGCAACCAAGAAGTAGTATGGTATTGAGAGTGCCTGGACCTCGTCCTGAAAAAGTAGCAGCAGAAGCATAGCTTTAATTTCTGTATTTCTTCTGTAGAGACAAAAGAAGTTCTTGGGTAGCATGAGCCCAGAATCTATCCTTCTACCAAGGGAATGGAGGTGATACTGTCAGTGTTGAGATTGTCTCATAAGTAACCCAAAGTCTGAGAGTTTGGGATGTGGCTTTCTACTGACATAAGTGGAATTTCCTGCCTAGTGTGCCTCTTGGTGAGAGAAAAGGATTGTTTCCCTATGCCTCCAATCGAACAGTAAAAGTTGACATTGAAATCTTCAGACTTACATTGAAGCTACTTTATGTCCTTGATTTCAGGAAACAATTCTTTATTGCATTTTTCTATCCCTTCATATAGTTCTTCCACCATTAGTCTTTGAACTTTATTAGAACTACCTACAATTTTCTGTTCTAAATTTTAAATACAAATTATTTTAAATAAAAATTTCTTTCTACTAAAAGAAAGAAGGCCTCTCATAAAGGATAAAGATCTTACTTTATTTACAAAGAATTTCAGGACAATTGCTCTATGGGACAGAAAGGCAGGAGTTGCCAAGAAACATGATCAAGAAACTATGAAAAAGACACAGTCTCTCTCCATTTCTGAGACTTCTTCTTTGTATCTTATTAAAACAGAGCCTGCCAAGAGTTTTGGACTGGTGTTCTTAAATTGGCCCTTATATTGCCAAGTTGACTGTAGAAGAGAAGGAAGAATGAGAAGGCCAAGTGATCATATCAAGCCAGGGAAATATAGCTCTGGGGAATCTGGTTGTCTTTCCCAGTGGATGTTCCCTTGAGTTGCATATGTAAATACTAAAAATCTTCATGCAGTAGACATGATAGTACTTGGAGGTCATAAGGCAGAGTTTTGAGACCACAACATGAAACTAGCCATAGTTGTATTGCTGCAATATCTTCAGATACTTTCAAAATTCTCTTGTATTGTTTCACTGGACCCAGATGGCTCAGGAGGAGAAGTGAGCCTGGTGACCTGCACAGCTCTCCCTCCCTCAAAACAAAGTCAAGTGCAAGTCATGTCATCATTTCTCTGATGTCATGGTCTTCTTCAAAAATGAAGGACAAACACAGACAGTTTAGCTGACCCTGACAAGATACTTTTGGTCTGTCTCTAGCCATTCTTTTCATGTTTACCCCTACTACTTATAAATTCCATTTCAAATACTTTGCCTTAAATATTGGTTTAGTATAATTAAGGTAAATTATTAATTCCATTGGTAATTACATGAACTGGTGTGGTAATAAATATTTATTAAGTGTTTACGATGTACTATGAACTGTCCAAGCACTGGGAATACAAAAAGAGGCTGAGACAGTCCCTACCCTTAAGGAGCTTGAGAGAATAATGTTAAATTGGAATGACTAAACTAAAATTAAAAGTGGAAGGGAAAGTCTTCTTGTAGAGTGGTTAGATCCCTCTACAAATGTGGACAAATTGCTGAGAATGAGAAGGCACAGAAATGAGAGTTGCAGTCAAATCTTGGATCTACCAAAGTACCAAAATGAAAAGAATTCCTTAAAGTCATCTTGCTTGAATTATATAGACTGATGGCTCCCACTGATTAGCTTCTTGATTTCTTCCTAGAAAAATCTGTGCTAAAAATACTTTAATAGACTGTTAAGCAGTAAATAACTCCCCAATTATGTTACAAACATATATTTTCCTCTGTGACAACAAGCATATGTATGTTTGAAGCATTATAGGTTTCTTCAGTGATTTGGAGCATTTAGTGGGAAAAAGTTATCATTATATTTGTGGTAAACATTAAATGAAAAAAATCTAAAAATATATTATTAGTAGTATATTGATTTACCCTGGGGGTGGTCATAACACATTTTTGTTGTTGTTGAAAGGGATTCATGAAACAAAAAATGTCAGAAACCATGAGAGAAACAATATTTAAACCCACGGTTGCTTGAATTGTATTCATATTTATTCAAATGATATGCAAATCAGAACCCCCCCCCCAGGAATGGAAATGAACATCCTCACCCATATTTCAAGTCTTAATTATTTCCTAATTATGTCCTGTCTGTTTTATTCCTTTAACTACTCTGTTAATGTGAACTCTGTGTTAAGACTGGGACCTTGTTCTATTTCTATATCTCACACATGACCTAAGGCTGTGACCAGCATATAGTATATACTCAATAAATGGCTATTTATTGGTCAAGTAATATTTGCTGATTAAAATATTGAGAAGCATATTCAGTGAATATATGTCCAGATTCCTTGAGGACCTCACATTACTTGTATAACAAAAGAATTATATCTATAGTCTATTTGAAATGTCAGAAATGGGAAAACCAGCTCTTTTAAAAAAATCAGTGATTTTTGATTTAATTGGTGCTTCATCATTAATTTATTATGTTGCTTTTAGCAAGGCAGGAGATGTTGGAAATGAAAAGCTATCTCATAACATGATCATGGGAATAGATGATGAAAATGATTACATTCATTCATTTAGTAACTGACCCTTATTAAGGGCACAATGCTGGGCTCTTGGAGATTAAGGAAAAGATAAAACTCATTGTCCATTGTAAGCAAAAAAAAGTGCGTCATAACACGACAGCAAAGCTAAGGAATAAGATGGCTTAGATTTTCTAAAATACATACAGATGTTCAAAGTAGGGTAAAGATGTTTTTTAACAAATCAACTATCTTTCATTTACTATTATCCCAGAAACAATATGATAACAAAGAGAGGTCAACAATTTCACAACCAAAGAGATTCTTTGCACTAGGTGGGCACAGCTATATCTAACAAAAAAAAAAAAACACAAACCCAAAACATTATTATGATTAGACACAGTAGGTGCTCAGGAAATACTTTTTGATTGGTTGAAGTTACTTCATGAAAAATCATTTTAACATAATGACTTCTGGTAAGTTAATGCTGTCTCTACCCATGCTTGCATTTTGAAACTATCGTCTCTATTTTTCTTCAATCAGTTTGATTTGATAAACATTTATTAGGCACCTACTATGTGTCAGACACTGTGCTAAGTGCTGGGGATGCAAAAATAGGAAGTCTCTACCCTCAAGGAGCCTATAATCTAATGGTGGAGGGGCAACATGCAGACAAATACATACAAAGAAGCAGGAGAAGGCAGTGTCATGGAAACCTACAGAGAATGATCAGCAGTATCAAAGATGGCAGGTAAATCAAGAAGGATGAAGAGGAGCCCTTTAGATTCAAAATTTAGTAATGGTTGATTTTGGAGAAGGTAGTTTCAGTGGAGTGATGAGGTTTAAGAGTTTAGAATCTAGTGAGAGGAGAAAAAAAAACATATTGACTGGGAGCCAAGATGGTGGAGTATAGGACGAATCTGTAGAAGCTGCCCCCCCATATCCCATAAAATACCTGTAAAAAATAACTCTAAACAAATTATAGAGCAGCAGGGACCACAAAGCGATGGAGTGAAGGAGATCTCCAGCCCAGGGCAGCCTTGGGGGCTGACAGAAGGGGTCTATTGCACTGGGCATGGAGTGGAGTGCAGCCCAGCCTTAGCTACACTGCAGAGATGGGACTGGAGCGGCCCTCAGGGGGCAGAGTCCCAGGGAGCAGCTGTAATTCCCAGGTCCCTCAACCCACAATTGCCAGGGACAGCTTCAGGGGTCAGTGAGAAATCTCTTTCACCTGTGTGAGAAGGGAACATGGTCTGGCTCTGGTGGTCCCAGGGTGGCGACAGTTGCTGCAGCACAGAGTCCATTTTAGGAGCCCTCAGCCTAAAACCCATGGGAGAATCACACAGCTGATCTGAATCTCAGCCCTTTTGAGATGGCAGCCCTGGGGTGAGGAAGGGCTCTGGCTGGCCTGGTGGAGCTGTGTGGATGCTCTGGAGAGTGAATTCTACTCATAACTTCTGGGCAAAATAGAGTGCTTGTGGTTGCTCCCAGACCAGAGGACAGGCCAGGAAATGAATAAACTCCTCTCCCTTGATTGTGCCACCTTGGAGGAACTCAGAACTTACAGGTCTCCAGAGTATACCTTCCTCTTCACAAAGAACTCAAAAGTCAAGTAACTGACTGTGAAAATGCCCCCAAAAGGGAAAAAAAAATAAGACTATCGAAGGCTCTCTTCTTGGTGAATAGGTATTCCATCCTTTAGGGTAAGGAACAGCAATGCATACCATCAGAGGAAGGCATAAAAGTCAAGCCTTTTGCATGCAAAATTTAAAAATATGGAAAAAATAAATATGCAAAGGTCTTAGACCATGGAAGAGCTCATAAAGGATTTTGAAAATCAAATAAGAGAGGTGGAGGAAAAATTGGGAAGAGAAATGAGAGCAATGCAAGAAAATCATGAAAAGACAGTCAACAGCTTGCTAAATGTTGAAGAAAATAACACCTTTAAAAATAGGCTAACTCAATTGGCAAAAGAGGTCCAGAACACCAGTGAGAAGAAGAATATTTTAAAAAGCAGAATTAGCCAAATGGAAAAAGAGCTTCAAAAGCTCACTGAATAAAATAGTTCTTTAAAAATTAGAATGGAGCAGATGGAAGTTAATGACTTTATGAGAAACCAAGAAATTACAAAATAAAACCAAAAGCATGAAAAAATAGAAGACAATGTGAAATATCTCTTTGGAAAAACAACTGACCTGAAAAATAGATCTAGAAGGGACAGTTTAAAAATTATGGGGCTACCTGAAAGCCTGATCAAAAAGAGTGTAGACATCATCTTTCATGAAATTATCAAGGAAAATTGCCCTGATATTCTAGAACCAGAGGGCAAAATAAATATCGAAAGAATCCACCAATCACCTCCTGACAGAGATCAGAAAAGAGAAACTCCTAGGAATATTGTAGCCAAATTCCAGAGTTCTCAGGTCAAGGAGAAAATATTGCAAGCAGCTAGAAAGAAACAATTTGAGTATTGTGGAAATACAATCAAGACAACATAAGACCTAGCAGCTTCTACATTAAGGGATGAAAGAGCTTGGAATATAATATTCCAGAAGTCAAAGGAACAAGGATTAAAACCAAGAATCACCACCCCAGCAAAACTGAGTATAGTATTCAGGGGAAAAAATGATCATTCAGTGAAATAGAGGACTTTCAAGCATTCTTGATGAAAAGGCCAGAACTGAATAGAAAATTTGACTTTCAAACACAAGAATGAAGAGAAACATGAAAAGGTAATCAGAAAAGAGAAATCATAAGGGACTTGCTAAAGTTGAATTGTTTACATTCCTACATGGAAAGATAATATTTATAACTCTTGAAACTTTTCTTAGTATTTGGGTAGTTGGAGGGATTATACACACACACACACACACAAATATATATAGAGAGAGCACAGGATGAGTTGAATAGGAAGGAATGATATCTAAAAAAAATAAAATTAAGAGGTGAAAGAGGAATCTATCGGGAGGAGAAAGGAAGAAATGGAATGGGGCAAATTATCTCTTAAAAGAGGCAAGGAAAAGCTTTTTCAATGGAGATGAAAAGGGAGCAGTGAGAGGGGAAAAGTGGAGCTTACTTTCATCACATTTGACTTAAGGAAGGAATAACATGCACACTCAATTTGGTATGAAAATCTATTTTACTCTACAGGAAAGTAGAGGAGAAAGGGATAAGTGAGGTGGGGGGGATGATAGAAGGGAGGGCAAATGGGATGTGAGAGTAATTAGAAGTAAAGGCTTTTGGGGATGGACAAGGTCAAACGAGAGAGTAGAATAAATGGGGGGCTGGATAGGATGGAGGGAAATATAGTTAGTCGTACACAACATGACTATTATGAAAGTCTTTTGCGAAACTACACATATATAGCCTATATTGAATTGCTTGCCTTCTCAGTGGAGATGGGTGGGGAGGGAGAAAGGGAGAGAAGTTGAAATTCAAAGTTTTAGGAATAAATGTTGAGAATTCTTTTTACATGCAACTGGGAAATAAGAAATACAGGTAGTGGGGTATAGAAATCTATCTTGCCCTACAAGTAGAGAGAGAAGATAAGGATAAGAAAAGGGAGGAGTGTGATAGAAGGGAGGGCAGATTGGGGGAAGGGGTAATCAGAATGCACAGTGTTTTGGGGTGGGAGGAGGGGTGAGATGGGGAGAAAATTTGGAACTCAAAATTTTGTCAAAATGAATGTTGAAAAGTAAAAATAAATAAATAAACATTTAAAAAAGATACTGATTGTAGATGACATTTTCAAGGAATTTAACCACAAAGAGAAGAGATATAGGATAAACAATAAATGAAACAATGATTTGGGATAGTAAGAGTAAGGGGGATTTGAGGCATGTCAGACTTTATAGAACCATGAGCCTATCATTTTTGGGGACTGGGAGAATATTGCTGTTTCTTCAACAAGAATTTATTAAATTCCTACCACGTGCTACTACTTTATTCCATATCATTTTTTCATTCAGTTGGTCCAATCGTATTGGAATTACATGTAAGAATCATGCCCTGTATTTCTTTTCAATCATTTCAATAGTGTCCAACTCTTTATTACTCCATTTGGGGTTTCTGGCAAATCACTGGAATGGTTTGCCATTCCTTCTCCATCTCATTTTACAGATGAGGAAACTGAGGCAAAGAGGGTAAAGTGATTTGGCCAGAATCACACAACTAGTATCAATTATGGTTGTATTTTTTTAATCTGTCAAGGCCTTTTGCTTTAACTTTCTAGAATTTGTTTCCTATCTAATTTACCTCTGAGTATAAGAACTCCAGGTTTGTATTACAGTCCCATTAAATACTTTCCAACTGAGTTATTCCCTGAGTTTGAGATCTGTGAGCTCCACTGGCTATGAACCATTGGTATCTGGTCCTTTCCCCCAGTTCCTTGGATAGGGCTCTTCCTTATCTGGCCTTCAAAATGTGTCTTGCTTGGCTTTAGACCTTCAACCCTGACTTGGTAGTTACTTCCTTCCCACTTCTAGAAATTTAAATGACTCATGGACCTTGGAAGAATCTTTGTATGACATCTCTTTTGTCCTTGTTTCTCTGAAGCCACCTAGATATTATGGACAAATGCTCCTTAAATGAATTTTTTCACTTCATCTGCCACTCTTGCTTAGAGTCTGGCACCCATTGCGGTGACTTGAGTCCCAATCCATGTCACTATCTCAGCTGAGTGATTTATTAACATCTTTCTGCAATAGAAAAATACAGTAGAAAAATCATCAGTCACACCTAGCACAATGCATGGCACATAGTAGGCATTTAACAAAGGCTTGTCGAATAAGTAGTAACCTCAACAATGATAGATTTATGGCATTCTCACTTCGCTTTATTCTGTCCATTAACACGATCATTGCTTCAGATCAGCCCCACCATAAATGTGCTTGGAGGGAAGAGAAAGAAACACAAAGTCAACGAAAGAATAAAGGCTTTCATCAAAATCGCTGATGGGAGATTTAAGAACTCAGTGAATGTTATTTGGAGAAAATTATTCTAGGAATTCACTATTAATTCCTAGGTTTCTTCACTTTTGTAATAAAAACAGAGATTCTTAGTCATCCAAATGTTAATGGCTTTGATTTCTCCTATTTATAGATGAAACAAAGAAACATTCAAACTTAAGGACTGTACTCTACCAGCAAGAGTACTTAGTAGAAAGAATAGTAATCCTGAGAACTAATGTGATTAACAATACAGCATTACCCATCTCTGGATGTTAAAAATGTGGTATTTCTTGAAGAGCTGATCTGTAAAGTATATTTTAGTCAA
The DNA here is from genome assembly GCF_028372415.1 of Notamacropus eugenii. Lineage (NCBI taxonomy): Eukaryota > Metazoa > Chordata > Mammalia > Diprotodontia > Macropodidae > Notamacropus > Notamacropus eugenii. Next base: position 116,613,477 of record NC_092878.1, on the reverse strand, counting down.
CCTTGATAATTTCACCAAAGGCAGGGAGACTCTTTATATAAGAGGGAATAAAAGATCAACATTTTTGGGCAGATCAGTGGCTGTGTGGATAGAGTGCTTCTCTTGGCATCATGCAGATCATTTAATGTCAGTGAGCCTCAGTTTCCTCATTAGTTTCTGCATTACTGTCATTTCCCAATATATCTTCCCTAGCTCTCCCATCACTTACTGAAGATAAAAAAGAGGAGCGGGGGAAAGTTCAGTAACATGAACCAATGAATTAAGTTCAGTCTTCCACAATCAGAATCCACCACCTCTTTCCTATTAATTTTTCTGAGTCCAAGTTTAGTAATTACAATTTTATAGTGTTCACTTTTGATTTCTGTTGCTGTTATTTCTGTTTCTAGGCATGGAGCATGTTCTTTTCCTGGTTTTACTGACATTGCATCAGCCCCTTTAAGTCTTACCATGCTCCTCTGTCTTCTCTGTATTTGGTGTTGCTTTCTCTTCAGGAATTTTTCATTACATTCATGTACTATAATTTGTTTAGTTGCTCCCTGATCAATAGGCGTCTTTGTTGTTCATTTGTTTCCAGTTCTTGATCACTCAAAAAAAGCTACTTTACATATTTTGGTGCATACAGGACTTTGTTTTTATCATTGACTTCTTTGGGATTTATGGTATGGATGTTTTAATCACTTTCTTAGCTTAATTTCAAATCACTTTCCAAAATGGATGGACCAATTTATAACTCCATTAATGTGCTACAGACTTCCCAATATTTGACTACTCTCTTTGTCATCTTTGCCAATTTGCTAGGTATGAAATAGCACTTCGGATTTGTTCCAATTTGTATTTCTCTTATTAGTGATTTGGAATATTCTTTTCCTATAGTGGTAAATACTTTTCAGTTCTCCTTAGAAAGTATCTTTGATGTCAGTGGATAAGAACACATGTTACAAGATACTGTGAATCTACTTTACCACATATCCCTGAAAAGTTATCATTCAACTTCTGCTTATATCCCTCGTGGCAGCTGATTCTACCTTTAGGCAACTGGTATTGTCATTGTTTTCCACACAGGCTGAAAGCTGTCTCTCCATAACTTCTTCCTGGCCCATGCCCGGTTCTGCCATGTGGTGCCTGATTCTTCTCCCAGATATTTGAAGATCAGTCCTCTCTGTCTTTTGTAATTCTTGCTAAACATTCCTTTTCCTTCAGCTATATCCTCAAGCAACACATTATTTAGCTGTATTACCATGCTAGTTTGTATAGCTCTTTAAGGTTTTCAAAATACTTCACATGTTGTCACATCTGACCCTCACAACTGTATTGTGAGAAGACACTACAGCTACTATTATTGCCAATGTTTTAGATGAGGAAACAGGGTCAGGGAGATTGAGAGTTGTCCATAGCCATCCAACTATTAAAGGTTAGAAAAATGATTCAAATCTTAGGGATTCCTTAGATCCAGATCCAGTGCTATGTTTTCTTATTCACTGCTTCATTTTTCATTATTCACTTAACATGGTGATGATAGATGACCAATTACTAAGACTCTTATGGGAGCTCTCTGTGGCAAAAAACAATGTCATATGTTTCTGCCTGTGATCTTTCTCCCAGTCTCCTCATCTATGACCTTTTTTTTTTTCCATTCAAGTGCTCTGTAGTATTCTCTGATGACAATGTCTTTTCTGTTTCTCTCTCCCTTGACCTTGACCCAAATATTCTCTATCATGCTTCCCCTCTCTGGCTTCTGAATTTTGTCATGTGAATGTGCCTTCCTAGGATAATGTAAGGATCCCATATCCTTCTCATCAATTCTACTACTGAACCTTAGAATTTCTAACCCTTTACATTTTACCTACTAATGAACTCTTATAAACGATGTTTTTTTTCCAACTAGAGTATGAACTCTTTGAGAATTGAGATCTTTCTCATTTAAAAAAAAATGCATCTCTAGTACAGTATTTGTCATAATGTAAGCTTTTATCTCATTTGGCCAATTCTGCTTTTTAAGAAATTCTTTTCTTCAATGAGTGCTTATATCTCCCTTTTTGTTTGGTTTATCCTGGTTAACAACCAGAATACAGAGGTTTTACACAGTTATTTATTCAGTGCATTTTTGTTTCTCCTTTTCTGCTTGACCTATTCTGCTTTAAAGGAGTTTTATTTTCTTCATTGAATTTTTTTGTGCTTTTATCATGAGGGGAATTCTGTTTTTTAAAATTAATTTTCTTCAGTATTTTTGTGTCTCTTTTGCCAAGCTGTTAACTCTCTTAATAATTTTCTTGTATCGTTTCCTTTTCTTTCTCTAATTTTTCCTGACCACTCTTATCTCTTTCTTTAACTCTGCCAGGAATTCTTGTTAGGCTTGGATACAGTTGGCATTTTTCTTTTGAGGCTTTGTAGCTGTTTTCACATTGTCCTCTGTGTTTATGTCTTGGTGTTTCCTGCTACGATATTAGCTTTTTATGGTCAAATTGTTTTTTTTTTTAATTTTTATTCAGTTTACCACATCCCACCTCATATACACAAAATACTATACTATTTATTCTGAATAAAGTTTTCCTGTTCCAGAGACATAATCTTGTCCAGAGTCTCATCCCACCAATTTGGTGATATCTATGAAGGTAAAATTGCCTCTTCACATCCTTATCTCTAGTTCATATTGCTTGCTATTCATACTTTATGAATTTGTATATAGATGTCTGAAGCCATAGTGTTTGTTACTGACTCCTTTTTTGGATTTTCTATCCAGTGAATTTTGGAGTGTCTTAGATCCTAGAATGAGAATTAACCTCTTGGTTAGGGTTAACTGATCTCAGTAATATAGACTGAAGGGTTTGGGGGCAGAGAGTTGGGAAGATCATTAGATATGTAGAGTATCTTTTTCTGCTCTCTGTAATTAATTTTTGTTTTATTTCTAGTTGCCTATTTTATACTGTGAACTATAGAAGAGATATCAAGGCAATATGAAAACACACACATATACATATATATATGTATATATATATATATATATATAGATAGATAGATAGATAGATAGATATAGATAGATAGATACATCTCGCCATTTAAGACATACCTAAAACATCATCTTCTGCTTGAAGCCTTTCTTAATACTCCTAACCACTACTGCTCTCCCTTCCAAATTACACTGTATTTCACTGCTTAGCATTTTGTAGTATTTATTAATTTATTTTTATTCTTTTTATATTTTATACGTACTTCTTATCCCAACTCCTACCATTAGAAAGTAAGTTCCCCTTGAGGGAGGATCGTTTCATTATTTGTATTTGTATCTCAAGTGCTCAGCATAGTACCTGGGGCATTAATTTAGTAGTTTTGGCCATATCCAACTCTTTGTGACCCCATTTGGGGTTTTCTTGGCAGAGATACTGGAGTGATTTGTCATTTCCTTCTCCAGCTCCTTTTACAGATGAGAAAACTGAGGCAAACAAGGTGAAGTGACTTATCCAGGGTCACACAGCTAGGAAATGTCTGAGTCCAGATTTTAACTCAAATCTTCTTGAACCCAAGCTTAGAGTTCTATTTGTTGTATCACCTACCTGCTCATTTCTGGCACGTAAGTGCATGTATGTATATATAGATACTTATATACTTGTATAAACACATATACATGGCACCCAAAGGGAAAAGCCACATGTACAGTCTGTATAAACACATATATACATGCATATATACATACTTTTAGATGAATCCAGATCTTATAATATAGGAAGTTGGTGAAAAGTTGCTTGGTAAAAAAGATGGTGGACTTCAATATTTTCCCTTTTTAGAAGATGATTTCTAGTGCTCATTTTTCCTGAAACATTTTTAAAAAGTTATATGTTAATGATACCACATAAATATTATGAATTCCTTTGCCACCTAGAACCTTTTAGTCTTCTAAAAATCAACATAATTATATAATACCATGTAATGTAGTTATGGGGAATTTAAACAAATTTGCCCTACTTTATCTCAAAATATATTTACAATTATTTTTCCCTAGACCTATAGATTTTATAATAAATCCTTCTATATTTCCCAATTGTTTCTATGATATTAAAAATGATGAATCCCAAATTGAATAATTCTGTTTTTTTCTCTATTATGTTTTGTTTTTTTACTTGACCTAGCCCTCATTCAGGCAAAGTCTATAAAAGTTTGCTAGGTGAAAATTGTCAGGTTGTTGTTAAGTCATGTCTGACTCTTTGTGATCCCATTTGGCGTTTTCTTGACAAAAGTACCGGTTTGTCATTTCCTTCTCCAGCTCATTTTATAGATGAGGAAATTGAGGCTAATTGAGTTAAGTGACTTGCCCAGGGTCACACAGCTAGTCTGAGGCTGGGTTTGAACTTGGGTCTTCCTGACTAGCTATCTCCTAGGGGAAGCTAAGTGGTGCAGTTAATACAGTGCCAAGTCTAGACTTGCTCATTGTCTGAGGCCAGATTTGAACTCAGGAAGATGTATCTTCATGATTCCATGCCCAGAACTCCATCAATTTCACCACCTAGCTTCCCTAAATTAGCAGGTATTTCTGAGACAGTGTAGCAACTTCTTCATCATTTGAAGTACTGTTGGTCTCCCTCTTAGAAGAGAAGGTAAAGGGTCTGAGAGCCAATGAAGATACAGGTGTAGGGTAAAGCTTTCACTCTTCCTTAAATCCTTGGCTCTCAAACCTTCTGGGAACGTAGGGTTTCTAGTAATTGAGCATAGAGGCAACTGTATATTCACCTGCCAGGGGTTTTGCCCTTTCTCAGTGAGATCTAGGTAGAGATGATTAGGCTGCAGGAGAGAACAACCTCTTCATAAAGCCTGAGGAACTTGGTACATCACTCCACAGACACCTGGAAGCCCCTTTGCTCCAAAATACTGCCTCCCAGCTTCAGATATGCTAGTTTTGGCATGAGTGATATTTTATGGGGCTTTTCCCTTTAGGTGGCAAGATCATCCACTGTCTAGTTCAGGAATTGGCCTTGTACTCTGTCCCACAGCTGTTCTCAGGCTAAGAGGGGGGAAGGAAATTTGAGGTAGACAAGTTGAGATTTATCTCACAAGTTCCAGATAAATACTGAAAAGATCTGGTACTTTGAGAGCCCCAAAGAACTATGATCAATTTAAATTGGTCTTGACTCCAGAAGACGGATGATCTTGGCAGAGAGGGGATAGAATCTAGATGTGGAATGAGAAACACTTTTGCACCCGACCAATGTGTGAATTAGTTTTGACTCTACTTTTTTGTTACAAGGGAGAGGGATTTTATTATTTTGAAGTTGGTGGAGGGTAGGGACTGGTGATAGTGATTAGAAAAAAAAGAAAGAAGAAAAGAATGTCAATGAAACATTTCATAATGCACACAAAAAAAACAAAAGGTACTTCATAAGGGGACAGAGAAAAGTAGGGCTTCATTAGTACTACCATATTGAATTTAATCTGTACTTCAAAAAAAGCCCTATATAACAGGTCATATATGCATCCATCTGTCAGTTCCACATATAAGCCTCTTTTCTTTATGTATACATGCACACACATATGTATGTGTGTGTATATAGAGACAGAGAACAATATTTCTATTTGTTAATGTTGGTCAAATTCACAGTACAATATTTATTTTCAGGAAAAAAAGAAGTGATACAGAGTGATTAGGAAGGTCCCAATCCATCAGCATGAGAATCTTTATCTGTAACATTTGCACCCTTTGGAGGAAAGTACATTATCCTGAATGAGTATTCCACCCAACTTTGGCCATATATGATGAAAATGGACCCAGAACCAGCAGAGACTATATATAAATGTAGAAGTCCCTCTTTTCTAATGTGTTAAAGAAGGGCTTAATACAAATATAAATATAGATTACACACTCACTTTTTCTCCTGAATAATCTCGTATCCTATTCCATATATAGGGTTATTATTATTGGAATTACAATAATGCTTATTACCAATGTTGCTTTTATTTTGCATCACCAATTACCATTGAACTATCAGGTCTAACAATTATTATTAATAATAAAATTAGCTTTACTAGCTAAACCTACAAAGGAAGGGTTAAAAGAGGTATTAAAAAAAAACAAAACCTAAGCCAACTAGAGATATGGAGTCTCTATTGATGCATGACAGATATTTTCAGAGATGGACCTCATGTACATACTATATTTCAGAATTTTGAGTAGAATATAGGGGCCAAGTCAATGATCTACTAGTGTATACATTAAAATCTACCTTCTCCTTACAAAATAGATTTTTCTGACCTTGTCTCTTGGTCAGATATAATTAAGGGCAGTGATTACTAGGTACCAGATTTTGGATGTGATTGAGAGAGGAAGGAAACGCTGGCATTTTAACTTTCAACCTCAGGGTTATAAGGAACTCAGTAGAAACAAAGGAAATTTGATGGTTAGTGGTATGAAATAATGTAAGATCATCTTTTAAGGGTCTGAGAAAGAAGAAAGAAATTGCTTTTCTGATGATTTCCTACTAATGGATTTTTTTTGTCTCTCAATAAGAAAAAAAAACCCATATGTTGACTTCAAAGACTCATAGATTTAGTCAGAAGGGTCCTTAGAGTTCCTCACCTCTGATCTTTACTAAGGTGAGTAAATTGAGCCCCCAAGAAATTAAAGGACTTCCCTAAGTCCTCAAAGATTGTAAGACAGTAGGTCATTTAGCTGTTAACAAAAACGGACTTAACCGTAGAAGGAAAAAATTATTCAACAAGTTTAGTCATTGAGGATAACCTGATTCAGCTTAGTAAACCTCCCTGGCTAGTTTCCCATCTCAGTTCACTCACCAAATATCAGGGCCTGATTGGAGCTTCTTGTGAGTGATACAAATGATGTCAACAGCTGGAGTCTTTAGTACTCTGAGTCAGCGATTTATCAAGAATAGTTTCAATATCTTTTGAAGAAAAATTAGATTAATTTGCATGAGGCAGGGGTTAAAATTTTAATGAGGAGAAAAGGGGATGGTTTCTAAAGTGGCTAATGGGACTGCACATGGGTCTCTGGGACCTATGCAGATTTTAGACATACATAAAGATTTTGACATACACGAAGATTTTAGACATACATAAAGATGGGACAGGTAATGGAGAATCAATGCAAAAACATGACATTGTCTTTTAAGATAGTTGCTAATACTATGATAGCATTACATATATAGATATAGATATAGATATAGATATAGATATAGATATAGATATATATGGACTGGAAAGGGCAGCACCAAAAAAAAAAAACCAAAAAAACAAAAGCAAAAACAAAACAGTTAGGGAGATGAAGCCCATGATAAAGAGAGGATCTGTCTGTCCTTGAGCTCATCACCTGTTTCAGCCAAACTACATATTAGGCTACTGAAAAAATGGCGGACGTGACTTTTGAACCCCTGTTGTTAATCTTTGAAAAATCACAAAGAGCAGAAAAAATACTGAAAGATTTTTAGGAAAGGGAAAAGAGTGAATTACACAAAATATAGGTCAGGTATTTGATGATAATTCCTGCCCAAATTCTAGAATAGTATTTCTTTTTTGTGTTATGAACTTCTCTGGCAATCTGGTGAAACCTATGAACTGCTTCTCTGAAAAATATTTCTAAATGTATAAAATACATGATATAATAAAAGAAATTAAAGATTAGTGAACAAAATGAACTTTTCCCCCATTCAAATTCATAGAACCTCTGGTCCTTGGATTCAATGTCAAGGATGTATTGTCTTTAACATATTATTGAAAGGATCATTTGTGAATATGTAGAAAAAGCAGCAATGATTCTGTAAGATTACCAAGAAAAGATATGAGTAGTGCTAATTGAGATATATCTAATTATGACAAGTCTTTGTTTCTTTCCTTAGTTAGCAAATATCAGCATATGAGCCATCAAGCATATAATGTGTAGTACAAAACTTATTAAGAATTAGGCATCTGAAACTTTGTATGTTTTGATCTCGAGGATAAAATCTGGACGTTTTTGAGGGTGCTCGGAACAAAGCATATTTCAACAACTTTCGTTTCTCTTGACTTTGTTAATAATTGTCTTGACTTACTAACAAAAATTCCTTTCACCAATGAGAGTCAGTTACAGTTATATATGTACCATTTGGTGTACATTTGGAGGTTAAATCAGTTTCACATTTTACGAAATATTGTTTTTAGGAATTTTATACTAAAAGAATATATTTTCCCCTTCATCTTCTTCCTCGGCTGGAATAGGCTGTACTGAGAGGCACTGGGTCTGTAAGCAAGTAGGCAAGTTCTAAAATTCAAATCAGTTGAAACGTGAATCTAGGGACGTTACTCATTTCTAGTGATCTTTGTTTTGGGACCAGTGAAACAAAATAGACAAATAAACAAAATAAACAAAGCAATTGAACTGTTTTTTTTTTTTAATAGAAAAGCAAAGATAGAAGGAGGTATCCAGTTCTCTCCTTGTCTGTTATCTCTCCCATCCATCCAGAGCTGTGATCCTGTTCCTTCTTTGAGCTTCTGTTTCCTCTCCATTTAGCAACCCCCTGCGACAAACAAGAAACAAAAATAAAACACCCACCTTCTTGTTATCTCTAGTTTTCTTCCCAGCCTTACCTTACTCTTTTCCCTATCTACGATTATGCCCACTCTTTTACCTTTTGGAAGTCTAAGTTGGTTGGCGGGTTCTTTATGCCTTTCTGCTGTCTTCTTTAGCAAACTCCTGTTTTTTTCCCCCCTTCATATCAGAAGTTTCTCTCTGTTAACACTGAATTAATATCCTTCCTGGGGACAGTACAAGTAGTTACCTGGCACAGTTCAGCAGAGGTTAGCCAATTTCCTTATTTTCTATGATACAACCCCATGAATTGGGTCTTGTTTCTAGATGGAAACAGGTTCTATCCAGTATTGCTTCATTTGCCCCTAAATGGCTAAAACACCATGCTTTGCCAAAGTTAAGTTAGATCGTACTACCATTATACATACATTTGAATAGCAGACTTGCATATATTTGGTGATAAACACAGTTACTAGTTTACCACAAAAGCCCCAACTTACTGGTGGCCTGTAACCTATCATGAGGGGCAGCTAGGTAGATAAAGCTCTGTGCCTGGATTCAGGAAGACTCATCTTCCTGAATTCAAATTTGAGCTCAGGCAACCCTGTTTGCCTCAGTTTCCGTATCTGTAAAATGAACTGGAAAAGGAAATGGCAAACCACTCCAGTATTTTTGCCAAGAAAGCCCCAAATGGGGTCACAAGAGTCAGACGTGACTGAAATAACTAAACAGTACCTACCATTTCTTACATTTTCTTAATGTACCTATAAGTAGCATGTATAAATGGAATTTCATCATGGTAACATACCCATATTCTAATGCAAAAATTTACCAAATGCATGTTGCTCTTTATCACGATTAGTTTGTATATTGGAAGTTGTCATAAGCTGGACAAATGTTAGAAAGATGAATCAGCTGAAACCTTATAAGCCTCAGTTCCTTACTATGTAAGTCCTGAGATCCAGTGAATCCCAAATTTAAAGGTAGAGTTGCTCATTCCATTTATCACTTTTCCTTCTGAAGGAATTTAGTGACAATCTTTTTCTCTTCTGCTGAAAGTGTGAGCATGTAGTCACTCAGTCTTTAACACAGTTTGAAACATGATATGATTCCTAACTTTCCAAATGTGTTCTGATTTTGCCACTGTTAAAACATCACTCTTTGCCAAAATGAAATTACCCTTTACTACAGTTACACACTCATTTGAATAGCAGATGCATATGTATGTGGAGAGAAACACAGATATACTATGTTAACTGTAAAAACTTTCAAATTAACTCTTTATCTGTGGGTTGTTACTAAGTCCTGACATAATAAATTGAGTTATGTTCTTCAGATTTATACCAGTCTCAACATCTGTGAAAGTGAATATACAATGTTAGGAAATAGCTTTCATTTCAGGGTTGAATAGGTCACTCAAAATAAAAATTTCCATCTACAAATTTTATATCTTTTTAAATAGTTTAGAGGCAGTATGGCCAAATGGATATAATTATAATTATAATCCAAGAGAATTGTCCAATAACACTAAGAGATTCAATGACTTGCTGAATGTCACATAATCTGTAAATTTCAGAAGCTGGATTTGAACTCAGGTTTCCCAGGGACAGCTTCTGGGCTTTATCTCTTTGAAAATATTGAATTTAATAAAGTGGGTCAAACTGAACACCACTTGAGATATGGTCTCCATAACTTTGACATGTTTATTTGCTCATTTTGGTGATGGTTGGTAGTGTAGTATTTCTGTTAAGTCTTCACCTAACCAAAAACTATGTTGACTCTTAGATTTTTTTCCAGGTCCTGAAAATTCCTATGCACTGTCTGTTGGTATGTGGTTAGAGAACAAGTATCTCCCACAAGGTGACACAGTGAACTCAATGCTGTAAATGCATTCTGTTTCATATTCTGTCATTGATCATGAAATTGAAGAAATCTTTTTCACCGTATCAGCTTTTTCATTCCCCTGATTTCATTGTTCCAGTGATTACTCAGGGGAATAAAACAGGTGATGCTGAAAGTCAAAATATGTTTTGAAAATTTATTTTTCAAAATTTTATTTATTTGTGCTGTATACATTTATAATTGTTCTTCCTGCTTCCTCTCCCGAACCATACTTCCTGAACAACCACAACAACAAAAAAATAACCAAAACAAACTGAAACTTCATTATAAGGATACATAGTCCAGCAAAATAAATCCCCGCATTGATCGTGCCTGAAAATGTATATTTCTCTCAGCACTTCAAGTTAATCACCTCTATGTCAGGAGGTAAATGGAGTGTTTCATTTTCATTCTTTTAGGCTCAAGGTTTATCTTGCACAGATCAAAGTTCTAAAATCTCTGAGTTGTTTTTCTCGACTGTATAAATTGCTTTGCTAATTCTGTTCACCTATCTTTGCATCACTTCCTAGAGATCTTTCCCAGTTTTCTTTTAAAAGTGATCATTTTGTCATCTCTTTTGGTACAATAGCACTCTTACATTCATGTACCATAATTTGTTCAACCAGTCCCTAAAAGAAAGATAGCCTATTAATTTCAACTTTGTGACCACTACAAAAAAGGGTTATTAGAAATAATTTTGTACATATTATTCCTTTTCTATTTTTTTTGATCTTGTTAAGAATCTAGACCTAATAGGTTGTTGTCCATCATTCTCGAAGAGGATCAAAATGACATCTCTATATTGAAGTCATGGTACAGTGTATCTGTGGGTTATCGGACCAAGACAAGCTCAGAGTGCTCTACCACAGAAAGGTGACAAATAGTCCATGTGAACATTTGGGGTGGATTCTCTAAATTTTGTACATTTTGTGTTTATTTTGAACCACTTCAGTTCTGCTTTGCTTATACGGTACAACCCCTTTTTGATGCAGGCACTCCACATGAGTGTTCATTTGCTAGCATCTCCCATGTCATGCAAACAGTTCTAAAGTTCTTCAGAAAGACCTTGAGAGTGCCCTTGTAACACTTCTGACCACCATGCGGGCACATTCCTTGTATGAGTTCTCTGTAAGATAGTCTTTTAGGCAAGCATGTTAGGCATTCAAAAAAAAAAAAAATGAACAACCCATTGTAACTGTGCTCTCTGCAGTAGAGTTTTAATGTTTGGCAGTTTAGCTAGAGAAAAGACCTTATCTTGCCCGGTGATCTTCAGAATCTCCCTAAGACAATTCTGGGTGTTCTTGTAGTGGTATAGCTAAGTCACAGGTATAGACAGTTCAGTTACTTTGGGGGTCTAGTTCTAAATTGCTTTCCATAATGACTGGACCAATTTATAGCTTCACCAGCAACACCCTAGTATCCCTGAACTTAGTGCCTAGTCCATAGAGGCACTTCAATATTCACTGACTATTTTCTTGAAGCCTCCCAACATTTATTGTATTTCCCTTTTGTGTTCTTTGCAAGTATGTGTGTGTGTGTGTGTGTGTGTGATAAAAATCTCAGTTGTTTTAATTTCCACTTCTCTTAGTGTTTCTCATTTAGAGCATTTAAAAAAAAATATGGCTGCTGATTACTTGTAGTTTTTTCTTTGAAAACTGCATGTTCATATACTTTGACCACATATCAATTAGAGAATGACTCTAAGTTTTAGGAATTTTTATCACTTCCTTATATATCTTAGATATGAGACCTTTACCAGAGAAACTTTTTGCAATTTTTTTCCATTTATTAGTTTGTCTTCTACTTTTAACTACATTAGATTTGTATGTGCAATAAAAAGTATCTAATTAGAATTGTCTGTTTTATTTTGTGCAATATTCATTGCTTGTTAGAATAAATTTAAGGGGGGAATGGTCACTTTCACCTGGTCTAAAATCTCATGAATAATTAAGAAAGGAAGGACAGATTATAAAATAATCAATAACTTCGATTCCATGGTGAGAGATGTATTTTTAGAGCTATTCCAAGAACTACTGTCAAACATTATTAGATTGTGATAGTAAATGAATTTGATCAGTTTGTCTCTCTTTCACTCTGAGAGCTACCCCTAAAAGAAACATCCCAGAGTAATTTTGCCAATTTAGAAGTGTTGGCAAAACACTTGCAAACTTGGTTTCCCAACATTATGATGTCAGCTGATGGTTAATAGAAAATGCAAAGTTTCAGAAAGTTATCAGATTGGTTCTTAGATATCTTGGATTATGTAATATGAAAGTCAAGTCCATTGCTTGGTAGAAGAAATAGGAATATTGAAGTAACAAAGATTCAGGGGTAACAGTCTATCTGATACATAATTTTGAGGTTCACATTGATGCTAAGTGAAATTGGATTGCCTGGATAACTTTTTCCCACTAAAATTACTTTACCAAGTGATTGGATGAGATGAAAGTCCTCATGCCTTGGATTTAAGGGATTTATTTTGTAAAAAACAGACCTCTTGTAAACAGATGATATTACAAGCCAGGCAGGAAGGTAAGAAGGTCAAAATGTTTATATTTGCTTCTCTGTTTTTTCACATTCCAGGATAGGATTTGTAGTTGTCATGAAACATTTCAAAACAAACGAAGACCTTCAGGGTTAGAGAAAATCAATTCTTTTATTGTTTTAAGTTTGAAGACTTAAGAACACATAATTTCACACTGACAAAATTCTTTTTAAGTAGTATTTAATTTTACCCAAATTACATGTACAAACAAATTTTAATGTTTGTTTTCTTTTTTAAGTTTTGAATTCCAAATTTTATCCCTTTCTTCTTTCTCTCACCTCTCCCTGAAATGAAAAGCAATCTGAAATAGGTTATACATATGCAATCATGTGAAACATATTTCTATAGTAGTAATATTGTGGAAGAAAACTTGATTAAAAAAGAAAGTGAAACATAGTGTGCTTCATTCTGTATTCAGAGGCCATCAGTTCTTTCTCTGGAGGTGGATAGCATTTTTCATCATGAGTCCTTTGGGATTGTGTGGGATCATTATATTTCTGAGAACAGTTAAGCCATTCACAGTTGTTCATCATACAATATTGCTGTTAACTATGTGCAGTGCTGTCCTGGTTCTGTTCACCTCATTCTGTATCAGTTCATATAAGCTTTTCCAGATTTTTCTGAAATCATTCTCCTCATCATTTCTTATAGCACAATAATGTTTCATCACAATTATATACAATATTCAGTCATTCCCCAATTGATGGACATCCCCTCAAGTTCCAATTCTTAGCCACCACAGAAAGAGCTGCTATGAATATTTTTTGTACCAATAGGTTCTTTTCCCCTTTTTTGGATCTCTTTGGGATGCAGACCCAGTAGTGGTATTGCTGAATCAAAGGGCTTGACCAAATTCTTAAATATAACTGGGCTTAGATGGGCCTATCTGAGGACAAATTCATGGTCTAATAATATATAGATTTGTTGACTTCCTAGTAGGAGACTGTAGGGGACAATGTCAAGGGAACTAGTCTCTAGAATTAAAGGACATAGTTCAGATATTACCTTTGATACTTACTACGATTGTGACCTTTGACAAATTACTTACTGTCCCTCCCTGAACCTCAGTTTTCTCAACTTTAAATTGAGGAAGTTACACAATATCAGAGGGCCTCAGATCAGTGAGCTTAGATCAGTCCTTTTCGGGAGGCACTGGGGTTAAGAAATTCATGCAGATGCAGAAGATGATTTTTATTTTTGTTGTAATTTGAGTAGAAATTTAAAATGAGGATCAACTTGAGAAGTGGATTGATCATGGAAGAGGATATGTGGAAGAAAATTACACTGTAGGACAGGGTATGGTTGTTAGATTCCACAGATGAGACAATTACTAGTTGGATTACATATTTAAGAGAGAATTTGACTGGATGTCTGAATAAATTAATGGGAAAAAGCATGTTTTTTACTCTTACTATCTTCAAAGCATTAAATTAGAAACTTAGGATAGAATATTGGAGGCAGTCCCTGCCCTAAAAAGACTTCACATTCTAGTAGTAAAGACAAGATTATTAAATGAGCTTCTACTTTGGAAGAATTGGTGCTGACCTATATTCTGTATTTTGGCCACTAATTTTTGAAATGTTGCAAGCATGCTCATGATAGCACCATCTAATTTGTCTTTAGGTGTATAAAAGAGTAAAGGATGCGCTCTCAGGTGCTTTGAGGAACTCTGTCATGAAAGCCTGTGATAGCTGAGATATTTGGCAGCTCGTTCTTGAACAGCTTTGGAATTTAAGTTAGGTCTTGGTTGTCAAACTAAATTTTGATTTGTCATTAAGGCAGTCTCAGATCTAGAGATCCATGGGGAAAAATCCTTAATACAATGGAAGAATCCTTTTAAAACCTTACCTTCATTAAAGTTGGATACACTTGTCCATGTTTATTTTAGTGTTCAACCAGTGTAAAAGAGATTCCAGTAATAAGAAGGAGTCCTCTACTATTTTATTTCCTCCAGAAATACTTAAGGAATTATTTGGGATCACTTGATTTTCTAAAATTAAAATTATTGAGACATTGCATTGAGGGGCCTTTTTTGAGTATGATTTCTTACTTCACTGTTTATGGCTAGAACTGATGGAGAAGGATTGGTCAGTGGCTAAAAAAAATATGGATGTGTAGCCCATGGATTTTAATTTTTATATTTATATGAAGACAGAATTATTCTGACTTATTCTAGATGTACTACCCCCTTCCTCCCCCCCCCCCCCAGTATACTATCTATTTTTGTTTACTGTTCTTGAGGGTTGGCTTATTGTTCTGTTGTGTGAGAAATTTTAGCTTTTGATAAATTTCAAAGACTTGTTTTGTGGACCATTGACCTTCTTCAGAGGGCAGCCCTTTAGGATAGAGAGATCTGTTTATCACCATGACATTAGTTTGTTTTGTGTTATGAAAATAGCTTCAGAGACACTAACAGGATAGAAAAAGGCATCTAACCTACATCTTTTGGAGCATGTGCTTTTCCCCTGAGGACAGAGGATAGAAACAGACTGCAGCCAGTCAAGTCAAGGTCTAGCTGTCCTCTCTGTTCACATTCATAAGATCATTACAGTTGGTCCTGATGCTGCACTCTTAAGTACCACTGGGTCAGTTATTTATACTGTCTCTGTACTTTCTGGACCACCAGTGCTCTCACCATGGATTGTCTCTCCAAATTTGTGTGTGAGCTCCTTGAGGGCATGTCCTTTCTATTTAGTCTCTAGCACTTCGCACGGAACTTGACATGTAGAAAGCACCATACGCATTCTAATTTAAACAATTTTTAACTTAGGAGATGAGCACTAGTTTTAAAAAATAAAAATAGTCTTTATTTTACCAAAAGATTAATGACAAGGCTTTTCTAAAGAATATCCCTTCACCTTGACCCCTAGTTCCTCCACAGTGCATTTAAAATCCAATTCATTAAAGAGAAATAGAACTTATGCCCATCCCTACAGAAATACATCAAACAAATTGATCTTTATTTTTCATTTTCCAGGATGATGTTATTCATGGAAATTGTTATCAATGTGTCGATGTAACTAAATCAATCATTGCATGACTCACCAGCATTTGCTTCACTGCACATGTGGGGCTTGTTCTTTAATTTGTGTTATGGATGACATTTAGAGAGCTTGTCATGGTTCGTGATTCAGCATCTTGGACTCATGGTCATGGTAGGGAGGATGTGTTTGATGTAATTCAATACTGATGGACCGTATGAAAACATTATAGGCCGTTAGTGGCAGAAATGACTGGTGAAAAAAATGAATATACATTTAAAGAAAACTGCCTCTCTTCCTAAATGGGGGCATCACTTATGCCTAGATGAATCATTAAAAGATATTCAAAACTGACAGTAATATCAGCCAATTTGGATGGTATGGCAAGACTAATATTTTCCTTGACTCAACATTCCTCTCCTTTCCTCCCCTCATTGACAACCTAGGACACTTCTCTTTCCTAATTCTGTGGGATTAGTTTTCTCTAAAAAGAGACAAAGCTATAATATTAGTTAGAGAGTTAAAGATCTTCCCTACCCATTAATAGACTTGCGCATTAACAGAAGCTTGATTGGGGAGATTTGTTTTGTAGGAAGGCCCGCACCTTTTGTTAATTTCTAGTAAGTCACTGGTTCTCCAGGGTTGTGATGCCCTCTGGCTCTGAAAAATGTGTAAATACTCTGAGGTGAGATTTTACTTTGGGGCTTACTCATTGGAAGTGTTTGCTTGGCCAGATGAGATTCTGGGTAACCTCTAAGGAGCCCCTATGGCTTTGAAAACCCAGATGTTGGTGCTTCCCTCTCTGATAATTATGTATGTATTGCTTATGGTCAGACGGTTGGAAGTCCTGGGTGTTGATCTTTATTTCTCTGTTTGTATTTTCTCTGAAGTTCAGAGTGATGACTTTTTTTCCCCTGAACTAAATGAATGATATATGTGCTTGATTAAAATAGATTGTTCACACCTCAAAAGTTGCTTTCCTTGTACAAAAGCAGTTCTAAGAATCTGTGCAGCAGGCCCTTCTGTGTATGCCAGGATCCTTGCTGCTACAAAACCTTTCTCTAGGACCTGTCTCCTTCCTCTTACCTTCCTGATCAACTAAAAGTACAAAAAGTTACAGGCACAAGGTGTTCTAACCTCTTGGATTTAGTGGACTCTTGAAGACCTGAGTCACCAGGTCCTTCATCAGATTTCCATATGGAGATGAGAATGATTGTGTCCACAGAAGCTGAGTCAATGTATCTTTGTTGCATATACTTGCTATATATAAACCTTTTTTTTTGTTAACTGTTCAATGATTTTGAATGTCTTGTCATCCCAATATCAAACCAGAAATGAGGGAATATCAGTGTTGAAACTGCCTCTAGTAGATGAGAAAAATCCAGGATGATAAAAAATTGTTCCAAGACCTAACTTCTAGTTTCAGCATCTTTTATGACTTTGGATAAATTATTTCAATTCTTCTTGGCCTCAGTTTTCTCAGTTATTATGGGAAGACTAGATATAAGGCAGGAGTGGAGGAGCTGTGGCCTCAAGGCTGCACGTGGCCCTCTAGGACCCTCAAGTGTGACACAATGGAAACTGAAGTTCACAGAACAATTCCTTTATTAAGGGGATTTGTTCTGTGAAGTTTGGATTCAGTCAAAGGGCCACACTTGAGGACCTAGAGAGCTACATGTAGCCTCAAGGCCGCAAGTTCCCCATCCCTGATCTAAGGTGCCTTCCAGAATGACCATTCTGTAATTCTAGAAAATTTTTGATGTAAAAGTTAGGTCACTTGTATTTTCATTAAAAGATGAAACCTATCCTATATTACCTGTGAGAATTTGGGAGCTTGTCTTTGATCAATTAATGTTTAGGGGAATGGCCTGACTGACTCAGGCTGGAGCCTTTTTAGTTCAGGTTCAACACTGGGACAAAAAGAGACATTTGTAGGTCATTGGACATTTAACAAAAGGAAACTTACTTCATTCTAACACAGAAAGGAAATTCAGCAATAATGCCGGAACATGTAGACACTGTCCTTCTGTTCTCAAAATGGAGACATATCTGGTCCGCTTTTTGTGACTTGTGTAGTCTTTTGGGACATCTGCAGAGTCCAAACTGCTGGATTCAGATCCCACACTAATCATCCTTTTTATGTCTTTAAGTGACCAGAAATGCTGCTATTAAAAGAGACAGAGCTTGAGTCTGATTTCACCCTGTACTCAGTCAGGTCCTGGATTTACCATCCTTTATTGGAAAAAAAATAGCTTAATTCATGTTGTGTGTGTGTGTGTGTGTGTGTGTGTGTGTGTGTGTGTGTGTGTGTGTATAAGTGTATAAGGCAGGGTGGTGGTATCTTAGTAGACATGATTTTATCAATTAGCAAGTGAGAGAAAAATAGCAAACTGAATGACTATCGGGCAGAGATTTTAAAATACTAATCTTCACCAAATCAGAATGAGAGAGCTTTATTCTTCTTAACAGCTCTCAATCAGTGGTTCTCAATCTTTTTGAATATGAGAATGTCATTTTCAGATGAAAACAAAATGAACGACCCTCACATTATAGCAATTCTGGTATTATTATCTTTACTTAAAAAAAAGTCAAAAAGTTGCTATTGAGTCAATACTTTAAATGATCTTGTATTTAATTCATCTTAATAACAGTTAAATATATTTGAGGAATAATGTGTATATGTGTGTGACATTTATTTAATGTATAGAAGGTAAGTTTGTTTATTAGCCATTTCATGAAATGACCAAGAACTGGAAAACATGGTATTGCATACTCCTCAAAATAATCCTATGGGCCACCCTGGTTTCCTGTAACTTACTACTCTAGGGATTTTTCTTCATTTTGGTATGGATCTTAACAGATAGAGTGGCAGCTACTTTATCAGTTTCCTTATTTGTGCTTCTTATATATGCAAAACTCAGACTCTGGACAAAATTTTGCTTAGAAGAAAAAGAGCAAACCTTACATAATTCTATAAGATGATTTGTAATTATAGATAGAATATGAAAGCAAACTTTCTTCTCTATCATGAGAGCTATTGTGGTCTCGACCTGCATGGATTGTCTGTATTCCCTTCCCTTTGAAATAAAGAAAGGCTGTTTTATAAACAGTCTGTGGAGCATCACTCATAGATAGACCTACATAGCCTCAAGAAGTAGCTTGGCTGTTGTAGAAATGTTCTCCAAGAAGAACGGCTTTTCTGAAAGAGAAAACCCATTCTCTTTGTATATATTGTAAACTTTCCATTGTAATAAGCTTTAAATTTTACATTGTGTCATCGGTAACTAATTAAGAAATGGTATCTGAGATTCCTGCATCAAGAGGTAATTTTATGAATGCAGCTTTAATGGAAACATTCTTTCTATGACCAGAAGGAACATGTAACACTGCCAGAAACTTACTTGGTTGTAGTCTAATTTCATTATATCCTAGATCCAGTGGTTGCCATGGAGTATAGTACTTTGCAGCAGGAGGCAAGCAATTACCATCTTATTAGTGGTAGCAATGAACTCCAGAATAATATTTTGGGTGATCGTTTGGCAGGTAAAAGCCAAGAGAGCAATCACAGTAAGCATGGGACCAGGTGTGTGGACAGTGTAAGTAAGCCAAGTAAGGTTGATGAACAAAACATCAAATGCACATCCCAACTCATCCTCACTCTCCCATAACAGAATTCCTTTACCTACTCTATTTCTTTTCCATCTTTCTTTATTTTCTCCTTTCTCTATGTCCTTTTTCTTTCCTTCCTGCTTTCCTTCCCTATTGTATTTCCTCCCTAATTTTACATGCCTTTTCTCTCTTTCTCCTACTAACCTAGTTTCCCCTGTCATGTGGGGCAGAATAAGTCTTCATTTTTCTGTCAGCTGGCAATAGGGTGAAAATGACATTATTACATGAAGGAGCCCCGTACATAACGTCAAACTCTGTTTTAATACTTCTATTAGTCTGGAAAAAGATTCTACCCACTTGCCATTTTGTTCTGTTGTGATAGCCACATTCTATATCACTGTATTCACAGAAGACATGATCTGACAGGTGATATTAATGGATCTTTGGTATAATGAAGTGCTTCATTAAAGGATTTTATGGTGTAAGAACCAGATTTCAGTGGTGCTTATCCCCAAAGATATTAGAGTGCATGAATTAAATTTATTCTTACAAGCTCTGTAAAGAAGGTTAAATAAGTAACAGGGAAGTGAGAACCCTAAGGTAGGGAAAGGAGAGGAAGGGATATGCAGAGATATGAAGGAGCATTGAAAGATGTAATGAGGTCAGGGAATTATGTAGAAATTTTAAAATGTTAAATACAGGACTTTACTGTGTTAGAAAGCCTTAATAACTTCTAATACCTATGCTTCCAATACTGACTAGAACTAGTAAAGAAGACTTGCTAAAAGAACTCATTCTCCTTTTTAGTACAGAATGAAATATTTCTTCTTATAACAAATTTGGAAAAAGAGAGAAAATGTCAACCAGAAATAAAAATCTGTGAAGTTTATTACCCTTACTTAAAATAATCGCATTCTGTTCTAAAAGGCACTTGAGACTGAGTAGTTAGAATGCCCTAAAACTGTGTGAAAATTACATGTAATTGGTATATTATTGTGATGGAATACTACTATGCTCTAAGAAACGATGAGCAGGTTGATTTTAGAGAAACATGGAAAGATTTGCATGAAGTAGTGAAAAATGAAATAAACAGAATCAAATGAGCATTGTATAGCAGAACTGTGAACAATTAAGCTATTCTGAATATTTTAAATATTCAAATCAACTACAAAGGATTTATGAAGGAAGATGCTTCCCACCTCCAGAAAAAGAATGGATAAATAGAAATATGTATAATGTGGTATTATATATCTGTTTATCTGTCATCTGTCTATCTACTTATCTTTCTGTCTGTCTGTCTGTCTGTCTGTCTATCTATCTATCTATCCTCTGTCAAATGGTGGTCTTCTCCAGTATGGGTTGGAGAGGGGGGAAGGGAGTACAGAACTTGAAGATGTAACAAAAATTAAATGAAATGTAAGACATTATATGTATTACAATTTTCTATGTCTAGTAATGGGAATGGAAATTTCTTTGGGAAGGCTTTACTGCAAAATCATTTCAGCCCAACTAATTAACTAAGATGCTAGTAGGACCCAGGAACTTTGTTTTCTTATATCCCTCTATTTCTGCTACTGACAAATTCCTTAGAAATTGGATACTAATGAATTTCAAGAATGTTAATTATTACCAGTTCTGTATGCTGCATTGAATTATACTAAATGTTGAAAAAGAGTAAGAACATTCTGCAGATATATAGATATAAGAGAAATAATAATAGCTAGCATTTATATGGTGCTTTTAAGGTTTCCAAAGCTCTTTATGAATATTATATCATTTGATTCTTACTACAACCTTATGAGGTAGGTACTGTTATCTTCATTTTACAGATGAGGAAATTGAGGCACTGAGACATAAAGTGATTTGCTCAGGGTCTCATAAAGCTAGAAAGTGCGTGAGGCTCTATTTGAACTTGTGGCTTCCTGACTCCAATTCTAGGACTCCCTTAACTCCATCATTCAAAAACTTCTGATAGGACTTTTACAAGTAAATTGGGATAAGGAAATAGACCACTTGCCCCAAAAGGGATATATACAGTCATGATTCCATTCTAAAATGAATTTAGCGTTGAAAGGTACCTCAGCAACCATCTTGTCCAATCCAAATCTGAAAGAAATCCTTGCTATTACAAACTTGGTAAATAATTATCCAGTCTGTAATCAGTCTCTGCTTGTAGACCCCAAAGGAGGGGAAACCTTTTGAAGCAGCTCATTCTACTTTCCTGCTTTTCTTAGGAAGTTTTTCCTGATATCAAGTTTAAATTTACCTCCTTAAACTTCCACCTATTGCCCTTGGTTTTATTGCCAATGAGGGTCAAGCAGAACCAATCAAATCTAAACTCCACATGAAGCCCTTCAGCTATTTTGAGACAGTTATCTTATTTGGGGGCAGCTCGGTGGCACAGTGGATACAGTGGCAGGCCCGAAGTCAGGAAAGTTCATCCCCCTGAGTGCAAATTCGCCTCAGATACATGCTAGCTATGTGACTCTGGGCAGGTCATCTCAGTTTCCTCATCTGTAAAATGAACTTAGGAAGGAAATGGCAGATCATTCCAGTATCTTTGCCAAGAAAATCCCAAATTGGGTCGTGAAGAGTTGGGCACAACCGAAATGACTGAAGAACAAAAATCTTATTTGAATTAGGAAGAAAATGAAGATACTTTAATAAGAAACTCATTACTTATATTTGAATGGATGTAGGATTTTACTAATGTGGACATTCCTTTAGTTATTTGTTATTCATTAATATCCATTAATTATAAGCAATCTCAAGGGTTATTTGGCATATAGTTCAATAAATAAGTATTTTCCCCATTGATTTTTTTTTAAAGAAATGTTACAGGGACTCTAAATTATCTTTTGTACCTGTCCCTTTCTTTCCATTCATGTGGCACATAGTCTAATTCAGAGCCTCATTACCTCTCATCTAGAAAAATTGAATAACTTACTGGTCTCCATAAGCTTTAATCTCTTTCCTTCTCTCCTACAGTGACAATAATAAAATACGGGTCCCATCCTATCACTGCCATGCTGTAGCCTTCAGAGCTTCCTCATTAATCCTCAGGGCATCAACTTAACATGAGAATGCACCCAGGAGGTCACCTAGCTCAACCCTACTATTTATGGATGTGGAAATTGAGTTGCAGAGAAGGCAAATGAGGGATTCAAGGCCTGCAGTGTCTTCTAAATAGACATCTTAATGTTTAAAGTCCTCTCTAGCCTGACTTAAATCTATCCTGCCTTATTTCATGATATTCCACTTTAGATAATCTGGGTTGTGGACAAACTAGTTTATTTGCCATTGACTAATCTCATCCTAGCACATTCCCAGCAGCGTACGTTTATTTGCAAATAGGATCATAGATTTAGAGCTGGGAGGGACCTTATATGGTATCAAGTCTAACTCCCTCATTTTTCAGATTAAGAAAGAGAGGCCCAGAGAGATTAAGAAATTTGCCTAAAGTCACATTGCTGGTGTCTGTGGTAGGAGTTTTGACCCAGATATTCTTGATCTGAAGTCTAGCATTTTATCCTCTTTACCACCTGACCTCCGTCTTGTGACCAGAATGTCTTGATCCTCCATGCCTAGAATGGACTCAGCCCCTTTCCAGTCTCTGCCAGTTAAAATATCTTTGTACCTTTAAGGCCTAACCTAGGTGCCAACCCCTTCAAGAAACCCTCCAGTTCACTAACAGGAGAAAAAAATCTCTCCTAGCTTAAATCTCTCATGTTTCCTATGTATTTAATAATACCTTACTCGCATTGTGTATGAATTGTTATATTGTATTATATTGTATCATATTGTATCATATGTCAAATCATATTGTATCATTTTATATCTGTCTATATATATATGTGTATATATACATACATACATTATATTCATGTAAACGACTCATTTCTTTTACTAGACTGAAACTTCTTTAAAGCCAGAGACTAGGACATTTTTTGTCTTTGTATCCTTGATGCCTAATGAATTTCATTGTATTTTAGAGGCACAATAAATGGTCTTTTAATTGTAGAATGTCAAAGTTGGAAGACATTTCAGGGGTTCGACTCATCCTGGAACCAGAATTGTGTGTACAACTTCCCCCAACCAATGATTATACTTTTTTCCACTTCAAGACATTCAGAGATGATGAATGAACTGTCTCCTGAAGCAGCTTCTTTCACTTTGGGGCAATTTTTTCCTTCAATCAGGCAGAAATTTGGCTCTCCCCACTCATCTCCCCACTGTTCCATTGGCCATCTTGGGCCAAGCAAAACAAGTCTAGTTCCTTTTCTGTTAGACAGCCATAGAAATACTTGAATGCAAAGAATATGCCCTCACTATATCTCCTCTTCTCATCTCCAAGTTAAACATTCCAATTTCCTTTAGCCAATCCTTCTGGCATAGTTTTGTTTTTTAAATTAAGTTTAATTGAACTATTTAGGGAATAAGAATTTACTTTGCTTCATGTCAATATTATAAACTCAGGTATTCACATTCTATGGGATTTAAAGTGGAATATTTTTTATACAAATGTCATGGTGAGAGTTTTGAATATTGAAGACATATAGATATAAACCAGATGTTACAATGTTAATAGAAAGAACATGGGATGAACTTGAAATGTTGGGGAAAAAACTCACAAAAGTGTTGTAGCTGTAAGTCTTTCTTAGTCACAAGAGCTGCCACTAAGAGGAATTTAATCACAAGTTATCCTGTGACTTTAAAATTACTTATTATTAAAAAAAAAAGACAATCTCCAATCAGCTAAAAAGTATTTTTTTTACAGTTCCATAGGATTCAAGACCTTTAATCCCCTTATCCTTGCCAAGATAATCAATGACACTAAATTGTTTTTTTTCCAATGAAAATGTGAGGAACCATTATTACCTAGTGCAATAGTGGGGTTGGTTTGCGTGGAAGATATTCTGTCTGGATTTTTTGCCGTCTTTCTCAATCTAAACTGGTTAGTGATCAGTGCTATCATTCTTAGTCTCTCTGTTTGTGTTAGTCAAGATTGGAGTAAACTATAGAAAAAATTAATAAGAGGAAGCAATTATTGTTCTGTTGTTTGCATAACTATTTGAATTAGGTCACAAAGTTGTCTTGACATATATCTTACTTTTGGCTCCTGTTGTATTTCTCTTCCCAGAATGGACTCAATGCCTTGCACCTGGCAGCCAAGGAAGGCCATGTGGGACTGGTCCAAGAGTTGTTGGGAAGAGGATCAGCGGTAGATTCTGCCACTAAGGTAATGTGTTCATGCTTAGGGAATTTATATTATTCAGGGAGGGGGCTGCAGAACTCAAATCTAAATTTTATGGCAGGTCAGTTCATTGAGTTGCTGGGACACCTGGAATCCAAACAGTACAACAGTGAGAAAAAAATACTGTTTCATTATACTGTAAAGCAGCTGAATGATTCCTTCTGTATATATTTCAGTTATGGAGTAGAAGGAAAGGTATTTGGCACCATCCATCTATACATTTACTTTAAAAGTGAATACTTTCCTGTGTGTGTGTGTGTGTGTGTGTGTGTGTGTGTGTGCGCACGCACGCAGGTGTATATGTGTGTGTGCACACACATGCATGTACATGCATACGTGGCCCTCTGTATGCATGCTGGGGGAGGTGTGGTTGACAGCTGAACTTTGATTCACATTGACATGCTCTCAGAATCCATAGGACCTATTAGCACAACCCTCTTTGAGAGTGCTTCATTGTTTCTTTTGATGAAGAGCACTCATTTCTAATGGAAGCCAACAATCCTTCTTGCTTTCCCAAGCTTTCTCATTCATTTGCATTTCCATGAAGAAAAAAAAAAAGAAAAAAATGTTTTCTACTCTAATGAAAAAGAAGGCTCTAATACATGGACTGAAATTGGGAGTGAAATTCAATATCACTATAAGGCATGACAATAGATCAATTACAATATCCTGTATTTGTAGAGTGGTTTTAGGGTTTACAAAACACTTTCTAATACAACAATGTAAGGAGAGCTTAAAAAGGCACATTTATATAGTACAAATGATACATCTTCTTTTGGAGATTTCATACTGAATGGTCATCTCTAAGAGGATGGCTCTCACATGTATGTATCCAGTCTTGCTCTCTTTCTCCAGCTACCTCTTGTCTCTTTTACCAACTGCCTCTTGAACATCTCAAAGTCAACATTTCTAATATAGAACTCGTTGCATTTTTTTGAAAATCTATTTCTCATTAATTACCAAATATCTCTAAGGTTTTAGATCACTCAGTTTCTCAACCTTCAGTCTCTGTTATTTTGTCTTCTAAATGTAGGAAAGTTCCCCTTTCCAACTTCCAATTTGCGTTCCCATTGACTCTTCTCGCAGTTTTCCTGCATCCCTGACTCTAGTAAACCGACAACCAGAGCCCTCAAAGGGATTAGAGACACACCTTTACATTGGCAAAGAAAATATTTAGTTAATTTTGGATGTTAGAGAGAGCACTAACAAGTGAGATCCAGAAAACCCTTACATAGCAAGTAGAAATGGAAGTTGAGTCTTGCATGAAGCAAGGGATTCTAAGAGGCAAAGGTGATGAGAGTGAGAGAGCAAGAGAATTGTCTTAAGAGGCAGAAGGTAGGAGATAGATGTGTTCAGGGAGAGCAAGTAGAACATTTTAGCTGGAGTGTAGACAGAGTAGATGAAGGAAAGTAACATGAAATTAATGTCAGTTTTTTGTTTTATTTTGAGATTTCATTAATCTTGAAATTTATTACAGCCCTTCCCAACAACGTTTTTCATGTAGATGATAGATATTTATCATATACAAATTAAAACATTTTAGCTTTATGATGAAAATACTTTTGACCTTGTGGACCCTCTAAACTCATCTTAGGGATGGCTCTGGTGTCCCCTGACCACCCTTTGAAAACCACCGGTATAGAGCAATAGATTAGAAACAGATTATTGTGCATTTTGAATGCCAAGTAGGAGCACTTTTATTTAATTCTAGAGATGATAGGGAGTCATTGAAATATATTGAAGGGGGAGCATCAGAGTCAATCAACTGCTTCATTCTTGAGATGAGGATAATGAATTTCATAGAGATTCTGTCATGAGCAGAACAAGAACTAGAAACCAAATCCCTTGCTTCTAATTTCATAGGGCTTGTTCTTCATGCATCTGCAGAATTTGATCCTATTGACCGTTTTTTCATTATGGATACTTTTTACTCCCTGGGTTTTTGTGACACCACTCTTGTTATCAGACATTTCCTGTATCTTAACTATGCCCCCAAGTCTGATCTTAGGCTGGATTCTTTCCACTTTCTGCCACCTTTTCATACTACATTTAGTTATCTTTTTAGCTTCAATGGATTCAGTTATCACCTGTACATAGTTGATTCCCAGATCTATCTATATATCTCGTGCTATCAGTGTGTAACTTGAAATATTGTAATAGCTTCCAGCTTGGTTTCCATGAATTCAGTCTTGGTTTTATCCAGTCCTTCTTCCATAAAGCTGCCAGATTGACATCCCTAAAGCACAGATTGGTCACGTCATTCCCTTCACTAAGGAGTTCCAGTGGCTTTCTTCTGCCTCTAGAATAGAATATGAGATCTTTTTTGGCATTTAACATTAGTCATGATCTGGCTCTAGTCTACCTTCCTAGCTTCATTTATTCCCCTTCACTCACTCTCTAATTCAGCCAAACTGGCATGCCTTCTGTTCCTCAATATCCCCTCTACATGTCTTTGTACACATTGTTCCCCACCCCACCTCCATTCCTGGAATTCTCTCCTTTCTCATCTCTACTTAGAATCCCTGTTTCTTTCACAGATCTGTTTAAATATCATAAGGGGCCTTTCCTGATCCTTTGAGCTGTTAGTACCCTCCCTTCTACTGATTTCCTCTGGGTGTGTATTTACTTATAAATGTATGCAGTTTATCCCAATAATTCTATTGGGATTGTGAGACCTTTAAGGGCAGAGTATTGCTTCAGGTCAGCAGGAATACAATTGTACTCTGATAGAGAATTGACTCTGTGTCCCCAAGCCTGGAACAGTGCCTGGCACACAGTAGGCCCTAAATAAATTCTTTTTGAGTAAATGAATGAACACAATCTTGCTTCCCTGAAAATGTAAACATAACAAGCTGTGTGGGGTGGCCACTCACAAGGGGTTGTTCTTCAAACTTCTCACAAAGAACATGTGGACACCTCTGGTCTAGCCCATTCACTCTGGTGTTGTAGCCTCATACAGTCAGGTCTAGGTTTCAGGAAAATGGCCACTACCACATGGTTCCAATTGAAATCTCTCAGTCTTAGATGTAATCCTGTTAGCAGGGAATGCACTTCCCCTACTCACTGCTTCAACTCTCAAATTCTTACTGATGTACTTCTATTTGCATAAAACTAACCACTCAAAATAATTAGACTTTCAGATCTTCAATATGACACTTTGTGATAATTCAAACATCTTAAGCACTGATGAATTAAAGAAAATAGAGTAATATAGTGAAGTTATAGTCCATATACGAAGGCTAGGTTATATTCTAGCACCATTGTACTCTGTTTTCAGGAAAGTGGGCATACACTTATAGAGACCTGCAAGGGCAGCAGATGAGTGGGGAAAACCCATATGCCTAGGGTAACTCTGGGACTATAAATTTTATTACACTCCTTCTGTCTAAGGAGCTATACACAAAAGTTCCTTGCTGAATATAGCTTTCTCCTTGAATAGATGCCTCCATCCCTAAGCTGAGTCAACCCACACATGATGTTTCAGCCAAACTAGCTGATTTTAGGGTTGTCTTCTCTGATCTCTGCTTCCGTACTATTCTTTTGCTCAGCTGGACTCACTTTCCACTTAGCTTCAAGTTTCACTGATACAATATTGATATCTATCTTTTCTGCACTCATCATTCCATGAAACTTCTGTATGCCTGTTGACCTTAAACAATGCTTATCGAGCAGTACAAGGGTGTGTTTATAAGCATTTAATGACCAAGCTCTTGAGGGTGGAGGGGAATGTATGGACACATATTTTTGAAGTTTAATCTGCATAACTGAAACTTTAAAAATTCTCAGAGATGGGGAACGTGCGGCCTCAAGGCCCCATGTGACCTTGTAGGTTCTAGACAATCCACAAAATAAACCAAGCTGGGATTTACAGTGATTGCTGATTTCTGAGGTATCACAATGAAAATTTAACAGTCATTTACAGCTGATTAAAGCAGACTCCAGTACACCCTTGTTGTTGTCCAAGTTTGTAACATTTTGTGGGTAGAATCATGCCCACATGAAACATCAAGCACAAGGGTATTTTATCCTATTATAATGAAAACTTATAAGCATTCTGAGGAAAAACTAAGATTTTTACAACAAAGGAAATGTTGGGATTACTCTTACTTTCTATATTCTTGTTTATTTATTTTTCTTTTTTTCTCCCAAACAGAAGGGGAATACAGCTCTACACATTGCGTCTTTGGCTGGGCAAGCTGAAGTTGTCAAAGTTCTGGTTAAGGAAGGAGCCAACATCAATGCCCAGTCTCAGGTATGAATTCAATTTTCTTCTCTAACAGTCATGACTTTTCATGGAAGGGATTGGGTGAAAATTCTATAATGAGCCCAACCAGATTTCAGACAAAAATGTGCCTTAGAAGATCTTTGGTTACTTATCTTAGTTATTTTTTTATATGTAGTTACTGTTGTTTCATGGAATAATTTCTTTTTTCTAGTAATATCTAAGATATTTCTTCTTTTCCTAAAACTCTGCCCAGTATTGATAAAAATCTTACTAGTGTCCTTCTGAGCTCTCAATAGGGATCTTAAACATAAGCTATGATTTTAGAAATCTCTTTTTTTTTTGTGAAAAAAGCATTAATAATTCAAGTATTCTTATATTTTTCTATAAAAGAGTTCAGTTATTCTCTAAATATTTGTCTCTTTGTTACAAGAGTCCTGTGGCCCTGTCAGGGCTATAACATCCTCTGGCATTGGCAAGCTCTCCCAAATGGTGAAGGACTCAGATGGTGTTTGCCTGGGCACAGCTCTCACTGGTTTTATGACGTGAATCATCATTACCTAGCATTCTGGTGTTCTCTAAGATTTTGCATGGCTTACAGCTGCTCTGCAACAGGGTTACCCACAACATAAGGGAACACAAAAGCTGAAAAGTAGAGCAAGGCACCCACACCATCTCATTCCTCAGCACTGTGCTGTCACAAAATGGTCTAGTCTGGCTTTTACTTTCTGTTCCTTCCAGCACAGTTAGCTTGAGAGCGAAACTATAATAATCTGTTTGAGAAGGCCGTCTGAGGCCTGACCCTGCTATGATACAGGTAACCTTAGGGTGTGAGAGGCTGATGCCTTCATTAGGATTATGGGCAGCAGCTGCTGGCCTCTTGCTTCCACTACTCAACTGCTTTTGCTTTCTGTGTTAATACTTCATAAATTTTCATAAACTTTGAGTTTTTTGGTAGGGAGGAAAGTAAATAGGCGTTTAGTAATAGAGGGATTGTAATTTTTCTCACATATCTACTACTTTCAGACCAATTCTTGTCTTTCCCTCTGCCACACATGTACACAGAGAAAATGGATTTGTCCAAAATATGTTGGATTCTGTTGGGAAAATACCTTAATTAAGATTCTCATGGGGAGTAGTTCTTCCCAGCTTGGGCCATTTGATGGGTGGTCAATAAATCAGGAGGCAAGACTAGAAGATGGAAAATTTACTTAGCATTAGTTCATGGACCTTGCCAGGTAGACAACAGAGGCCCTACACAGAAGATGATATACACATAAAAATGGTTTTACCCAGTCTCAGGGTAACATCACGCAAGAAAAGGAAAGCTTCATCAGACTATAAAGTGAAACTGCTTGGCCATTTTCCGTACTTAGGAGATTGATAGTAGGGACAGAATTTCAGGAGGAGAATGTGCTAACCTTGGAATGTCAGAAATTGGGAAAAATCAGATTTGTTCCAGGGGGATAATATTTTCTCTGCAGTTAATCTTATCAGGATGTTCTGTTTGGGAAGGAAATCTCTAAGATAGTGAATCCCTTCAAGAAATAATCTATCAAGTTTATCTTGCCAGCCTGAGAGTATCTATTTACAACCACATAACTCTATTTCTTTCAGTTCTAAGGTTACTTTTCCTTAGGTGAAAATGTTTTCCTCGGACTCACAGTACCAAAATTTATACACTTCCCTCACAATTCTCTGGTGTGTGCTTATGTACGGAGGTAAAAGTCTTTGCTTCACCCTCTTCCTTGCCATTTGCAGAAATGCATTTCTTGTCTTTAAGGAATTTACAAATATCATGTATTATTATTTTTTCTCCATGAGAAAATTTATTTCATTACAATCTAGACTCCAAATGGGGTTACAAATATGTTTTCTATTATTTCTTGCATGCCCATAATATGAGTACTTTGTTCAACTTGTTCACATAAGCCCTGACTCAAAAGAACAAAGTGATATTCTTTAAAGTACATAGCATCTTAGTCCTGAAATTGCAGAATATTCTGAATTCTATGTTCCAGAGAAAGTGATGACTTTCTTTTCCTTTGTGATGAGAAAAAACTCTTAGTCTTTTAGGGGGTGGAAAAATGAATGAAAAAATATTTGCAATTGAATTAATTCAATAATTTGCTTTAGGTGCAGATTAATTTAAATATTTTAAGTAGTTAAATGCTATATGTAAAGATCAGAAGTTTTAATTTGTTTTTAGGAATTTCATTATAGATTAGAAGGAAATTCAATGTTAAAAAACTTTTCTGTATCTATAGCACATATTTCTGAAATTGATGATTGATATTCACATCACTGTGATTCTTGGAAAGATATTTAACTTTTCTCTGCCTCAGTTTCCTGGCCTGTAAAATGAAGATACTAATAATAACATTTATATTTATGGAGCGCACAAATCACATCAGTATTTTACCAAGAAAACCCAAATGCCATGAAGGAGAGTTGGATATGACAAAATGACTGAACCACAACAAAATACTTTAGGAAAATCACCTTTGTTAGTTGTGTGGAAGGCAGAGTGGACTAGGAAGACACATGCTGTAGAGGAGTCTAAATAAGAGTCTATTGCAGTTATCCAGGTGCGAGGTGATGAGAACCTGAACTAGAATGTTGGCTGTGTGAATGGAGAGGGAGGAGACACATTATGGAATTAGAATCCACAAGATTCAGCAACTGATTGGATATGTGGGATGAGTGAAAGACTAGGATAATACCCAGCTTACAAACCTGAGTGAATAAGGTCTGAAATTGATGTGTAGAATTATACCTTTCAATGGCTTGGCAATAGAATGTATTCTTTATTGGACTACATCTATATTAAACTTTTTAAAAGGTTAATGGAACTTGTGTTTTCTTGCTCCTGTGAGACTTACCTGAGCCAAGAGTTCCTTGAGAAGAAATATTTTACTTTGATGAATTCAGGAAGCATTAGGCAAGATGACTAATTAGCACAAGTATTTTCCCAATAATGGCTACACCACCATACATTCAATTTCTAGAAGAAAAAAACGAAACAAATAGTATTCAGCTATTTCCCACCCACCACCCCTTTGGAAGTGGGTACAAAGCCAGACTATAATTGTGTTTCTCTATTTAAAGAGTTGAGCAAATTGCATAGCTATGTTTATTTAAATGGATAATTAACATATAATTTCATCATATTTTTTAATTCATACATGGTGCTGCTGGCAGTTTTAATGTTGAAATTCCATTGGTACTAGGGGTAAATGCCTTATAAGAACATTAGGCATCTGAAGATATGGCAATTTTATAGACATCAGTTCTAATCACCCCTCTATGGAATAGATCCTTTGATTTGTATTGTAAGTATGGTATATAGGAACATGAATTCTATTGATTAACTCAACAATGAGTTACATAATTGAGTGAACATTACAGGTAAAAGAATGACATGGAAATCTGGTCTTTCTCTATTTTGTTCCAAATGCCATAGCCATCAGTCATCATAATGGTTGTGATAGAACCAACACTGACCAGGATTTCTTCCTTGTGAAACATGAAATTAGGTTAGTTTTCTCCTAAACTGTCCCTAAGTCTTGATTAGCTTAAGGGACTACATCTCCCTGTATCCAAGTCCACTGCTGTAGCCTTGGACCATATGGATGTGACTCTGTAGTCACCGAAGGCCATTAAAGAAGCCCACCCTTCTGAAGTTAGGGTCCTTCAGACTTGGAGGCTGTTCCAAGATCATACCAGTCACCACATGTTGCCCTTCTGACCAGACATATTTCTGTAAAGGGATGCCTACCCAACAAAACACTGGGGTATTCTTGTTGAATATCTTTTCCATGCTGTGACTGAGTGTACTTCCTTTTATTAACTATTGAACAACCTGCAAGTACCTTATTTAATTCTAACATTGAACCTAAACAAATAAACTAAAGACTTTAATCCTACCTCCTAACATCAACTCTTTCCACTAGAAGGACCAAATATGTATTTTTGGAAAAAACAAAATTGGTTGTGGTTGTCCTTCATTTTTAAAGATGACCAAAAAGACATCACCGTATTCTGGCTGTGGCTGATCAGACCATTATAAAGTTGGATGCTCTACCACAGGTCGGGAACAAATAGTTCATGTGAACATTTGGGATCGATTCTCTAAATTTGTGCATCTCGCATTTCTTTTGAACTACTTACATTCTGCTTTGCTCATAGAATGGGTGATGGGTGATCCTGTGCTGGTGTCTCCCATTCCCACAATCAATTCCAAAGTTCTTAAGAAAAACTTTGAGAGTGTCTTTGTATCACTTCTTCTGGTCTTCATGTGAGTGCTTGCCCTGTGTGAGTAAATGTGCATTTGGCATTGTATTTTTGGAGAAATCAAAACTAATCTGAATAAAGAAGGCTTTTATTGGAAACTCAGACCAAAGTTCTAGCTTTGCACATGTTTGAGACAGGACAGAATGTTCACTTATAAGCTTTTGTTGCCAGAGCCAGTGGTGTGCCATATGGAAGCGGTTCACTGTGTTGGCACTCTGGCACTCTGGCCAACTGTGTGGGCTTCAGTCATGTCCTCTTCCCTTGCAACTGTTCCCTTCACAACCTGATTAAAAATAGTTTGTGACAAAACCAGTGGAAATCACACCTGAAATACATCTGTCCTTCCATCTAATTAATGGTTTCTTATCAGATAGAAAGTGCTTCATTGTGAAGGTATGAATGTGTGAGGTAATCCTGTATTTGAAATTGCTGATAATGCTCTAAAGGGAATGTCTGAGCCCATACCAATACCCCTAATGAGATTTCTGCTGCAGTGAGGAAGTCTCTTTTTGAGATAAAATATTCAGAATTGCAAAAACCACTTGTTTTGAAAAGGCTTGTGGGGGAGTATGATAGCTATTTTCAAACATCTGAAGGTATATCATGAGGAAGATATTTTAGACTTGTCCAACTTGTCCCAAGAAAGCAGAACTGAGAAAAACAGATAAAAATTGGAGAGATTTTCAAAAAGGGGGAAAATAAAACTTTTGATTCAGAAGTAGATGGATGCCTCTCACTGGAGGTCTTCAAGCAAAGGTTGAGTGACCACTTGTCAGAGATGCTCTCAAAATCAAAAGATCATAGATGTCAACAAGTAAAACACCTTCACTTTATAGAATAAGAAATTAAAATCCAAAGAAGTTATAATGGGCCTAAGGTCAAGGAGTTACTAATCATCAGAGGCAAGAATCAAGCCCATGTTCTCTGACTCTGAATCCAGCACTTTCCACCATACCAGGGATGGGGAACCTTTGTTCTCGAGGCCACTTGTGGCCCTCTAGGTTCTCAAGTACAGCCCTTTGACTGCATCTAAACTTCACAGAAGTTTTGGTCAAGTGACTGCACTTGAGGACCTCTAGGAATACATGTCGCCTCGAGACCAAAGTTTCCCCATCCCTGCACCATACCATTCTGCCTCTCTATCAAAGGTATATTTTTGGTTTAGATATGGATAGGACTAGATGACTCCTGAGGTCCTTTTCACTCTGAGATACTGTAAAAGAATAGTTAAAAAAATGAGTAAAAATGAGTAATGAGAAAATGGAAATGAAGAAAACAATTAAAATAATTTAAGAATATACTATATCCAAAGTTTAAAATGTAATACAGCATCTTATTTACTTGCCTTTACCCTTGCAAAGAAAAAAGAGAAAAGAATAGGAAAAACAATACCTTTGGGACCCTTCTCATAGAAATGAAACTATGTTCTGACATAAATCACTTGGTGAGGTCCAGTTGTCCTGTACAGGGGTAAGGAGGATATTCACACATCTTCTTTCATGTCATTTCCATGAATAAAACTATCTGTTTTTGTGATATTGAAGCATCTGATGTTACGAGTCTTTGGTTGGAAGATACATCTGGGTCTCCACTAGTTTTGACTGTTGAGAAGAAGGGGATTGCATGGTCTACAGAGACATTTCCCAGGGCACAACTTTGTATGTTTTACTTCCTTGCCCTTGAGGGGCAGACTGGAGCCTGGTATCCTGGGGGACACAATTATTCCTGGGACACTTGGGCCCATGGTCCTGGACAGTTCCCATCTGGGTCAGAAGGCAGAAGATTATAAGATAGGAAGGATAATTCTATTACTTAGTAATATATAGACTTTAAATAATATTATACATAATCACAGGTATTAATGAGGAATCATTGTGGATATAAATATTTTTACTTTTTTTTTACTTAACACAATATGCCTTGTTATGGTTTAAGAGGATTCATTGATTAAGATGGTCAGAAAACATAGATATTTCTATAAACTCAGTTTTCTATACTACAGTCATGTGAAAAATGAGCTGTCTGTGAGAAGCATAAAGTTCACTGTGCCTTTGGCTTTGAAAGACTAAAAAAAATATAAGCAGGCTTACTTTTGAGCATAGTGATCTGTTCTGTAAAGCTGTGTTCTAATATAAAATTCCTTCCTTATCCATTTGATTAAAGATTGGCTGGAGGTAGCAAAACTGTATCCAAGAGATGCAGGAGGCAAGATTCTAGTTCTGATTCCTCCCTTTAACTGGCTGTATGTGCAAGGGCCTCTGATCATCATGGGGCGGGGGCGGTTTGATCTTTACAACTTCCCATCATTCTTCACATTTGTTGTGAAAATGAAATAAAATGAACAAACACAGATGAGCAAGCAGTTTGAAAATATGATATGCTGATTGTGCAAGTTACTACGATACTGTGATACCTAGGCTGGAGTTTTCTGTAAGCAGATTGTTCTCCACTGAGACTTACTAAGAAATGGGAAAAGAGTCTTCCCCCGAGGAGCCATTTGGGAGCTGACTTCTCCTTATGGCATCACATTTTCCTTTCCCTAAACAGCTGGAGGAGGTGAGTACAATCCTCAAAGGTCCCTCTGCCCAAAGTAAAGCATAAGCGGCAAAGCTCCTAACAGCCACCAGTATCACCAAACCAACTGATGGGGTTTTAGCAAAGTTTTTGTTGTCCTGGGCTTCGGCATTGAAAGTTCTATTCCAAGTTCTATGTCATTCTTATTTGCTTTTCATAGTGAATATTTCCTAAAATGTGTCTTAGCCAGGGTTACCATCAACACAGAAACTATAGTGTAAAAAAAGAAGTTGTTTTCTCAGGGAGATCATTGAGTATCTCAAGTAAAAGTGCCTTTATTGAAAAATATTAAAAGATTATTATGGAGTAATTGATGAACTAGAGTTTGTTTACAAAGTTGCCTTCTAAAATGTTTACGTGTAAGTTCCTCAAGGGCATCATTCACATCCTTCATGACTTTGTGCAAGCATGTGGCTGATGTACTTCATTTGCACAGGAAAAATCAAATGGCAGAAAGCTAATTCAGACTTTGATAGACACTGAACCGAAGAAAAATCATCTTTAAAATCTCATCTTTTCAGAACTAGAACATAGAACTCTAAGAGGTACTCTGTTGTAATCAGATTTTATGGAGAACTTGTACAAGGCAGGTGCTCACATGGAAGTCAGAGGAATTAATACAAGGACTCCCTCAAGGTCTCTCTGAAGAACTTTCAGATTGATTGTTATACATGAGAGACACTGGCACAGGACTGCCCAGTATGGTGTGTCCACATCAGAGAAGGTGCTGTGCTTTGTGAGTAAAGCAGAATTGAAACAGCTCAGAAGAAACATGAGATACACAAATTTAGAGGCATCTCCACTCCAAATGTCCATATGGATTAGTTGTACCCAACCTTTGATAGATCTTTCTGAGCTCCTATTGGTCTGATCTGTCACAGTCAGACACACTGTATGTTAACCCTAACTTAGTGATATCACTTTGGTCCTCTTTGAGTATGAAGGGCAACAAACAATGGATCCTGTGGTCAGGACCCTTAGAATCTATACACAGTCAAGTTAGTCCTGTAATTGATGTGAGCTTATAAAATAGAGAGACATAAGGGAAACTGAAATGTCCTCCAGGAGCTTATGATTTACTGGGGAGATACAACATGTATACAAATAAGACATAAGTCAATATTAAACAGTATAAGGGAGTGGGGAGAACAATAACAGCCAGGGATCTCAGAAAGACCTTTGACACATGAGCTATGTTGAAGACAGATAATGATGGTAAGAGGTAATGGAGATGTCAGTGAATAATAGGTTTGAGGGTCAGACTTGACAAAGTTATAGAGGCAGAAGAATTGAGTTTAAAAAATAACTAGTAGACTTGTTTGCCTGAAACAAAGTGAATAGTAAGGGAGGAGTATAAGAAATTAATGTGAAAAGGAAGTTGGAAACATAATGGAAATTTAAAAATCAAGCTCAGAAGTTCTTCAAGATAGGGGTTCTTAACCTGGGATCCATGAGCTTTTCCCCCATCTATATATTTGGATAACTGCATTTCAATATAATTTGTTTTCCTTTTACTCTTAAATATTTTTTATGCACTTAAAAGCATCATTCTGAGTCAGAATCCATAGGCTTTACCAGACTGCCCAATGGCTCTATGAAACAAAAAGAACCAGCAGAAAAATGAGGTTGAAAATCTCATCTTTTCAGAGCTAGAGAACTCTAAGAGGTGCTCTCTTGTAGTGAGATTTTACAGAGAGCTCACAAAAGGCAGGCGCTCACATGGAGGTCAGAAGAAGCGATGAAAGGATGCTCTTCATGTCTCTCTGCTAGAGGAAATAGCCATTCAAGGATTTTGAGTAGGGGAGTGTCCTGTATGTTAGGATTACTAATTGGTTAACTATGTGGATTATAGATTAAAAAGGGGAAAAGGAGAGAGAAAGAACAGTAGGTAGCTATTGCAAGATTTCAAGCAGAGTTTAGACTCCAGCTGGGGCTGCATGCATGGACGAAATAGGACAAATGTGAAAGATGTTGTAGGGACAGAATGAAGAAGAGTGGTGAACTTCCAAGATGTTCACATACATGACTAGAAGGATGATGGAGTGCTCAATCACAAGAAAAATAAGGGATTTCATCACCATGGAGGACTTCTAGAATAGAAACTCCTTCCCAGACCTAGTAATAAATCCTAAGAAATGGCCTGAGGTAAACAGAAATTAGTTGATTTTTCTAAGGTTATTCAGATGGTAAAGATCAGAGATGGGATTCAAACCTAGTCTTCCTGAATTAGAACTCAGCATTCCATCCATCACTTCTGATTATTCCATGTAAATAACGTATTTATCTATGACCTTTATTATATGTGCTTGGGTTTATATTCATCACCAGTAAACATGAATTGTTTGTCTACCATGAGTAAGGCAATATAATATAGATTGAGAATCAGAAAGGACATGAGATAGATTCCTTTGCCTTAAGAAGTTTCCAGGGATGTTAGGGAGTTAAGTGTTGAGGTTTAGGGGTGCTGGGACTCCAAAATAGTGGGACCACACAGGTCGTACCCGAATGAATTTGACCCAAGCTTTCTTTCAGCCAAAGAAAAACAGTTTATTAAAAATCCATCATGTTGGCCTGAATCTTAAGGAATCTCAGCATTGGTTAGACTCTTAAGGAATCAGAACTTTCATGGAAACAAGATGGATCTTATATACAGAAAGACTGTGGGAGGGATCTAGGGTTGGCCAAGTAGTCTTGGGTGATTGGAGGGGTTTAGGAAGGATCTTAATGGGAGTGACCAGTAGACTGGGGTGACTGGAGGTTGGAGGCCAGGAACCAAGTTAGGTTCAAAAGAGGGAAGTAGCAGAAGGAGATTGGGAGATTACAGACAATGGAGGGCTAGGCTACATTAAGGGTTACAGAGAATTGGGCATAGAAATATTGAAAGGCTTATAGGTTCAGTGCAATACCAGATCAAGTGGGAAATTCAAGGAGAGTTTAAGGTGAGGTTTTCTAGGGCCTGTAGACAAATGGGACCCAAATTCTTTTGGGTTAAGGGGCAAAGTTTTTGGCTTGGACCCATACCTCATCATTGGGGTACACTCATGACAAGAGAAACAGTATAAATCAGCCTGGAATAATATCCAGATGGTTGCCAAATCTGGTCATTTCTTTGTTCACAACATGTCTTGCACCATTCCCCTTCTCTATATTTTTTATATCCCCCATTCTACTTTAGGACCTCATCGTCTCTGATCTGGATTATTGCTATGGCTTCTTGATTAGTTTCCCTTAAGTCTCTCCTCTCTCTAATCCATCCTCCATAGAGCTGCTACAGCAATTTTCCTAAAGCACAGATCTGACCTTGGCACTCTCTATTTCATTATTTTCCATTCCTTCCCTATAGCCTCTGGGATCAAATTTACTCCTCCGTTTGGTATTCAAAGCTCTTCACAACATGATCCTAACTTCTGGCCATATTACATATTAATCCCTTTCATGAGCTTTACAATTTAGCCAAACCAGCCTTCTCTCTGTTCCTTGTATACAGGACACCATTGCAAGTCATGTGAATACAAATAAATAAATCCTAAGTATAAATATTCTAGAGCCAGTGGGTGGATTAGCAGATTGTATTCATGATGACATTTGACAATTGAATCATGTTCAGAGATTTTGAGGATAGACCATCTTTTCCTCTTTTATTCTGTCACTGTTTGGAAAATCAGACTTTTCAAAATCAGCATTATTCTGCTGATGCTCTATGAAACAGCGAAGTAACACAGTAGAAAGAGCACTGAGCCTGGAATCAGGAAGGAACTGAATTCATATCCAACCTCAGATGCTTACTATGAGACCTTGGACAAATCATTTATCTTCTGTTTGCCTCAGTTTCCTCAGTTGCAAAATGTAGATAATAATAACACATCTCACAGGGTTGTTGTGAGGATCAAATGAGATAAAATTCATAGAGCACTTAGCACCTATGTGCCTTGCAAAGAGTAAGCACTAGATATTATTTGGTTATAAATCACAGAGCAGTGCTATCTCACCCACATCCAAGTACCGTACTTGGAATATACACTCTTCTCTCTCCTAGAATCCCAATTTTCCTTCAAGTTTCAGTATAGATGCAAATGTCTACATGATACCTTTCTCGCTTCCATCAAATGCTAATATCTTTCCCCTCCTCAAATTACCTGGCTACCTATTTTGTATCTACCTATACATACATACATACATATACATACATACATACATATACATATTATATATACTGTCTCTTCTGATTGAGATGGTAAACTCTTTGAGGACAAAGACTGTTTGGGTATCTGTGTATCCCCAAAGCTCCCAGTATAGTGACTGGTGTATATAGACACCTGGGAAAATTTAGTTGATTGATTGATAAATTTGAATAGAGGGATAGAAATAAGAAATTCTACAGTTCAGGCTTTTCCTGATTGAAAGTATTAAGGATAAGTACTTCTCTACTGCTCCCTCTCCTTACTCATCCCCAAAGAAATGACATACAAAATAATGATGGTAAGCACCATTTTCCCAGAGAACAGAAGAGAATATGTTAAGGCAAGACTTAAAACATGCACACATACAAACACACACATACATACACACACACACACACTCCTACAAGCAAAAGAAAATTGAGTCCAATATGACTTAGAATATAGTGATGGTAAAGTCATTGGTGGGTGGATGAGAAGTAATCTAGAATTACCCTTGTTCCTGTAGCAAAATATACTTAAGTGTATCATAGGCTGCCTGAAAATGGTTTTCAACAGCCAATTCAAATATTTGGTTTTATTGTGTCTGTCATATTATTATGAGAGTTTATTGATAAAGCTGGGAGGAATGGGATCATTCCTATTGGTGCCCAAGTTTTTATGATCCTAGAAGAGCTTTCCTTCCCCATAATCAGGTTGTTTTTTTTTTAAAGTGGGTCATAAATAAAACTGTTGTCTTTGCTTAACTTGTGTATATTCATTTTAAAATAGCTTCTTAAAACTTTCATATAATATGTATTTATGGGTAGAAAAATAATTTGAAAGGATTTTTATATAACAAACTGTTTAGACACGTTAAAATACTACTACGCAACCATTCAGGTATACTGTCATTTTCTGAATCCAAGGATACCTCTAATGTGTAATTATTCCCTTATCACCCTGAATATTTTCCTTAAGAAAAAATCTTTTATGGCATGGGAAGCTGGCTTGATGATAATACATAGAGAAATGAGCTAAATTTGAACTGTATTGGGCAAATGTCATGGTTTAACATTTTATGTGTGATCCTTGTTCAATCTGCCTTGCTGGGATACTTATGTGAGTACCGTTATTCTGGCTATAAATATTCTAGAGCCAATGGATTGGTAAACAGCTTGTTTTCATACTGACATTTGGCAGTTACGTCGGCTTCAAAGGCTTTTGGGGACAGCACACTGTACCTTTTTTTCCCCCTAGTATCACTGATTAGAAATGCCCAGCTTTTCAAAATCAGTGTTATTCCACTGATACTATAAGGCTATAATGAGTCATGGAACCTCACAATCTCAGATACATTCAAAGGATAGAATACCCAAAAAGCAATAGAAGGATGCATGGTTAATATGTGACATATTACCCATGATGACTTACATATGAGAAGTGGTGTGAATGGCATCATCATACACATAAGACATCACAAAGTCATTATCAAGGAGATGACCTAAGGAGGACATTGACAAGGAGAAGGTACATTTAGAGGAGGGGAACCAGAAGGTTGAGCAGATGGAAAGCTGTTCCCTCACACCATATGAATCTTGATTCCCAGTTTCTTCAATGCTTAATCTTGGAAAAGAGAAAAATTAG
The DNA here is from genome assembly GCF_028372415.1 of Notamacropus eugenii. NCBI lineage: Eukaryota > Metazoa > Chordata > Mammalia > Diprotodontia > Macropodidae > Notamacropus > Notamacropus eugenii. The sequence goes on along the minus strand of NC_092878.1, from coordinate 116,571,811 downwards.
AAGGCAAATGATAGTGGTTTCCAAGCATACACTTTGGATGTTTAAGAAAATATGTCTAACAATTAGAGGCATCCATGAATGAGATGGGCTGCTTCTAGGAGTAGTGGGCTTCCTATCACAAATGAAGGCTGAATGACCACTTCTCAGCTATGCTGTGAAAGGTATTCCTGTACTTTCATGAACTGATGCAAAGTGAACAAGTGGAACCAAGAGAACACTATACACAAGGTCTACAATAATATGAATAGAAAAAAACAGCCACAAAATAATCTAAAATAAAATATCTAAAATAAAAAATCTAAAATAAAATAAAAGTTACTAAATTATACAAAATAAATTTGTCCCCAAAGAAGAAATGTAAGGAAATAAATCCCCACCTCCCTATTCCTTTGCTGAGATTGGGTGTCCAGGGTGTGGAACATGTTAGATTTCTTTCTCTATTATTGATTTTGCTGTTTTTTAATCTTCTTTTATACAATTGTTTGTAATAAGGAATGATTATCTGGAGTTGTTGGGTAGGACACAAGGGAAATATATGATGTAAAAACAAAAGAGGTCAGTAAAAAAATCAGTTTTTATAAAAAGAGGATTCTTATTTAAATTGTACAAGATTGTCTTTGAGGTCCTTCCAATTCTGAGATTCCATGATCTGTTTTATCAGAAAGGGACTCAGTTATGAAGTGGCAAAAAACAAATAAAGCAAAGTGTCTAACCTGGAACAACTTGTATTCTACCGAGAATATACATCATTTACCCAGATAAGTAAATGCATGATAATTTGAGGAGGAAGGGAACTTTAACAACTGAAGGGGGAAGGCCTCATGGAAAGGCTTTGCATAGCAGGTAGCACTGGAATGGAGGCTTGAAGGAAGTACGTTCCAGGTACCTGAAAAACTTCTGCAAAGATGTGGAGTTGGGTAGTGGAAGATACAATTTTGAGAACAACTCAACTGGAACATTGAGTTTGGGAAAGGTTAAAATATGTACAGCAGAGTGTTAAAGAGGTTGAAATAAAAGAGCTAGAAGAAGCCCATTTTTGAGGATCTGTGGGCAAACATGAACATAAAAGAGAAAGAGGACAAGGAAGTGTGAATGAGTTGCAGTGTTGCTGATGGATCATGATGAGGTTGCAGATCCTGGAGGTGTTGAAGTCCCCTATTAAGAGCCAACTTACTTGTGCTTAAGAACCCAGATCCTCATGTTGTATTTTTATTGACTTATATTTTAGTATTCTTACTATTTTTTGAAATTATTTGGAAAGACTTTGGACATCTCAAATAAACATAGCATCTTAAAATTAAATTTTAAATCAAACCTTAGATAAGGAGGAGAAAAGGAAGTGACGAGAATTTTTTTCATAAATGGATGATGTATTAGCTACCTAGAGTGTAATTTCCATATAGATATGATGCTAAGCATTTTTATTTTGTATATATGATCTCTAGGGCCTTAGATTTGTATAGCACTTCGTTTTTCAAAGCTCTTTCCCATAAAATATTACTTAATAGAATTTTAGATTTATAACTCTCAAACTAAAAGGCAGAGAGGATTTCACACACATTATATCATTAATTCTTAGAATGTAAATTTTATTGAAAGTAGGAATATGCATAAAGTCTCACAGGGACTTAGTGACCTACTCAGCAATAGTGGATTATCCAACAGTAGCTATCTTTTATTCCTTAAAGGATGCAAAATGACATCTGCTCATGTTTAATTCTTTAAAATGTCCCTATTTAATAGGTGTCTGGAACCCATTATAAACATTATTGTAACATCTTCTATGGTAGATATCACTTTTCTGATTGAGAGAACATTCAGTGATAATCTGTAGTTGAGGGTTCAGAGGAATTGCAAAGCCATCAATGATATCCCTCTCTTTGTAATTATATATGCCTTGAGTCCATATTGTTCAGTCTCCAACATTCAAAACCTTGACTGCAATAGTAATTTAAATGAGCTTCTCCCGGTTCATTTCAAAACAACTTGGCAGTAATCAAACTTCTATATCCAAGACACGTAAATCTCTCTAGTTATTTTTTTACCACTTAGGTTTTCAAGTGATATTTAGCAATGGATTCAAAAGAAAACCTGTGTGTGTATGTGTGACGTGTGTACGTGTATGTATATATATATATATGTAAAGGACTTACCATCCTGCTTACCCTTCAATTAAAGCAGAAGAGAATTCATTCTGCATTACTACTGTTGGACATTCTTAGAGTTGACTGCATTTTGTTGTTAGGTCTTTTTCAGTCATGTTTGACACTGTGACCCCCATTTAGGGTTTTCGTGGCAGAGATACTATAGTGGTGTGCCATTTCCTTCTCTACCTCATTTTATAGGTAAGGAAATTGAGGCAGACAGGACTAAGTTACTTGCCCCCAAGGTCATATGGCTAGTGTCTGAGGTTGGATTTGAACTCAAAATGAGTCTTCCTGACTGTAGGCTGTGCACTCTACTGCACCACCTATCTACCTCTTGACAACACTACAGGGTCATTTTTTTTTTTTTTTTTGCAATGGAAACAATACAGATCAACAATAATTGATAATAATAAGTGGTAATTGAAAACTACTAATAAATCCGTACTTTATTTCATTTCCCCTAACAATTACGTATTGCAGCTGATAAAACTGACCTAAACATGATAAATGACCTAAATGACCTAAACGTGAATGCTTGCATTTTTAAAAGCATCTTTATAGTCAGGAAATTCATGGTATAAATAGTGATTCCCTTGGAAAAAAAGTTATTCAAGCTGGAAAATAGAGGCATTTTTCTAAGATAGTATAAGGAAGCTCTGTGCGGAGATTAAGGATAATAACAACTGAAGCCAAACAAATTATATACCATTGAAAACAGAGATTGTTTGTGTAATACAGTTTGAGCAGGTCAACCTGTATATAGATTTGCCTTAATAAAATATCACCCTAAAGATTGACAAATGAATGTTTGCCCATGGAGCTATTCTAAGAACGTATTCTAAATGTTGGCCTGGCCTATTTGGCTTTAGTATGATATTGAAAGTCAAAAGGTCAATTTATGGAGAAACTCCCCTACGTTTCTGCCAAAATGTCATTAGGCTTTAACATATATAAGACGATTTTGCTTCACACAGAAGAAAACTACATTCTGTCTACAGATTATACCTTTAGCCATCATCAGATATCCCTCAATCTTCCTAAGATCAGATGTATGTTAGGTTCCTTACTTTTACAGTCACCAAGGAGTGAAAAAGAGTACTGTTTACTTGTAATTGAAGCAAGAGATGTGCTTTTTTAAGAATTCAAGATGGTGGCTTCATTCTTTATATCTTGCTTATAAGGCGGATAACTCCTACTTTTCAGGCTCTCACCATTATTTAAAAAAATTAAAATTCTTTACTAAACAATTAGAACTTTGATTTCAGTTAAATCACAACCTATAGTAAAAAGTCATGCTTTTGGAAAGTGAAACAGGAAATTGAGAAATATTAAGATACACATTTATTAATGTGTATTTCCTTGGTTTTTTTTTTTAACTCCAGCTCTTACAACTCAGCCTGAACTCTATAACTCTGATCCTTTGAGACTTAATCTTGTGCTAAAAAAATCACTCCAGAGTGCTTCACCTCGGCTCTTGGCTGTCCCCCTTCAAAAGCGAGGATATTTTCTCCAACTACTCCATGATGAGACGTCAGCTTTCTTCCGCCCTGAGCTACATACTTTTTCACAATTTTTTTCTTAGTCCCTTTTCTGGTATCTTAGGTCATTCTCTTTTGTTCTCAACAATCTTTCCTTTGTGAGGTCAATTTTACCAAGTTAAGAACAACTCTAGTGGATACCTTTCTCCATTCAATAGGAGATATTCATGCTTTTAGTTGAGTTTATTCTTATCTCTTATGCCCTCTAATCTACTTCATCACTCATGAGCCTTTTGATTTAATCTATATAAGACAACTTAAGTACAATTGTGCCTTAGGTTCAGAGCTATCAAATGCCATATCAGAAGCATTTTTTAAAAGATGGAACTAAATGTTAAAATAGCACAAAAATTGGACAAGAGTATCCATCCCCACCCCCCAAAACAATCCTTACACGTTAGGATTTTTTAATAGGCCAATTGTGGGGACAAAACAGTTGTACAGGAAATATAAGGTTATTACAAGGCAACATATAAGCAAATTTATGTTATTGTATTATATGTCATTCAAAAGCACTGATGTATTTAATTTTTCGATAGGTATGTGGTGGAGTCAGAGAAAGCTTCATGATTAAACAAAATGTTGATGGAAGTATAGGAGATGGATTTTCAAAGAGGAGATGTGAAAGGATTTGTAGATGGTAAAACAGGAACAAACATAAGCTGTGGGCCCGAGATTGTAAAGACACTGCTTTATCTGCAATGGAGTAAAGAACCAGCAGGATTGGGGTGACTAATTTCATGGGGTTTTTAGAAAAAAAGAATAAAGTGAGGGAGAGACAACCTTCCTTCCCTTTTAAGAGATCTTAGACCAGGAAAATGTTGTCATCATAGATAATAATGAATATCATGGATAATAATAATGGATATCATGGATAATAATAAAGTTAGATGAGGGTGCTGCTGTAGACAGAATATGTGGTGATTTTGTTAAGTAATTTCAGTCCTGTTTGACTCTTTATGACCCCATTTGGGATTTTCTCAGCAAAGATACTGGAGTGGATTGCCATTTCCTTCTCCAGTTCATTTGACCGATGAAAAACTGAGGCAAACAAGGTTAAATGACATGCTCAGTATCACACAGCTAGTAAGCATCTGAGAGCAGATGTGAACTCACTTTCTAATTTCACACCCAGTGCTCCATTCACTGTAACACTTACCTGCCCTAGTGATGACTTCAGTGACTTCCCAAGGTGTGATGACCTCATTTCAAAGTCTGCTTAGGTGGGCAGTGTCACAACTGTCTTTTGATTTTAAAAACTAGTGTAATGGGGATTGAGCACAGTCCTATATCACCTGAGATGGGGTTCATCCTGCTGTTTAGATAACATTAAATGGCCTCAAAGAGACCTTGGATAAAATAGTAACGCATTAAATGAGATCTCTTTTGAGGTAGGCTTGCCTCTGTTTCTAGAGCCTAGAGATGCAAAAGAGCTGTGTGATATTAGAGAACACAGTCACTGTTCTAGCTCTCTGGGGCTATTAGCTCCTTGACAAAAGATCTGATCCTGAAATTGAACTCCATAGACCTTGGAACCAGATACATGTGGCTAGAACATGCTTAGTCTCTTAGTCATTTAATGCTGTATTCATACAAAGGGTCTAGAGCTTCCCTGAGTTCCAAGCTGCCACCTACAGCGGATTGTTAAGACATCAGGAAATATGGGAGTTTATTATAGAATGTCAGCCCCTCAGAGAACAGCAACCCATGTGTTATTTCTGGAGTAAAACAAGCATGATGAAGACAGTTGATGCTTCAGTGGGTGTGACATTTGTACATAGTCTGTAAGAGAGTTTCTAAGTACATCAGCATGGTTGATATGTGTGTGTATGTATGTATAGCATATATTCACTTATGTAAATCAGAATGCTATGGGTTAATAAGAAAGAGGACATAATAGATTTTACAAATGGGAATGACTGTCAAACATGATACCTTGATGAAAATTATTCTATTTTGGTATTTGCCCAGAGTCCTGCATAAAATGTTCAATGATTTCTAGAAAGAAACCAATCAGTGTGCTACATCAGGCATGTTGGTGAAGTGTTTGATATGTGAATTTTTGATGAGGCATCATGGTCTACCGGTAGGTAGTATGCTATACACAGAGTCAGGAAAACCTGAGTTCAGATTCACCTGTTAGCTTTATAAAAATGGGAAAGTCACTGAATTTCTCTAAGACTCAGTTTCCTCATCTGCAAAATGAATATAAAAACATTTATTATACTTATATATTTTGTTACTTATTATACTTACCTCACACAATTAGTGTGAAATTCAAATTCAAATAATGTAATCCTTTACAAACCTCAGAGTGATAGTTAAGTGTTGACTATTGCTTCGTTTTATTTGAGTTCTCCATCTGTCTTCTAGTATCAGAAAGTCTGTGCTTCGGCTATTCAGTGATGGGTCGAGGAAGCAGGTCCTGTCTGTACCTGAATGTGTGAGTGTGAACTCAGAGTGCAGAACTAGAGGTAAAGACTAGGAGCTATTAAGAGACGAATTTAAGCTTGATCTTAGGAAAATTATCTAAAGACGAAAAGTCATAGTGGTCATAGTGGAATCAACTTATTGGAGGTCTTCAAGCATAAGCAAGATGGCTTCTTGTGGGTTTCTGGTATTTTGGGCATTTTTTCCCTCAGGTATAGGATGGATTAGATGGCCAGGGAGAGTCCTTCTGGCTCTGAAATTCTACACTTCTTTGCAGTGTTTTGATGTCTAGAAGAATGTAGACCTGTCTTAGTGCATCACAGACTTTTGTATTTTTGTTCTGAGTTAGCAAGTGAAATATTTGTTAGCATAATAGTATTCTATTATTTTGAATGGTATTTATTATTATTATTATTAATACTATTATTAACTTTTTCCTTAGTTCTTTGCTCTGTCACAAAACAGGAGCTATATTTCATTGATATGTAGTTGACCAAATATAATGACAAATATTTTAAAATTTTCTTATCAAATAATAAAGATGAACAGATAAATAATAAACAGACAGGTTTATTAGTCAATACCTCTGCTGCCTGTACCACAGACAGACCAAAACAGATTTAAGAATATTTTTGAGGAGCATTAAAACCAGTGCAGCAAAGGGAGGATGAAAATGACAATCCATGTTCAAGCTAGCATTAAGCAAGATATCTAAAGGGAAGGCTTACCCAACTAAGTACAGTAATTTGCACACACAGTCATTGGTACTACTCAAGGGCAATTTGTGTCAGAGGGGAAGGGAATAAGAATTTATACGGTATATTATGTGCCAGGTGATGTGCTAAGTACTTTTCACAAATATTATCACATCTGATCCTCATAACAACCTCGTGAGGTAGGTGCTATTTTTATTCCCATTTACCATTGAGGAAACAGAGGCAAATAGACTTATCCAGAAAGATATGGGTAGTGTCTGAGGCTGGGTTTGAACCACGGCTTTCCTAACTCCAGGCTCTATCCATTAGTCTCTCATGAATCAAAAACCTCAAATAAAAATTGTTACTGGGCAGAAAGGTGTGAATTTTCTCACTTTCTTGACTTATAGCCCCTAACTAGGAAACCTGAGAAAATGCCCACCCCTGCAGTATGCCAAGACCAACTTTTAACATGCATGTGTGCAGTTTCCAGATGGATGTTTTATTAAAACAGTGGAAAAAATTCAAACACATACTCATAAATATAGACCTACCAGTTATTATCCAGAACCTCTGTCCTATGAAAGGTACACTGATAGAGATTCCCCCCTGCCAAGGCCTCTCTTTGTCCACTGTTTCTTGCTGCATGACCCCTTAGTCACAGCTTTCCATAATGTTTTGAAGTAGCATTTCAAAATGCTACTTCAAAAAAAGCAAAAAAAACCAAACCCTTTTCCAATGTTTTGAAGCCATATCCTTTGTTCAAGATGATAATGAGATGTCCAGAATCCTCCTTTTCTCTTCCTGCTGCTATCCTCCCACTCACTGACTCTCTTTTTCCCTTAACATTCTCTCACCAATAACCAACATTGGCTTTAATTTTTGAAAGGGAAGAAATAGAGGCTCTAGCACATACAAGATGTGTGTGTGTGTGTGTGTGTGTGTGTGTGTGTGTGTGTGTGTGCAGAAAGAATGAGAGATTGAGAGAGACAGAAACAGCAGCTAACTCCGGACATGCTGAGTCTCATCACAACTTGCTCTGGAGACAGAGCCTCATACTTTTAATCTACTCTCTTGATACCAGTCTTACAAAAGTTTAAAATCTTAGTCCAACTAACTCTTAGGGATGGGGAACTTTCTCTCATTAGTATTATCTCTAAGTAAAAATGGAGTGGTAAATGTTTTCCAAGTTTTTTACTGATCATCCCTCAGAAATGGTTTTGCTGTATACCAAGAACAGGCGCTGGCTGACTCAATGGCCAATCAGACTATCCAACTGTGGTACCAATTAAAGGTTGCCTTGTGATTGAGAGCTAACCTGACATAAATCATCCACTTACACAGCTAGTGATGAAGGACTCAAGAATACTGGGGGCTAGGGTGACGGGGCAGGGAATATGCTGCTCTTTCTTTTCCTCTCGGCTCATTGAACCCAAGAAGGTCCTATGTAGTGCTTTGAGAATGCAGCCTTTTTGCTGCTCTTTGTATCATGTTTTATTGGAGGGAAGAGGGAGTTATCCTGGGTATCACAGGACCTGAATGAGAATCCTACCTCTGCCACTTTTTACCTGTATAGCCTTGGACGTGTGCATACTCTAGGTCTCAGTTTCCTCATCTGTAAAATAAAGGGCTGGACTAGCTTAAGCTGTTTGATCCTATGAGTCTAAGAAAGAGTGTCAGTAAATATTATGAAATCTGTTTGCTCCTTTAGTGTCTTCTGCCTCGCCTCCAAAATCACTTGAATGCTCCCACTGACAGCTTAATAAGGGATCACTCTGGAAGGGGGTGCTTTGTTAATGTACTTCTAGGAAGTGGTTGAAAACTGAGGATGTTACATTTAGAATCTGAGACAGTCAAAAAGGAACAAACTTGATTTTCACAATGTTGTTTATAGCCTGTCAAAGAGAGTTTTATATGTATGTAGTATCCTTTTTTACTTTTCCCCATAGAAATTTTCTTTGCTTTTCTTTTGTAAAATTGCTTATATTTAAATATCTTCTAAAGTAGATCACAATGAATTAGAAAGCTAATTTCTAGGTAGAAATGCCATCTTGTTCATTGTTTATGAGGCTTTGATTTAGGTCAGAGGTGGGGAACCTGCAGCCTCGAGGCCACATGGACCCTTCGAGGTCCTCAAATGTGGCCTTTTGACTGAATCCAAATGTCATAGAACAAATACCTTTAATACAACTTTTATTTTATTAAGGGATAAAATTTATTTCATCAAGGAGATTTGTTCTGGGACGTTTGGATTTAGTCAAAGGACTGTACTTGAGGACCTAGAGGGCCACGTGTGGTTTTGAAGTCACAGGTTCCCCACCCCTGATTTAGGGATTACTTGTTCTAAAACCAGTCATTTTGACTGTATGTTGTTCTCTGAGACAATTCAAACTCCGTTTAGTCATCTTTCAAATTATAAGGTAAATAAGGAGAATAGAGACATAAGAATTGTCTCTGATAGATGAAATTAAGGAATTCAGTTCAATAAATATATAATGAATACATACAATGTGCTAAGATGGAACTCACAGTTTACAAGGACAGAGATATTCAAAAGGAAAAAGCTGTATTAAAAGGTATATAATGGGAAATGCTGTGTTGGTTCAGAAACTGGAGAGATCAATTTTAAGGAAATCAGGGCATCCTTTACAGAAGAAGGAACAGATTTGAAAAATGGGTAGGAAGTAGTTTGGTGGGTCTGGATAGAGTAGGACATTGTAAGTAGAGAGTTCAGTGAAAACAAATGCACAGAGGTAGGAAACTATGGGGTATGGTTAAGTATTAATAGCGTGTTGTCCAGTTTAGCTGCAGATAAGGTATAGGAGGAAACAGCGGTGGAGAGGCATTTGGTTCTAAGTTGGTGAGGACGGTGATTATGATAGTTAAATTTAGAGTTCACCTACAACTTAATACAATGTGTCACAGTGGAAAGGATCTTGGATTTGGAGTCAGAAGGATGGAATTCAAACCCTGACTTTGCCATTTACTACTTATTAGTAGGTAAGTGACTTGCCCACCTTGGGCTTCAATTTCTTTCCATTTCCCTTTTCCTTTCTTGATACACACACGCGTTACAGTCACTTGCAATGATTTATACACTCTATGACTCCTCACCCCTCGCTCATATCAAGTATAGTGCAACTCAAATGAAACAAACCAACAGATGTCCTCAGCTTCCTTATATATAAAATAACACTTTATTAAATGACCTCTAAGGTAATTTTCAGCTCAAAATCTTGATAATATTAACAGTAGCATTTGTATAACATTTTATAATGGGCATACTTGCCTTCTTTAAAGCAATAATATGTATTTTACAAATACTAAGCAAACTGAAACTCTGTGAGACTAAGTAATTTGTCTCAGGGTTTTAGAACTCTGCACACAGTGAGTACTTCAGGATGATATTGACTAATGGATATAAGGACACTGTATAGTATGCTAATGATAGGGTCATTTTAATCCAAAGGAGAGTGGTTTATTACTTAGAGACTCTGGAGAAGGCTGCACAGTGGGTTAATTTTAAGAGGATGCATAAATCAGTCCTGGAAGAAAGTTTTGGAAACATTTTTGAGGGTATCCTGGCATCATGTGAAGTAACTCATCTCGTATTGTGATGGAACTTATAAGCCATAAGGCAATCAAGACATTAAAGTTAGGAAGGACTTGAGTGCATCAGTGGCCTCTTGCTTTGTCTTGATGTCATATCACATAAAGATATGGTCATAACACTGCTCTCTCTTAGCAATCTTCATTGATTCCCAGTTGTCTCACCAAGTAAAACTTAAGGTCCTTTTCCAATCTGCCAAAACCCTTCTTTCCCAGTTTTTTCTCATTATTTTCCTCCATGCATTTTATGCATGTTTTTCCAACTAGAAAACTGTCCTCCAAATATGAACTGCATTTTTCCACCTCCCTGTTTTTGCTGGCAGCATTCCATGTGCTTGGAATACCCTTCTCTTTCTCTTCCTCTTCTAAATTAACAGTCATCCTTCGAGGCCACACTCAAATGCGACTGTATTTTCTTATCTCTGATTATCTCTTTCTGAGAATGACCTTCTTTGGATCTCACAGTGCATTTTATTTTGCAACTCTCTAATGCTCTATTGAGTATTAATATTTCGCTTATCTATATCTTCATGAGTCTTAGCCCCTATTATTAAGATCTATGCCATCTCTAAATTTTTGAATTTCCCCAAATGCATAGCACATCAGGTAAATTGTGTTTGTTGAATTGAGTCAGATTCACTGTCCATTTCTAGAATGTGGTTCACTGTTAAAAAGTTATAGTTTTATAACAGCGTAAATATGTAAAAAAGAGATGATTTAATTTGAATTCCATCATAAATGCATAATAAAAACACTAACTACATGGAGTGTTAAGCAGCCAACTTCCAACAGGAGAGTTTTGTCAGTCCCTTAACTCTGTACCATATTTAGTGTAAGCTTTAATGGCTCTGTTCCCAAACTGACTTCTTTAAGAGCAAAATTATAACACATTCTTTCCTCCATTAAAGTAGATCCACCCAGTTGTGGAAAGCAGGGTGGGAGCACAGTTGTAGTAACTCATAAGCCTTAATTAGGTGATATCTATGCTAACATTTTAAATAGTATGGTGCTTTCGTTGCACTATTAAATAGCTTAAGACTAACAATTGAACTAGCAATGAATTTTCAGTGAAGATACACATGAACTGGTAATGGTGATGTCAGCATTCCATTTAAGTGACTTTACAAAAACCTTTATGTGACCATGATTCTAGTGGAATGAGTAGGCTGGAGCAAAGTTGTTTAAAATCCTATGTGACAAAGGATGTGAATCATGGAAAATTAAAACAGCGCCCCTGTTTCGAGCAGCATTAACACAGTTCCATTATGGTCTATATTTAACTTGCAAAGGTGCAGAGCCCAGAATGGGTCTCAGTGTGTGTGGTTGCTTCGTTGGCTCTTTGCAGCTGTTTACTCAGCTATCAGAAAGAGTGGGCTTCAGAGGACCCTCCAGTGAGTAACAACTTATTGACTTAGAGACCATTAAAAAGGCTGGTACTGCACTATTTGTTTACTCATGGGGATTTAATTTGAAGGAGAAAACAATGTAAAGTGAGCCTTTCCTTGTATAAAGAATAAACTAATAGCACTGACCCCACTTTCTTCAGTGTATATAGATTACCAGTATAAGAAAAGGAAGAGTGGTGAAGTACAACATTCCATATGAAATATTAATGCTTTAATAAAACAATACATTTGTATTTCAGTAATTATTTTAATAATTTTAACAATTTCTTCCCCAGATAGATTTTAGGTTTTAACTAAGATGGGAAGTAAGCTCTCTAGGGTCTGTGACTTGACTTTCTCAGTGCTAAGAAACCATAATGGCTGGAATTTATGGTTTTGGAAATGATTCATTTGCTTCTGTTTCTTTGTGACCAGGCCATATATGAGATAACTAAGTAGCAGAAGCAAATGCTCAGAAAGTAGGAGTAAGTGGGCAGACTGACGGTGGGATTTATTGAGAATTTTAGGCTAATGGAGTAGTGGGTAGAAGAAGACAAAACAACACCCTATAGATCAAATAGGACTCGTACATACATGTACTAATGTCACGTGTGAAGAATTTGGTCTGATAGGCTATTGAATAATCAGTTGCTAAAATCAATGATTTCAGAAAGAATCTGGAGGTGGTTTGCAGGATTTACTAGACCATGGAAAGACTAATAATAAGGAGACTGATCGAGAAGTCTTCTTCAGTAGTCTAGATGTGAGAAATTAGGTTAAGGGCAGTGAGAACAGAGGGTTTCTGACAACAGGTATGAATGTTAGAAATACATTTAATTAGGGAGTCGTAACCTTTGTGATATCACAAACCCTTTTGACCATCTGGTGGCCCCTTCTCTGAATTTTAGTAATTGAATGAAATGGTAAATTTCAATTAGAAGTTCATGAAAATATATTTTTTAATGCATTCAAGGTCATGCTCCCACACCCTTACCTTCCGAACTGTATCCGTGGACCACTGGTTAAGAATTCTTGCCATTAGCAGTTATAGTTCTATCTATCTTGTTTTCAAGGTAAAATGTTGCCTATTTAAAGGAGGGAACCTTCACTATATAAATGGTAAGATGATCTGTAACATCTTTTCCAGATCAGAAGTTTATTAGCTCCTGCTAATCTGAGGAAATTTGGGCACATGCATGCATTAATTAAAAGCCTCCTTGGTTACCAAGCAAGGGGATAATCTTATCTTTTGTTTTCTTGCCCCATTTACGCCTCCAGAACAGATAAAATGATCTTTATTTTTGTAACTACAATTAGTACTCATTGCCTTTTACATGCTCTGCAGCTGTGCACTGATGCTATATTTCAGGAAATCATTTTAATTAGCCTGAACTTAGAATCATAGATGCCTAGGGCTAGAAGGAACTTTGGAGGGTATATGGTCCCACTCCCCTCCCTGATGTATGATTCACCTCTGTGACTTCCAAGTGCTGTTGGCAATTGATCATCTAGCTGCTGTTAAAGTACTTGCAGGATTTCAGTCTTCTGAAATATGGCCATAATTTTCATAACTAGAAATAAGACTGCTGTAGCTATTTAATTATCCTAAAAAATAATGTCAGTGTTTACTGAATTACAAAGACTGATATTCCTTCAGTATTGCCCTCACACAAGAAATGAGAAATAATTAAGAATTTACTATAGATTTTGCCAATATATATCAAAGCACTGGGGATATTTAATTCATATGCCTAGGGCTAGAATACTGGGGGAAAACCCAGATTCTCACACAGTGTTTTGGGTGACACTTCTGGATAGAACTACTCCTTCCAATAGTTCTGTATTGATACCTTGTTCTATGTATGAAGATTGAAGCTGCTCTACAAAATATAAATTTTTATGATTTTTTTCGAAGTACTGTCATGCCCTATCCAAATTTTCCAGAGGCAGAAATATTTTATGGTCTCTAGTGACACTTCTCTGGTTAAACAATGACAATAAATAAATGACATCTTTCCTCTCTTTTGTCACTTTTAGTAAAATTCTATTGCCAGCTTTATACCATTTATTTTAGGAATGATAGCCAGGGTGATATCAACTAAGATTCTATGGTGTGTATGTGTGTGTGTGTGTGTGTGTGTGTGTGTGTGTGTGTGTGTGTGTGTGAGAGAGAGAGAGAGAGAGAGATTTATTGCCATTTTCTGCATTCTGCCTTTTGTTGAGGAAGGCAATGTTGATAGAATGGAAAGAGCTCTAGAGTTTTGGAATCAAAGCCCCTGGATGCCAATTTCAGCTTTGTCACTTGTTTATCTGAAAACTAATGCTCTTTAAAGGCATTTCCAACTCTAAACCTGTGCTCCTGTGAGAAGTCTGATTCTACTTTCCCTTTCCCTACTAGCACTGACTTTCTATCCCTCTCAACTATCCAACTTCTATGATTTTTCCCTCTTACTCTGTTTACACAACTCCTTTGGAGGAAGATAAGGCAACAGAGTAACTTCTCTATTAAATCTTACTCTCTTACAGAATTACTACAGTCTTCTTTGTGAAGAAACACCATTCTTTAACACCCACTCGTTCTTTTTCACAATACTCACTGACTTTTTTTTTTAATTCCACTTTTGGATTTTTCTAATCTTTTCCTTCCGGCTCCTCCTCAGACTCCTCTAAATAACTAACTTGGTGGTGTTGTAATTGTTTTTCTTAATATTTCTCACTAGCTAACTTATTACCTATTGCTATTTCACCTCCTAGTTGGACTATCTATTTTTATCCATTCTCTCACTTCTCAGATTTAGGTCCATGTTCTTACCTCCAAATCTTTCAGCCTAATCCAGGGGTGAAGAACCTGGGGCCTTGAGGCTACATGTGACCTCATGTGACTTGCAGTTCCCTACCCCAGGACTATATTCTCTTTCAATATCTAGCTTCTGTCTTCTTCTTTTTCTTTTCTTTTCTTTTTTTTAATGATCTTCATAACCAGACCTTCTGCTTTTTCTTCAGCTGAATGAGTTCTCTATTTTATTCCAAACCCTGTTGTGTTTCTTCACTTTGGGGTAAAGAAAGTAGGTGAATCTAGATGTATTTTTGTTTTGATAAACTTTTTCAAGCTATTTTTTTCCAGCCATCTAGGTTCTGAAAAACCCTCAGTACTTGCCAACATTTTCCCTTAATTTTGTGAACCCATGGGAATAACATGGGAAATTTTATCCATATGTCTCTGAATTATTTATGCTTAAGTCATCAGTACAGTTTTGTAAAGATTATTAGATTTCCAGAGAGTCTTATGAATCATTTTCATAAAGACATCTCTTTTTGAATGAGGATGTGATGGTTTGCCAAAAAAAAAATATGTAGAAAGCAGTTCGAATTTGGTTCCAAATTCAAGGTCTGTAGTTTTGGGGGAATTTTTATAGAATGAAGGAACTGTACTGGTGCTTTTATTAGGAAAAATGACAACATGTTTAGTGTAAACTGCTCTACCAGCTTTAAAACATTATTTTAATAAACATTAATTTTGTCTCTCACTAACTCTATGCGGTAAGGATTGTGGTATTAAAGAGTAATAATTTGCTACCTGTATATATCTTCTGGGAAAGAAAGGGCTGCTAGCTTATTATTTGGAGGGGTTGGAAAATACTCTTCTCTTATTTATGTTAAAAATGAAGACAAATGTAGATCTTAGAGAAACAGACTCAGTCTCTAAGATGGAGACAGTTAATAAGGACCATGTTTTTTCTTGCTTGTTTTCCATTCTTGAGAATTGTGTGCATTTGCATTTGGGCTTAGAATTATGATGTACGTCATTATTTCTCTGATGGCATGGTCTTCTTCAGCAACAAGTGTGTATACGAATGCACAGAATGTGTACAAGGAACAACTGTACCTTTCTTAAACATACTTTTCCATAAAATTTATTTCATTTTGGTCAGGATATGAACAGGCAGTTTTCAGATGAAGAAACTAAAGCTATCTATATGAAAAAAATATCTGTCACTATTGATTAGAGAAATGCAAATCCAAACAACTCTGAGGTACCACATCATACCTATCAGATTTGCTAGCATAACAAAACGGGAAAATGACAAATGTTGGAGAAGATGTGGGAAAATTGGAACACTAATGCATTGTTGGTGGAGTTGTGAACCAATCTAACTGTTCTGGAGAACAATTTGGAACTACACCACTTCTAGATCTGTATCCTAAAGCAATCATAAAAATGGGAAAAGGACTCACATGCACACAAATATTCATAGTAGCTCTTTTGTGTTGGCCAAGAATTGGAAATTGAGGGGAATACACTTCACTTGGGGAATTGCTGAACAAGTTGTGATATGTGAATGTAATGGAATACTATTGTTCCATACGAAATGATGGGTAGATGGACTTCAGGAAAATCTGGAAAGACTTACATGAACTGATGCTGAATGAAGGGAGTAGAACCAGGAGAACATTGTACATGGTAATAGCAACATTGTGCAATTACTAACTTTGATAGACTTAGCTCTTTTTAGCAATGCAAGGATTTAAGATAATTAAAAAAGCTTCATGATGGAAAATACTATTGACATCCAGAAAAAGAACTATGGAGTCTGAACACAGATTGAAGCATACTATTTGCTCTCTTTCTTTTTTTGTTTTTGGTTCTTTCTCATGTGTTTTCCCATTGGTTCTAATTCTTCTTTATAACATGACTAATGTGAAAATATGTTTAATATGAATGTACATGTAGAGCCTATATCAGATTGCATGCCATCTTGGGGTGGAGAGAGGGGAGGGAGGGGAAAAATTTGAAACTCAAATTCTTTTGCAAGTGATTGTTGAAAACTAAAAATAAATTAATTGATATTAAAATATCTAATTTCTCTTCTATATTTTAGGATACAAAACTTTTGTTAATCTTTATTAATGCATTAAATAACTGATTTTTTTGTTCATTTTGTTCTTTATCCTCAGAATGGCTTCACTCCTCTGTATATGGCAGCTCAAGAAAATCACATTGACGTAGTGAAATATTTGTTGGAAAATGGAGCTAATCAGAGCACTGCTACTGAGGTAAAAAATGATTAGTGACTTTTCTTCATCTTCATTCCATATTCTTTTCATGAGTCACCAATTTTTTGCTAAAGAGATGAATTTTTTTTTTAGCTACAGAAGTGGGTTACCCGATAGTTTGTTGTTCACTTTTCAGTTGTGTCCAATTTTTCATGACTCCATTTGGGGTTTTCTTGGCAAAGATACTGGAGTGATTTGCCATTTCCTTCTCTAGTTCATTTTACAGATGAGGCACCTGAGGCAAACAGGGTTAAATGACCTGCCAAGGATCCCACAGCTAGTGTCTGAGGGCAGATTTGAACTCAGGTCTTCCTGTCTTTCTGACCCTATAGCTTACCTTCATGAAAAACATATTAATTATTTGTGCTATCTGTTATCATCTGTAGGTGGTACTATATAGTTTCAGGTCTGGATTAGCCAACTGAAGTTCACTTTTGCAGAACAGTAAAGTATTAATTATTGTAATTATTCTTACATGAATAATTCTTACTACATTCTTACTTACATTCTTACTACATGGTGTCTCATCTCAAAAGAAATGTTTGACCACAAAATCAAGTCCACTAACAATGTAGTGAGAATAAACAGTAATTTATGATAGGACCTCCAGCACATTGGATAGATTCTCTATAGCAAGTTTCTGGGAAAATGTGAAGTGAGATCACATAGGATGAAGCTGTAAGGTGGGCTGCCATATGCATCAATAGAAGGTCTTAGGTGGATATATCAAAGGATAAGTAAATTTTGGATGCGAGGGAGAGAGAAGGAAACAGACCAGGAGCATGGAATTCTTCCCAGACAGATGCATGCCACAGTAAATATTCTTGGATTCCTGGGCAACAATAAGGCAGCATCAATCCCTGGGGACATATCTGTGTTTATGGGGTATTGTTTGGAAGATAGATTGTAGGGGGAGAAGAAATCTAAAAGAGAAGTGGGGGGTTGTTAGAAAAATGGCATATTTTGTCTATTTAACAACAGGGGATAGGGTTAGCCAGAAGTACAGAACTAGCACTGATAGTAATAAGCAGACTGAGGACTTCCTGCTGGGCAACATTCTGGAGGTCTTGGGGGCATGGCCATGGCCCGTAACAACCAGTGTTTAATCTAGTCAAGTTCTAGTTAGGATCATTTAAGAAGTATTTGAAGTTGGGTGAGCCCAATGTTTTTGTTGGTGGTGGTGTTGTTTTTTGTTTTTTGTTTTCTTTTGTTTTTGATTAAAGAGGCCATCCCTTGAGTAACTACTTAAAGAAGTCTATTCATTGAATGGGTGTATCTCACTCAAAGTGAGAATGTGATAAGACCTCAGCCTGAAAGGGCCAGGGTCTGCCATTGTATCCTGGACCATCTCCAATCAGCCTGATGAATATCAGGCCACTGGACTCAGATGACTCAAGAGAAGAAAGTGAAGTTGGTGACCTTGCACGGCCCTCCCTCACTCAAATCAAAGTCATGTCATCATCTTGATGTCATGGTCCTCTTCGAGAAAAAAGGACAAATGCAAAGAATCATAAATTTAGAGCTGAAAGCAACCTCATAGGCCATCTAGTTCAAACCTTTGATTTTACAATTGAAGAAGTTGAGATTCAGGAAGTATTACTTGGCAAAGATGCCCTTTGATACCAAATCTAGCACTCTGGATGCTGAATCTGCCACAGTACAAAGTACCAGTTTGGTATGTTTTTACTTTGTGCAGTCTAAGACTTTTCCAAGGATGAAATGAAAATAAATAAGTTCTTCCCCTTTAATCAATATTTTGACTTAATTATGATGATTTGAGACAATTCTTTCAGAGGGACAACTCATCTGATTCACTTCCCTTAAATAATTTTTAGTTGTTAGGGGCAGCAAGGTAGTAAGCATATGATTAGAGATTTCCTGTAAAATTCTATTAGGGATTTTTTTGGAGCCCAATAATACACCATTTATAGAATCTAACACCTATAGTTACTATTTTTCCCAGAGGGACTAGAGGTCATTAATGTCTGTGCCATCATCAAGTTCTTTTAGGAATAAAGATTGCATGCATTTTTAAGAGCTTTTTTGAGCCAATTTAATTTTAGCAATTAAAAGTCTCTGAAAGTAAGTGCATTTTAGTTTTTTTATATGGAGAAGTTTAAGATTCACCAAAGTTATCGAGTTGGAGGATAAATAAAAAAAGAAATACATTATAGGGGTATTGAATATTATTTTAGCTACAAATATTCACTTACTCTCATTATTTCCCCAACTTTTCATCTTCTAACATAACGACTCAAAGTTGACTTGCAGAAAATTTCAATATTGGTAAAAAAAAAAAACTGAGACAGACATAAAGAATAGAAGTTAAATAAACACAGAATACTCACAAGTCTAAAACTGATTCATATAATTGGCTTACTTGGGTGACTGCTATAATAGTGAAATATTTCAGAAACCCCTAAATTTTCTGTCTAGTAAATATAACTTTTATATCCCTATAATATAAATATAATCCTGATTTTTATGAAATTGAACCAAATATTGCTCTCAGAGATGCTTTTATTCTAAATGGTGATTTGCATATTTGTTTGGGGGGTAAAATTTGAATAAGTGGATGAGTGCCAGGCCTAGAGGCCTGTGGGCTACCCGAGTCTTCCCTTACCTCTATCGGAGGTCTTCGGTTGGCCAAACCGGATGCTCGTATGAGAGAAAGGACGTTCCAGAGTCAAACAAGGGTTGAGCTTTATTTCAGGGTCTAGTTACAAGTGCAGGGGAAGTCTTCCTTAGGAGGGAGCGAAGAATCTCCCAAGGAGGCAAAGATCTTACAATAAGAGATTGTAAGTAGAAGTATAAGTGGGGAGAGAGGGGGAGGGGAGAGAGGAAAGAGGAAAAGCGGAGCCTTGTTGTCCTCACATGTGGCCCCTCGGCCCAAGAGAACTTTCCGGCTTTCCTGATCCTACTTAAGCTCTCCAGCCGCATAGTTTGCATCTGAATACCGTGCTGTTAGATAACAATAGTGTGCCCAGATCCAGGACAATCTCGAGGGCGGGGAGAGCTCTCTCCCATCACGTTTCTCACGGGAAGAGGCGGAAATACACGAGATAGCTCGGTTCACCTCGATTCCCAGTCATTTCCTGGGGGGTCTCGTGAGAACTCTAAGATTTAGAAGTTCCCACCTTTACCCGCCGGAGACTGTCCACATGGAATTGAGCTTCCATCCCCAGCAGATGAGAAAGTCTCTGATAACTTTTTGCATATCAGAAAAAAATTTTCAATGCATGATATTTCTTGGAGATTTGTTCAGAAATAGTAACCCAAAGAGAAATCTGGGTTTATTATTGTTCTAATATGCAGAATCTGCATTTGGTACAGAATATCATCAACACACTATTTAAGTCAATACCACCCAGGAAATTGATTGAGAACTCTCACTTGGTACTTGTTTCTGTAAAGTCCAGCTAGTTAGAGTCCACAACTGTCTTGTGATATTTTTATTTAGTGGTTACTATAGCATCTCCGTCTGGTTCCAAAAATACCCTTTCAGTGCAAGGCATTAGTGGAGGTCGTATTCCATTGTAAACTTTCAGAAATTTTAAATTCCTTTGTGATTTCCAGACATCTTGAAATATGGTGTTTACAAGTGAAACATATTAGTGGGAACTGAATCTTAGCTTTAACCATGAATATTCAACATTTCTATCACTTTTTTCCTCAGTCTTTCTCAAAAATGCCTCTCCTAGCCCATGATTAGGTTTATGAAAACTTGGTTGGTTAGAATCATGCCCAACAAATGCATTCAAGGATGGATCTATCTTTCAACACTGTTACTTGAACCTTGGCACTTTTACTTAATACCTGTGTCACACTGGGCAAATTATTTAGTGGGCTTCAGTTTCCTCACTTGTAATGATGACCTTTCTAATAGATGACCTGTGATGTCCCTTCTAGCTGTAAATCAATAATCCTGTAGTCTTATTTTGTAAAATTACCACTTCTGGTGGTAGATACTTACATAGCATTATCTGAAAATGCCTACCTAGAAATCCATGTCCATTTCTCTTCCCCATACATTTGTAAGGAAAACTGAAGAAAGCATTTATTGTTAATTTGTTACTAGTTTGTTACAATACGTTTCAATAATGGCCAAAGAACCTATTTTCTAATGCCCTGCAAGTCATACAGAATGTTTTAAAGATTTTTCAAGATGGCTTTCAACTTACACATTTTGAAAACAAAAGGTTTAAATTTTGGAAATTTCACGGAAATATGTAATCATGATTGGTCTTGAGAAAGAAACAGTGAGGAAGAAATGTTTAAATACTTGATGCTATTGTTCAGTCATGTCCAACTCTTTGTGGCCCATTTGAGATTTTCTTAGCAAAGATACTGAAGTAGTTTGCCATTCCCTTCTCCAGACCATGTTATAGATATGGAAACTGAGGCAAGCAGGGTTAAATGACTTATTCAGGGTCACACAGCTAGTAAGTGTCTGAGGTCAGATTTGAACTCTGAAAGGTGAGTCTTCCTGACCCAGCACACTGTCTACTGTACCACTTACCTGCTCTTTGGTACTTGTTATCTATCCTTAATTTATGTCATATGAATTTTGTGCACTTTTTGCTCAAAAATTACAATCTCTGAAGAGAGCTTTGGACACACTGAATTTGATCTCTTCATTGAATGTGAGCATTATACCTTGTTCTCTTTCCTCTCCCTAGAAGGTCCCAAATATAAACTTTAAAAAGTTATAATGAGATCTTTGTTGGTGAGCAAATATCTCTTTAAGGTTGTGAGCATGAACAAACAATATTTTAAAGCTTTTCATGCCTTACAACATAATTAGTAAAAATGATAATTAGAAACAATCATGGTAAGTATTCATTTATCTCTACAGAAGTCCTGAACCATTGTGGTATAGCAGTGGCATGGGTTCTCAAGCTTTATAACAACAAAATTCTTCCACTGGGGTCAACCTGTTGCTGATGACCCTCTATGTACTTAGCTAGGCTGATCCTCAGAGAATAAATCCAGTCACTTCAAGCGTTTCCAGCTTGGTAGAACTTCTTAGAGCTTGAAATCAACTGGCAGTGGTCATACCAAGCTGAATTAGCTTCTAGTTTGGGTCCAGTGATAGGTTAATTTCGCATAGTACAGAGAGCCTAATGACTACCTGATTGACTGAAGGTCACTAAGTATTTCACCATGGTGACTAATTAAACACTATATAACAGATATTTCACAGAGATACAGAGTGATAGTTGATCTTGAAAAAAAAAGTCACGGTGAAGAAACCCTTAAATATTTTATTTCTATGCATAATTTAAAAATTAAAACTTCTGTGTGATTTGTACTCAAAAGTTACATATCAATGTCTTTATATAAAATGAAGGATATGATTTTGATTCTGATTGCTTATGATGTTCTCTTGTGAAATTTTTTGGGACCAGCATTTAAATCCTTCATTTACATTGTTTTTCATCTTTGGCTACTATTATTCTGACTGTCCATTGTGTGATAATGCCTAAAATTTGTCTTTTTGATATATACTTACAATATTATTCTGTTATGCCCAACTAGAAAACAAGTCCCACCTCTAAAATTTTCATCACTCTCTCTATGACTTCTATCTCTCTATACATTTATTATTTATTTATATAAGTACTTACCTCTCCCTCTATTCCCCCATTGAAGAGCAAAAAAACCCCAAGCAGAACAGCAGAAGAGATTTCCACATTGAGCATCTCCCAAAAAATGTGTCTCATTTTGAATTTCAAATCCTTTGCCCCTCTGGCAGGAGGTGGGTTGAATACTTGGTCACCAACCCTAATTGTGTTGACTGTACATCGACTCTGACATAGTGATGGCATTTTGATCCTCTTTGATTATGAAACATGCAACAACCAATTGTGGTTTATAATTGAAACAGTTCCCCTTATAAAAGCCACTGTCATCATTCCAATATATTTTTATCCCATCTGGACTTGTGAATCCATTAGTATAGAAACATATTCCACCAATGCCAATCAACAAGTCATCTTCAACTTATATTAGTTAAATAGGACATGGAGTAGTTAAGTGATTTGCCCACCCAATATACACTATTTGAGAATCAGGACTTGAACTCAGGTCTTCCCAAGTCCAAAGACATATGCCCCTTGCTAAATTATCTCTCTCTAAAAACAAAATAATAATGATTTTCATGGAGAGGATGAGTAGAATTCATTTGCTTTGATCCTACTATACCATTTCACTTTACCATTCTCTTTTCTTATTCTTAACCTGTGATAAATGGAAACTTGCAATCCTACAAATTCTCTGAGATCTTTTATTGATGAAAGAGTGGGTGAAAAAGTGGAGATTAACTTAATACCATTCAATTTCTTTTTCCTTGTCACCATTCCAAGAATTGAATTCCTTTCCCTCCTCCACCTGGTGTTTTCCGAGAGGATAGCATATTAATCCATCTACCACCTAGGCTCCTACAACTTTAATTCATCTATTCAGCTCAGCTGTTCAGTCAGCTGTCCCTTCTTTTAATTCCCAGTAGAGAAGCCAATTACTTGGCAATACTGTAGTTGGTAAAGACTGTAGAACTTTCAATTTTATTTATAAGGTAGTTTAGTGGAATAAAACTAATTAATGAACACAAAAAGGATGATGGATTCAATTAGTTTACCTAGTTAATTACTTCAGGTGACATGTATGACTAGCAGATCTTGAAACAGACCTGCAAAACAGAACCTTCTCTTTGCTGGACTCATGCCTTTACTCTGACCAACACACTATCACTCCTAGGGAGATGGGTGTGACATTATGGGAAGGGTGGGGATTAGGAAAGTTCTCTAGTAAGAAGTGCCATTTGAATTGATTTTTGAAGGAAGCTAGGGATTCTTTAAAAAATGGAGGTGAGAAAAGCCTGTTGTCCAGGGAATGGGGGAGAGTCAATCCAACAGCCCAGGGATGGAAAATGCGACTAAATGGTGCAGTGCACTGGGCTTGGAGTTAAGAATTATTCTGCAAGTCAGTTAAATAAAAGGGAAAGTAGATTTCTGAACCTTAGCCTGGTTAACACAAAAAATGGCAATATAATACAAAGACCTGAGACAGCCAGATGATGTGAGATAAAAGTATAGACATGATGGCGACATTGTGGAGCTATCTCTTAGTCTCAGGTGTGCCTGGTTGAGGCTCAGTGCCTATGGGGAGCAGTTTTGTAGTCTAAGCAGACTTACTGGCAATTATCCATGCAAAAGGTCTTTGTTGAAAGAGATGTTAGAAGACATGATATCTCCAAGTGTAGAGGGCTAATAGAAATATGACAAGAAGATTGATGGAACAAAAATACAAAATTAAGGATTTTTTTCCCTCATTTTAACAAAAAGCAAAAAGGTCACCTACCTCATCGCTCTCCATGACTACTGCAGAAAGAGAAAGACCAATCAAAGTGCTTTTCTTAGTGAAGATGGACTTTTGTTTATCATGGGGGGAAAGCCAACAAAATGTGTACAAAATAAAGTGGGACTTCTTTCCCTCTCATTTAAAATTTTCTAGTTGGTGCCAATAACTTAATAGAACTTAAGAATTCTTCTCTTTAGCTCCAAATAACTACCTTTTCTTAAATACATAGCTTTCTCAGAGTTATTTAAAGTAGGTGTGTGTGTGTGTGTGTGTGATCAAGAATTAATACATTGGTCTGAGAGAAGACCTGTATTAACTAGAATATTAAAAGGGTTCAAACAACTAATTTTTTAGGCTACTAATGCTTAGAAAAGACTTTCTCCCTCTAGATACTAAGCTAGCTTAGATTCTAAATACTTTATGGGTCAGAATATTCTTTTTGATTTTGTAGTTCATGAGCCCTGATCCATGTGTCTTACTTTTTAAATCTGTCATACAGATGATGACACACTCAGTTAAAAAGAAAGGCATTTTCATTAAAAAAAATATTCTACTGCTTATTTTTGCATTGTGATTTGCTTAATAACTTTAAACTTAAAATGTAGTTTTAAATAAAGTTTGGATTTATCTGTTAAAAAAACCCAAAAGCAATGTAATAATAAATAAAGTAATAATGGACTATTCCCTCCCTCCCTAAATCTTGAGCCCACTGTCTTACAAGTACATCCACACTCAATGTGAAAAGTGGATTTTATGTGTGAATGAATATATACGTACATATATATGTATGCACACACACACATCCACATCACATACAGGGCTAACATGTATGACCACATGCTTCAATTAGCAATTCAAATTTCTGTCATTATGGGACAATCAATATCTCAATGTTATTGGTTTCCTCCTCAACTGTTCCACTCTTCTCTGCCCCAACTTGTCATCAACTCCAGCTAATTTTAGAGCACCTAACACTGATGGGAGATGCTACCCTTTAAGCTCTTTCACCAGTTGTTTTTGTTACATTCCCCCATTCAGCAGGGGAAGGGGATACTCTTTCATACTCCTACATCTTTCTAGTCTTCTTATACCTTACAACCCCACTCTACCATACTCCTGCTTACTCTTCAACCCAGTGACGCTGACCTCCTGGCTATTCTACAAACAAGACACTTCATCTTCTCTAGGCTTTTTTGGTTGACTCTTTCCCATCCCTGGAATGCTCTCTCTCCTGATCTCTGCCTCTTGGCTTCTATACTTTTGTATAGGAAGCCTTACCCAATCCTTCTTAATTCTAGTGCCTTGACCCTATTAATTATTTTCTGTTTTTCCCTTTATAAATTTTGTTGAACATCGTTGTTGGCTTGTTGTCTCTCATGAGCTCCTCCAGGGCTGGTGCTGTATTTTGCCTTTATTTTTCACTCTCGTTAGAGTGAACTTAGCATAGTGCCCGACACATAATAGGTGCTTGTTGACTGGTTGGTTGGCTGTTGTTCTTCTCTCAAAGAGTACCAAAATGACATCACTATGTTAGACTCAAGTTACAGAGTATTGGACTGGGGCTGATCAGACCAATAAGAGCTCAGAATGGTCTACCACAGATCGGGTACAAATAGTCCATGTGAACATTTGAGGTGGAGTCTCTAAATTTAAGCATCTTGAATTTCTTTTGAGCTACTTCAATTCTGCTTTACTTATGGAACACTATGTAAACTGGTGGAGACAGGAAAAGAGATGTTGAGTTTGGAGAACAGAAAACAAGCCAAGTAGCTGGAACATCAAGCATGTAACCCTAACTATAATGTGTAATAATGGGGAAATCACTTAACTTTTCTGAGGCTCCTTTTCCTTCTCTACAAAATAAAGACCAAAATAGCTATCACAGCAACCCTCAGTGGGTTGTGAGATTCAAATTAGAATATATATGTGTACTTTATATACCTTGAAATCTGTGTGCATGTTAACCATAATGAAGGAATATGATATGAAATAAATCTATAAACATAATCTGTTCCTAGATTGTGAAGAGTCTTAGATACTAGACTTAGGATTTCATATTTTGACTTTGAGTCATAGGGTACCTTTGAAGATTTTTGAGCAGAAGAGTCAGTGACGTGTCTTAGGTGTCAAATTAATATTTTCCTATGTGTGGAAGAGGAAAGATAATATAAGGGAAGCCAATTATAGTAGACAGATAGTCTTAGAGTTGATATCATTAAATAAGTTAGCAATCGTGAAGTAGAAAGAATGGGATAGATTGAGAGATGCTGTAGAGGTAGAATCAATAAGAGTTAACTAATTAAATGTGGTAGATGGGGGAGAGAGAAGAGTCAAGGATGAGTATTATTGGATAAATTTAAGTGATTGGGAGAATGGTGGCACTTTACCACAATTGGAGAAGTTTGAAGGAGGCATGAATCTTGGGGATAACTTGCTTTTTTTTGGATATTATGAGTTTGATGATGAGTCATCTATGTGGAGATGTTCCCCATAGAGCTGGTTATTCAATACTAATGTCCACAACAGATATTAAGGATGGATTCGAGAGTCATATGAAGAGAAATGAAGCCATCTAAATTGATAATATTGTTATGAGAAAAAGTGTAGAGAAAGATGGATGTGGGATAGGAACTTATGTGATGGACATACTTGACAAATGGGAGACAGAGGAAAAGAGACAGAGAAAAAAGAGGGAAAGAGAAGAGCAAAAGAAGGAGGGAGGAGTGGTTAGACATTTTGAAGGAAGAGCCAGAAGGATCAGTGTCATAGATACCAAAGGGTGGGGCAAGGAGAATATTGAGTTGGAGGGGATGATTTAGAATATCAACAACTTTAGAGTTCAAGTAGAATAATGTCTGAGAAAAAATGGTTTTGGTAACCTTGGAAGGAGAAATTTCAATTGATTGGTGAGGGTGGAAATCAGATTGCAAAGGGTTAAATTGAATGATGGGTGAGGTAATAATAGATGCATTCAGTATAGACATTTTTCTAGGAGTTTGGCTGCTGTTAAAGGGAGAAGAATAAAGGCTTACACTTTGAAGAGATGAAGTGTTTTTTTTTAGAGTTGGGAAACAGAAATGTGTCTTTTAGGCAACAGGGAAAGATCCAATCCATAAAAAGTGTTTGAAGACGGGAAAAGAGGATGTGATTAAGAGAACAAGCAAGCAGAAGAGATAGGAAAGGAAGAAATCAGGGTAACAAAAGTGACCTTGACTGGAGTAAAGGCCATCGGAGAATAGAGCAAAGGAAAGATTGGAAGATGACATAACTTGAGATAGATTTTCTCAGAAAACTGAGGCATGTTTCTTTCCTGAGGAGGGGCAATAGGATCATGTAGGAGGCTTGAGAAGGGAAAAAAAGATTTAGAATTATTTGTATATTTTGGTTGTATGTTAGAAGATTGTCACAGCAGTATGAAATTAGATAGTATAAGTTTGTAGTAGACCTATTTGATCTATTTCTGCTAGAGACCTTTGCTGTTCCTCTCCTCCCCAGGTTCAATTTCCTTCCTTTCTAAGGTTCTATCTTCCATCTACTCTGTGTATAGCTAGTTATGTAAGTATTGTATGTCAGCCATTATAATTTAAGCTCCATGATGGTAGGGATTGCTTTTACTTTTTATTAGTATCTCTAGTGCTTAGCACACTGCCTGGTACACGCTAGACTCTAAATAAATGCTTATTGATTGATTACATGATTGAACTGGTGAACCATCATGTTGGCAGGGAAGAAACTGAGACCAGAATGGCAAGGGACAGATGAACTAGAGGTCACAGTGAAGACAAAGAATGGGTTTAAGAAGAGTGAGTAAGACACTTTATACTAGAATAAAGTCCAAATGGGTACATGATCTAGGTATAAAGACTGATACTGTAAACAAATTATGGGAACAAGGGAAACTTTATTTGTCAGATTTATAGAGAATGGAGAAATTTATGAACAAACAAGAGATAGAGAACATTATGAAATGCAAAATGAATAATTTTGATAATATTAAATTGAAAAAGTTTTGTACAAACAAAGCCAATGTGAGCAAGTATTAGGAGAAAAGCAGAAAACTGGGAATTTTTACAACTAGTGTCTGTGGTAAGGGCCTCATTTCTTTTTTTAAAAAATTTTTATTTTTAATTAATTAATTTAACTTTTAACATTCATTTCCACAAAATTTTGGGTTCCAAATTTTCTCCCCATTTCTCCCCTCCTCCACCCCAAAATGCCAAGCATTCTAATTGCCCCTATCACCAATCTGTCCTCTCTTCTAACATCCCTCCCTTCCCTTGTCCCCATCTTCTCTTTTGTCTTGTAGGGCCAGATAACTTTCCATATCCCATTACCTGTATTTCTTATTTCCTAGTAGCAAGAACAATACTCAACAGTTGTTCCTAAAACTTTGACTTCCAACTTCTCTTCATCCCTCCCTCCACTCCCATTCCCTTTGGGAAGGCAAGCAATTCAACACAGGCCATATCTGTGTAGTTTTGCAAATGACTTCCATAATAGTCATGTCATGTAAGACGAACTATATTTCCCTCCATCCTATCCTGCACCTCATCATTTCTAAAATATACAGAGAACTGAGTCAAATTTACAAGAATACAAGTCATTCCCCAATTGATAAATGGTCAAAGGAGATGAACAGGAAGTTTTCAGAGGAAGAAATTAAAGCCATCTACAGTCATATGAAAAAATGCTCTAAATCATTATTCATTTTAGAAATGCAAATCAAAACAACTCTGAGGTACCACATTATACCTATCACATTGGCTAACATAACAAAACAGGAAGATGATAAATGTTGGAGAAGATGTGGGAAAGTTGAAACACTAATTCATTGGCTATGAACCGATGCAACCATTCTGGAGAGCAATTTGGAACTATGCCCAAAGGGCTATAAAAATGTACATACCCTTTGACCCAGCAATATCACTTCTAGGTCTGTATCCCAAAGAGATCATAAAAATAGGAAAAGGGTCCACATGTACAAAAATATTTATAGCAGCTCTTTTTGTGGTGGCCAAGGACTGGAAACTGAGGAAATGCCCATCAATTGGGGAATGGCTGAACAAGTAGTGGTATATAAACATAATGGAATACTATTGTGCTATAAGAAATGATGGACAGAAAAACTTCAGAAAAACCTGGTAAGATTTATATGAACTGATGCTGAGTGAAATGAGCAGAACCAGGAGGACATTGTACACAGTAACAGCCACTATGTGTGAGGACTATTTCTGATAGACTTAGCCCTTTACAGCAATGCATGGACCTAAAACATTCCCAAAGGACTCTTGATGCAAAATGCCATCCACATCCAGAGAAAGAACTGCTCAATCGGAACACAGAATGAAGCGGACTATTTTTCTCTTGTATTTTGTTTTGTTTTGTTTTCTCATGGTTTCTCACATTTGTTTTAATTATTCTATGGAACATAAATAATGTGAAAATGTTTTTAGCAAAAATGTACGTGTAGAATACATATAAGATTGCATGCTGTCTCATGGAGGGAGAGAGAGAAAATTTTAAACTTATGGAAGTGATTGTTGAAAACTGAAAACAAATAAATTAATTGAAAAAGGAGTGAGTCCGAGAAAAATTCAGAACATGAGACTTCTCTACTTAAAAATCTCCAGTGCTTTTCATTGTTTACTGAAGAAAATATAAACTACTGATCCTCACATTCAACTCTTTTTGTGGACTAGCTCTAACCTATCTTTTCAGATTTATCACATAACTAATCCCTTTCATTAATTCTACATAACCATTAAACTGAACCTCTCCTATCTTTCATTCTTTTCCCACCTTCTCACATTTTTGTGCCTTTGCTTGCACCATCTTCCAGTAAGTCAAAATATCAGCAAGCCTTTATACTTTACACTTAATACATACCAGGCACTATGTTAAGGATTGGAGATATGAAGAAAGTCTTTGTAAAAATATATAAAAAATAATTTTTGCTTTCAAGGAATCCATATTTTGATGGGGGAGAAAAGGTGCAAAAAACTATGCACATTATGGGTGTTGCTGTTCCAATCATGCTTGGCTTTTTGTGACCCCCCCTCCATTTGGGGTTTTTTGGCAAAGATATTGGAGTAGTTTATTTCCTTCTCCAGTACATTTTACAGATGAGAAACTGAGGCAAACATGGCTAAGTAATTTGGTCTGGTTCACAAAACTAGTAAGTGTCTGAGGCTGGATTTGAACTTATGAAGATGAGTCTTTCTGATTAGGAGCCCAGTGCCACCATTGTGCCACATAGCTTCCTTGTAAGATATGTACAAATATAAACACTTCTGTCATTTATGTGAGGTTTATACAGGGCAAATGGAAGGTAGAACCAGAGGGAGGGTACTAGCATCTGGAAAAAGCAGGAAAGGCTTCATAAGGATTTGAAGTAGAAACCATGGTGTTGAAGAAGCAGAGGTCAGGGTACAGTGATTTCCCTGAACCGAATTCCATATCACCCCTCATTTCCTCCTGCTGATGATTCTATCCTCTTTCAAAGCAAATCTTAGATTCCATCTCTGCCCTGGAGCTTTCCCTCATCTTCCTCTTTCTTCTAGCAAGCAATATCTTTCTGAGAATCTCTAATAGCATTTTCCCTGGATCTACTTTCCTGTACACTTAGCCATTCTTTCTTGGTTAGCTGTATAAAAGGACCTCTTTTTTTTATCCTGAAAACCAAGCATAGTGCCTTGCCCTTGCTAAGTATTTAAATGGTTGTTGAATTGAATTATGTTAAATAATGTATAGGACTGTAGTCATTATTCATATCTTTAAATGTGTCAGTGTTACTTTGTTAAATTTTACTTGTTAACGAGGCTAAACTTTACAGAAATATCATTAGTTTCCATGATTTCTTGCTTATGAAGCAGGGTCAAATATAAATTCCTCTTTTTGTCATTTAGAGCTCTTTATAGCTTTCTTTCTTTCTATCTTTTTCTTCCCTGCTGTGGGCTCTGTAGTACAGTCATGCTGATCTATTTGCTATTTCTCATGTGTGATACTTGATCTCCAGTTTCTGGCTCTTTTCAATCTTTATTTTCCTCACTGTTTGGGGAAAAAAATGTAGATGGGATGTTTTAGACTTGAATAATTCACTTGTATACTAAGTTTTTATTAAGTGTTTGCTGAATGCTGAGTGCTAGGCACCAGGCAGTTACACAAAGTTTCAGTAAGGTTCACAGACCCTGGAATCAGGCATACTAATCTCCTGAGCACCCACAGTTTGGCAAAATCTCAATTTTTTATCTTCCAGGATGGCTTCACTCCCCTGGCTGTGGCACTGCAACAAGGACACAACCAAGCTGTGGCAATCCTCCTGGAGAATGATACCAAGGGGAAAGTGCGCCTGCCTGCCCTGCATATTGCTGCTAGGAAAGATGATACCAAATCTGCTGCACTCCTGCTCCAGAACGACCACAATGCCGATGTTCAATCCAAGGTAAAAGCTCAGGACGACTGCAAAAAGGGAGGCTCCGGTTTCCAGGTATCCTTTAGGAAATTTTATCTACTGAATCCAGCGATAGGAGGAGATCATTTTTTGTCATGAAAAGAGAGAAATCAAAGCAGATTTTTACAAAGCCTTTTCTTGAAAGTAGTAGAAAATTGAACATCAGACATTTTTCAGGAAAATTCAGCTCTTTGTCAGTCTGCCTATTTTGGTTAGGGACAGGAAAGAGTAGGGATAAGATTAGTGTTTTTTTTTTCCTTTATCGAATAAATTTGGATGTGTTTAGTGACAGTGCATGTGTTTAGTCTAGCCAAAACAATTACCTGATTGCAATGAGTAAAATGATTGTCTTCTTAATCTTTGTGTAACATCTTCCCTCTTTTTCCCAAACAACATTGCTTCAGATGATGGTGAATAGGACAACTGAGGTACAGTATTACGAATATACAAAGATGCATATTTTCATCCTTGTCCATTTACAGTAAATGCTCACTAATTCATACTAATAATTAGAAGAGCCATTGTTACAGAACTGAGTTTTTAGACTTTTCCTATAGGATAGGAGATAGGAAAAGACCTGTGTTTTAAAACTCTAGTCTCAGATGAAAACTTCCATTACCAATGAAGACTGGCATCTTCTCTTTAAGTCATAATCTTAGAGTGGTCAAGAATATTGAGAAGTTAAATGAATTGACTGGGATACACACACACACAATTTCTATCTGTTTTGATATAGAGATGTATATAGACACGTATATGCAATACTGTATACATATACATATATATCTATATCTACACATACATGTATGTGCAGTATACATACACATAGTATGCATATATACAATACTTTAAATGTACAAATGTGTATATGCATAAATACATATATATATTCAGATATACATGTCCATATTGCTCATATGTATATGTATATACACATATATAGTTTTATCATGGTAATATAAGATACACTGAGCACAGATTTAGTAATATGTATCTTAACTAATGCTCTTCTATTTCTATAGGAGAGGTATGACCTCTGATCATTATTAATGACAATTTTTATGCAGGCAATTATACAAAGTAAAACTTAGGGAGTTGCCATGTCATGCCTTTCTCTTCCTATTTTTACATCCTTTTCATCAATCTGTATTGTATATCAGTGGTAAATTTGGGCATATAATGAATTTCACCATTCATTCCACCTGATCACGATCATTTAGCTTTATATTGTCAAGTCCTAAATCTAATGACTTAATCTTTTTCCTTGTACCAAACTAACCCTTTACATTTAGCAGGGAAAATCAGTTCAGAACCCTGATGGTCAAATTTTTATTCCTTGCTGACTCATTTGACCATGTCTGTGCAAGAGTCAATGACTCAAACATTTTGTTCAAAATATTTTTTGGCTGCCATCTATACTATGGAAACAGAACTATAGTGAGTCATCAACATTTTTTTTTAGCATAGAAGGCCTATGTTTTTGAGAGTGACACACCTTTCTGTCTAATTCAAAGGTCTTTCTTCTTAGGCTATGAATTGTGAAAGTGAGGATATTTAAACATTTAGTAGTTAGCAAAAATATAATATTTACATAAATCAGTTTTATTTTCAAAGAGCTTTCCCACTGACTTGTGTAACTCCGACAATGAGAATATAAGGAAAACCTTTTATTTGGAATCAGATGCCTTTGAGTTCAAGTTGTAGCTCTCCTTTTATTGCCATTGACCCTGGACCAAGTTGCTTTATTTCCCTGGGTCTCAATTTCTTAATCTATAAAATGAAAGATCTGAACTATATAATTTCTATTCCCTATCCCAAATCAGAATCTTGTCATCCTAAGAATTCCAAAGCCTAGACAAAATGGGGAGAAGGCAGGGCAGATAGCCACATTTCTCTATATCATTGATAATTATTCTTTAAATTTTAACATTTGTGAGGGCTGATGTAACTCTATTAAACCAGTAGCCACCGATTTGTCATACATATAAATATAATACATATATGCATATATATATATGTTGTAAGAAATATCCATGAAAAGTAAAATATAGTAAGATGGCACATCTTTTATTGGATTAGAAATGGGATGTCAATTCATATTCCTGTGAAATAGCACAGTTGAATAGAAAAGAAGGCCCTCTATCTGAGGTCCAAGAAAGAATTCATTCTGCTTTTTTGTCAGATATATCTTGAGATAGCTTCCTTATGTGAATTTCCTTGTTATGTAAAAATAATATTTGTAAAGTGTGTCAGGTCCATATAGGCACTATGTAGCTGCTTATTTTCCATCCATCTCCATGAATCTAAATCATTCATTCTCAAAGATTATCATAATGGATAAAAAGTGTGGTTTTGTGTTGTGTTTCTGCAAATGAAGCAGAAAATTTCAGTATATTGCAGATGATTTAGAAATCACTCAGCAGTATTCAATAAATATTGAATTGAAGTCAGGTGAATATTAATTTACATGTTGGGTATGTTTGAGTGACATTAAGAATCTGGATGAAAATTTAAAAAAAATTCTGTCAGTTAGGTATTTCCCAAACCAGAAACAGTGATCAGATTAAATAGTCTGATTTTTGTTAGGAGGGGAGTTAATATTGGACATTATGAAGCTTGTAGATACCACTTTAAAATGTTTTTACCCAGTCTGTACTGGTTGCTAGCATGCATCCTTGGTTTTATGAACTTCCAAATTTCCTTGCAAATGATTTTATTGATGCAAACGAATGTCTATTAAAATGTATCCTTAGTTGATATTTTGAGACTCGTATATTTAATCACCTTTTAAATCCCAATATAGGCTCTATTCATATTCAAATAAATCTCTTATAAATTAGAATACTGAACTTATATATGGAAAGCATGTATAGGAAAGAACTCTGGTTGAGTTTTAGAATATTATTCAAGATATTTTACCTATTCATGTTCAAGTTTTTATTCAAACAAATGGAGCAATAGGAAATAACATTTGAACAGCTAAATTTGGCTAGTGATTATGTTAAGTAGTCTGTAATATTTCCATAATGCAAGTGAAAGAATTAAGTCAAAATAATTATGTTGCTGTGATCTTGAATTAAGTAATGTTTAATGTTTTTTTTCCTGATGTGAAAATGGCATGGTTTATATTCCAAATATGGCCAAAGCACACACACACACACACACACACACGCACGCACACACACAAACACACACACCAGCCCTTTTTATCCTGTACACAATGTTTTTACTTTCAAAACATTCGTTCTCTAAAGATTATGTCACTCCAATAATTAGGTTGGCAGAATTCATTTTTTTTTTAATATGGATTCTCTAAGTCTTTTTTATGGCTTATTTGTCTGGATTTTTTATTGCTTATTTATTTAACCATGATGCTAAATAACTCATTTGGCTGAAATTTCTTCTAGTTTTGGCATTATGCAGTAGGAGCCTAATTAAAGACAGAGTGTGGAGCTCTTCCTGGAATGGGGCATAGGCCCATGATAAATGGAAAATCAGTACAAAATGGAATGTCTATCATTCCTTCACAGAAATCATAGAAATTCCTTCATAAGAATTTATTCAAGATGTCTTTTTTTGTTCCAGATAGATTGTTGATAATTGCCATTCAAGCAGAGATTGTAACAAAAACTGAGTTTTCCATTTGAAGAAATTGCTTGTTGGGTTTTTTTTTTCCCATTCATTAATTTTTATTTATTCCACTCACTTTGATATTTTAGCTAAATATTGTAATCCTCAAAACACACATTATTTGTACCACATCATTGTGGAAAATAAAATACACCTATAATCATTAAACCTAAAAGAAGAAATAATATTCCATAGGAACAGATTTCTTAAGTAACTAAGAATTTATTGGGATATTACAGACTGTCAAGTAATATACTAGACTATTTTATGCATTCTCTCATCTGAACCGTCGCAAATATATTAGGTAGATTGCAGCCAAAGGGTTCTCTGATCAAAGCTTACCTTCATTCCATCAATGTATTCTCCTTAGGATGCTGCATCCCTTTACTGACCTCTATTCCATTTGTTTTCTATAGAGTGGTTTTACCCCACTGCACATAGCCGCACACTATGGAAACGTTAATGTGGCAACCCTTCTTCTTAACCGAGGAGCAGCTGTGGACTTCACAGCCAGGGTATGGATTGGAATTCTCTTTCTGGGTGGTGGTTAATGGGGGCATAAATACAATCCAAGTAAACAGAATATTGCTGGTTTATTCAAAGGTATCATTTATTTTCCTCCTGCTGATGTATGAGGCAGTGATTCAATATTCATATGTATCATTGAAATCAATACCTAATACATATATAGCATAGGCAGTAAATTTTATGTATTTGTATATTTTTATGTATTTTTTCATTTTGTTCTAATGGTCTAGAACATTTTTTCAGTGACAAAAAGGGCTATTTGAACAAAATTACAATTTCAGGCTAAGATTAATGAGCAAATAAACTCATGGGAAGGCAAATGTAGAAGTAATGTTTTCACATTATTGTAGATGGTAGCCAGAAAAATTCAAAAATGCTGTTATAGATATTCCCTGTTATATCCTCAGACTTTTTATCCTTTGAATCTAGATTTGTTTGATTTTATTTTTATATTAAATTGTATTTTGTACTGAGTTGTTTTTGAAAAAATGTCTTTTAAAGGATCATATTTTCCTATGGAAGCTAATTTTTAGAATATGTGTGCATTTAAAAAAAATAACCTTATGATTCCAGAAGTACTAAGGAAATAATTATTATAAGAAGGAAAATGGACAATAATCTAGAATTTGAGTCCAGTTGGATTCTTGAACACACAGATTCCTATGGTGCAAGAATGTTCCCTTTGTCTTTAGATGAACATGTTATGCCCTTTGTTTATGCTGCCAGTCTATCTCATTGGTAAATTCTTGTTATTAACTTTTCTGTTCAGTGAATCAATGGTTCTTTTTCTTTTCCCATACCCACCAATTTTGAGCTTTGTGGCTCATGTGCTTCTTAGCTCTTTTAATACCAAACAAAAACTAAGTAACCCAGAGGATATACTTTAACTCAGGTTACTCCCCCATCCAAAGTCATCACTCTCTTGCCCTTGACCAACTCAGTATGATCTTATTTGGTCTTTCCATGGTGTAGAATGGAATCACTCCTCTGCATGTGGCTTCCAAAAGGGGAAACACAAATATGGTCAAGCTCTTACTGGATCGTGGAGGTCAGATCGATGCCAAAACCAGGGTGAGTGTTTAATTTCTTTGTTTTCCTTCTTTGATCATTTCTTTGTGTCCTGGCATCTCAAAACACTGGCACTCAAATGGAAGCAATTTTTCCATGGAAATGGAACTTTTTTGGTTGCTGCTCAAAGACACTAGGTGGCATAGTGATAAAGTACTGGATTTAAAGTCAGGCATTCAAATACAGCCTTAGACATTTACTGTATGTCTCATTTTTCTCATCTATTGAAGGAGAGTGTTGGATTCAGTGGTATCTGAGGTCCCCTGCAGCCCTAAATCTGTGATCCTAATGTCTTCAAAAGGCCATATAAGAAATAGGAGTTTTAAATTGTTCTTAAATCAGTTTTCCTGCTCCTAGCCTTCAAAATGGAATTCTCATCCCTTCAGATGTTCAATGTAGTAAACACAGAACTCATACCCTTAATTTAGATTTTCATTATAAATGGCAATAAGGTATGCAAATTACTTTTCTATTTGAGTGCAATATTAATGTGTAGTATTTAATTCAGTGAGCAGCTATATGGTACAGTGAAAAGAGCAGTGGTCCTGGAGTCAGGAGGATATGAATTAAAATCTGATCTCAGACTCATAGTAGCTGTGTGATCCTGGACAAGTTACCTAACCCTGTTTGCCTCAGTTTCCTCATCTGTAAAATGAACTGGAGAAGGAAATGGCAAACTACTCTAATATTTTTTTTCCAAGAAGACCCTAAATGGGCTCA
Source organism: Notamacropus eugenii (assembly GCF_028372415.1). Lineage (NCBI taxonomy): Eukaryota > Metazoa > Chordata > Mammalia > Diprotodontia > Macropodidae > Notamacropus > Notamacropus eugenii. The sequence goes on along the minus strand of NC_092878.1, from coordinate 116,534,197 downwards.
CAAAGATTCCAACATGATTGAAATAACTGATCTATGACAACAATTTAGTTCGGTGGTTCTAGATATTTACTTCTAGTTTTCCTAAACAGTTTTATATTTTAATCATCATTTTGAGAAGATCTTTATAAATGGTTTTCTGGGGACTCAAAGTATATTTCTTCATCATGTAACATTATTCATAGGTCTTAGTATTGAGAACTAATATATCAATTTCATATTTATTGTATGTATTTTCAAACCTGATTTGTCCCGAGTTAACAATAACTATACATGTACTTGTAAAAACCTTTTCAGTTTGCCTGGCAATTTTCTGCTGATATGGAATGAAGTTTGCTTTTTATTTCTGTAATATAACTTCTAAAAATTCAAATATCTATCCTTTAAGTCCATAGCAATTTTTTTTTTCAATTTAAATCTTCAAGGTTAGATTTGGACAATTATGTCTTCTCTCGAAAACTTTTATGTTTATCTTTCAGGGAAGGTTGACATATGAGACTTGAAATCTCATAGAAGATGTTATGGAAGATATTCCCAGTTTTCTTTACAAAATTTTGTCCATAGCTTAATGAACTTTTGGGAACTTGGGACCTGTAAACTAGGTCTAAGTTGCATTCTGAAGAAAACAGGGTCAGAGTTCTTCTCTGATGCTATGAGGCTACCCATTGTTTGGGCCCATCAAATCAGGTTATATGGAAGATTCATTAAAGCCTGCTAAAGCCAATTCCATCTGAGGGGGAAAGAATTTGACACTGTATATCCCCGAAACTTTGGCTGGCTTTCCTGATCTCGCTTCTTAAAGGCATTTGGACCTGGCCAGCTGTGGCCACTTTAAAACAGGAGAAATTACAGAGCATGTTTTCTTGGTTGATGGCTCTGCTGTGTTGTCTCTTGTTGTTGTATCCTAATATATTAGTAGCAGAGTTCTTCTTCCTTTGCTTTTGCCTACATGCATTAGCTTTGCTGTGGTGATAGATATGCATGCTCAGTCAGTGTGCTATATGTTTAAAGGGAAGGGTTTTGGTCTGTCCTCCTTCAGCACTAACCTGGTCTGTCTCCTTTTTCACACTTCCCTTTCTTTTCTTTTGAGGTGCCTCCAAAAATTCACATTCACAGCAGAACAACAAAGCTACGTAACCGAAAAGAATCTTAAGTCAGAAATTTTTCTTAGTACTTAGCTGCTGTATTCATTTATTGGAAAGCATTTATTGCCTTTTACTACTCTTGGGAAGATAAATGTTTTCAGTTATCTCAAAGGTACCGTAATTTGCCTTGTTCACATTCATTTGCATATAAAAACCTCTAAGAAGGAACTATGGTACAGTCACTGTTCCCATTTCCGTAGAATGAGTACTGGTCTGAGAATAGGAAAAACTGAGTTCTTGTCACATTTCCAGCTTGCTGTCTGAACTGGGATGAATTCCTTAACCTCTACATGTGAGCCTTTGTTCCCTCATCTGTGAAGGGCGAATTTTGAACCAGATAATCTTAAAGATTCTCAGATGCCTTAAAGACAAAAAGGAGGAACATATGCAAGCCCATTACAAGTGGATTGAGTTGCACTCAGAGATTGACAACCCAGGAGGATCAGGTTGTCAGTATGAGGTTTGTTGGCAGCTGTCCATGGGGATTAGACATAATCCTGCAGGATTGCATTGAGACCTTTTCCCCTTGAGAGTTTAAAATGCCTCTGTGGCTCCAATGGATAAGACTAGACAAATTTTTGCCAAAGGTTTGGAAAACCTAAATTGTATTCTACCCTAATCCTTTTTGGTGAAAAACGAACAAACAAAAAATCCCACTAGAAGTAAAAGACAAAAGCGTCTTTTGCACCTTCATTCTTTGAAGCTGAAGAGACAAGAGACAGGTATAGATAGCTTAAATCTTGGAATTATAAACACCCAGATTTTAGAACATCTGATCATTCTAAATTTTAGAATATTTTATTTCCTTTTTTTTAAAAAAGAGTTTATGAGTTGTTTTTTTCTTAACTGCAAAATTGAATATCTACATCTATATATAGATGGTCCCATGGACTCTGTCTAGGTAATAAAGCAGTGTTTCTGTGTATGGATTTTAAGAAGGAAGGGAATAATCATTTCTTAAGTACTTACTATGTTCCAGGCACTGTGCTAGTTGCTTTACATATGTTATTTTAATCTCAAAAGAACCCTGAGAGGTAGGTGCTACTATTATTCCCATTTTACAATTGAGGAAACTGAGGCAGACAAAAGATAAATGACTTGCCCAAAGTCATACAGCTATGTCTGAAGAAAGATTTTTGAACTCATCTTTTCTGGACTCCAGGTCTAGTGCTTTCTACTGGGTGCGTCAGAATTAATAGTGATACTATTTTCACTCTTCATCTTTGAGGCTCTAAAATTTTCGTTTTTCCCCTCAATTAAGCCAACAGCATTTTAGTGTACTATTATTTTAGGAATTCTTTTCAAGAGTTTCCTGAGTTTTTTCCATTTTTTAAAATAACTTTGAATCTTTGAGGAAAAAACTATTTAATGATAATAATATTCTTTAAAATGCCAGCTCTATTTTAATCCTACCCCCACCCCTCGCATTACTATGTCAATTATAGGGACATTTTCCAATTCTTCTTTTCCATGTTCAACAAAATCAGGTGCTGGGACAGGAAAACAAAACAAGACTACATTTATTACTTTTGTATCTGAAGACTAGCCATTGAAAGACTTGGAGACAATTAAAATCCAATTAAGGAAATAAGTAAAAGATTAGCCTAGCAATATATACCTTTACTGAATCTCCTGTATATTAATTTTAGTTAAACTCTTTATCAGACACTTGGAGGAATAATTGTCCCTCTTTAGAGATAGAAGGAAGTAAAGAAGAAAAAACTGTCAAATTGAAAAATGCTGATCTCTCCAAAGACCTAACACAAAAAGCCTATCTTCTTGAATTGTCTTCTAACAGTCCGTCTTCGGTGATCTCCAACATGACTGTGTCTAGCAACCTTTGTAAAAGCTGCACTTAAACAATTTGGCAAATGTATTAGGTAATTTTGTTTAGTAAAACATTCTACTGCTTCGCACATCAAGTAAAGTTAAGCCAACAACTTCGTGTGTCAAGGATTGTGCTAAGTGCTGGAGAAAGAAAGGAAAGGCAAAAAATAAATAAATAAATGAATGGTTTCTACTCTCCAGGACCTCACAGGTTAATGGGAGAGACAATATGCAAATAACTAGGTACAAACAAGATATATACAAAATAAACTGGAGTTAAATTCATAAAGTGCTTTGCAGTTTACAAAATATATTGCATTATTGTATTTGATTGTTACAACAAACCAGTGAAGTGGCTTGTGCAAAGTATTGTTATCCCAGCTATAAAGCTGGGGAAATAACCCCATCCTGCAAGTCAATTCAATCAGTTTTTAAGAGACATTTTGCAACTCATATCATGGTAGGTCCATCGGAATGTGATTCTTAAATGTAATGTTCTACAGGAGCCCTATGGAAGTTCTTTTATGAACAAGAAAGCCAGCTAGAATCATAACCAGCCTTAAATATTTTTCATGCCACAGTTATCTTTTCATGTTTGCAAGGTAAAGGACTTTGAAGTCTTAAGCAAGTACTTTTATTGGAAGGTTGTTTTTTTTTTAATGAAGCACTTTTTTTGAGGAAGATACTGGCTCAGAATGTGGAGGTACCCCTTCTGTCTACACCTGTTCTGAAATAAGTTGGCCTTCTGCCTGGTTGGCAATACTAGCCTGGCTTTTTAGCTTCTCCAGATGAATGACAAATTGCTTCTGCAGTTGGTCAGCTTTTTCTAGTGAGCAAATGGAAATTATTTGACCTCTGAAGTCAGGGGGCTTTCCCAGTACATGACTGGCCCAAGAAGCTATGGATATCTTTCAGCCATACTTTCCAGTATCTGTCATAAAATCACTTTTCCAGCTGGTCTTCCCCTGCTAGATTCCTGCTTTCCAATTGGTGAGAGCTCCTTATATGTAGGTAGGACCACCAGAGCATACTATAATAGGCATCTTATAGGGATGACCTGACTTCCTTCTAACTATTGCTTTGAAAATTGTAATCAAATAAATACTGCTATTTTTTTTTGTCCAAGGTATGGCAGTCAACTGCCCTGTGACTTCCCTTCTCCCTGATCCCCCTTCTTATCTCTCTCCTTTCTCTTTCTCCCTCCTTTCCCCTTTTTCTCCTTTCTCTTTCCCTTCTCTCTTCTCCCTCTTCTTCTGTCCCTCCTTTCCCCTCTCTCGTCTCTTCTCATTCATATAATCCAATACTGTTTCTTTTGACTTAAGTGACAGAAAATTTAGGTTGAAATTCCAAGCCTACTTGTAGAAACAATTTATCTATCTCTTAGGTGCCTAGCAGCATCTACCTTTGCTTCCTTTAGATTTTTTTTGTTCTGTTTTTAATCCTTAACTACTCCATTTTGCATCATGTTCAATCTTAAATAACTAAAATTCTTGCAGAAGATAGTGGGGATAAAACCAATAAATAAATATCCTTTTTACCTGCTTATAATTTATTGGAAATCTGCCTCATTGGTGCTATTGTGACATGTTCTTTACTAGCTTGAGGATGAAATAAATAGGAACCAAAGAGATCCAAAAGCATAAAGGAAGATTTGCTATTATAAGATAATTGTAGTTAGTAAGCCAGAAAAATATTCGGGGCTATCAATTTCTACTTAGTAGTAAATCACACATGAGGAATTAATTTTTTCTTCACCATGTTATTTTCTCCAATGAAGCAAGTCTCTGGAAAATTATGAATCAGATAGTAAAATATTTCCAAGAATATATTGACAAGTTATTATAGAGAGTGAGTGAAAGCATCGTGGAGAGGAGGGTGAGAAAGGAAAAGGATAGCATAGGAGGAATTGGTTGGTTGGTTATTACCCATTCTCTAAGAGAATCACAAAAAGTATTTCTATGTTGAGGTCAGGATACAATGTGTCCATCTGTGATTGATCAACTCTACCACAGGTTAGTAGAGAACGAACTAAGAAGACATTGAAGGCTGTAGGAAAGTGAAAGTCTTATATCTACTAAAAGGTGAGGAGATCCCTGGAGCCTCCATAACCATTATTGTCTGTTCCTTCAAGAGACATGCAAGTCATGGGCTGGACTCACCCAATTCTGAGTGAACAATGAGATTCTCCAGGAGGGTAATCACAAGAAGGAAATAATGCTCAGAAGCCCAGAGCTACTCAAGTCCTTTTTCTTTTCATTTTCTGTCACACCCTGGGAATCTAGGGAAAGCCAAAGATAAATTTCTTTGAAATGCCCTTGCAGAACATTTATAGCTACAGTCTGATCTGTGATTTGATTAAAGAACACTCAGAATCAATCCAAAGGAAACGTGATATGTTAGCCTAAACCTGATACCTCAATTCACCTATTTCTTTCTTTAAAGGGCAAGGAAGTTAAAAGATAGAAGCAAAGGTCATGAAGTTGGTAGATAAGCCCCTTGAAAATAGGAATTACCTTACTTGTGTTTGTGCTCAGTATCTGGAAGACCAGTGGCCATGTATGTAGCAGATCGTAAACAAATGCTCAGATCATGATTGTCTCTTACTGTAGCCATGGTATCATGGAGAGCTCCAAAATGATGTTATGGCCCCTCCTTTGTAATTATTGATTATAGTGATAACTCTTTGACAGTGGTTCCTAACATTTTATATCTCAGGCAGGACCTAGTTATACTCTTAAAATTCAAGAAGGACTCCCAAATCCACTCTCACCAAGAATGTTTATATATGTGGGCTATATGAAGTGATATTTACTTTGTCAGGAAATAAAATGAATTCGTATAGTTATGAAAATGACTTTGATCTTGAGGACCCCCTGGAAGGGTCTTGGGAGCCCCTCGGGGGTTGTTAACCACTCTCAGACAACCAGTGCTTATGACACTATATCTGGATTAGCATTGAGATTACTTTGCTAAATATCCTTAGAAAATCTCCTTAGAGTCCTCTTTCCTATAAACATAAAAAATGTATTTGTCATCAGCATGGTGCAGTAGAGAGTTATGGATTTGTAGTCAGAGAAACTGAATTTTAAACTTGATGACTGTATTATTTAGTAAATATTTGATTTGGGGCTTTAATTCAAAGTTAGTTAAATTTGGGCTTTAATTTACTTATCTATAAACTGAAGTTTTATTAGATGACATCTAACTTCCCTTCTAGCTTTAAATCTATAATTTTAATAATGATAACAATGATAGCTAGCATTTACATAGGATATATAGTGAGTGCCAGGCCTGGAATCAGGAAGACTCATCTTTTGCAAGTTCAAACCTTTCCTTGGAGATTTATTAGTTGTGTGACCCTGGGCAAGTCACTTAACCTTGTTTGCCTCAGTTTTCTCATCTGTAAAAATGATCTGGAAAAGGAAATGGCAACCACTCCATTATCTCTGCTGATAAAACCCACAAATGGGGTCACAAATAGTTGGACTTGACTGAAAAATGACTGAACACCAACAAAAGCATTTATACAGTGCCTCCTAAGTGCCAGGCACTGGGCTAAGCACTTTACAAATATCTCATTCAATCCTCACAGCAACCCTGAGAGAAAAGTGCTACTATTGCTCCATTTTACAGTTAAGAAAACTGAGGCAGGCAGATTAAATGGCTTGTTCAGGGTCACATAGCTAGTAAACATTCAAGGTAGGATTTGAACTCAGGTCTTCCTGACTCTAGAACCAGCCCACGTGTCCACTGTGCTGCCTAGCTATCATCATCATCATCATCATCATCATCATCATCATCATCAATTTTTTGAAATGCCTATTTTTGAAAAAAAAGTCCTACCATGCTCATGGCTTAACCCCAATTAAAAAATGGTTTGGGGTATTTTCTATCTGAAATGGATTAAGAGAATCAGAGAATTGCAAAGTTATATTATTATGTTCCTGATAGCTGTATGGGTAACTGTAGCAAAACTGAGTTATGTTAAAGTTTTAGTTTACATGGATAAGTTTTATTTGTGTGATAAAAGAGATAAGAAAATATTAACAATTTAAAAAAATTTGACGTTTGTCTAAATCCATTAGACTCTGAGCTTTTGAGCACAGACTGTATTTTGACCTTTTTTGTACTCCCAGTGCTCAGTACAAAATAATTATTTAATAAGTGTTGATTGACTGGATGTATAGAGTCATACTTTTAGAACCCCAGCATCTGAGAAGCTGTGAAATCCAGTTTCTTCATTTTAGAGAGTAAGAAACTGAGATCCAGAGAGGTTAAGGTCACATGAGTAATAAGCAACAAATAGAAAACCAAACAACTGAACATGAATGGTTAATACTTTAGGAAATATATAGGACATCCAAAGGAAATATTATTATATATAAAAGAGAAGATACAGATGGAAAGGGAGCCGGGACAGAGTTTGCAGGACAGCTACTGGCATCCAAAGGACACTGCAGAGTAGACAGATGAGACAGGAAGAGATCCAGAAAGAAATATATATATTTCAAGTGCTAAGAGAAGAGAGAGTGTCAGGATGAAAAGGTGATCATCAGTATCTGTCTCCATCTAAAGCTGAAGAAAGGCTGAAAAAAAAAGATTAAGACTAAGAAAAGGGTCATGAGATTTACTAGTTAAGTGATTACTGGTAACCTTGGAGAGAACTGTTTCAGGAAAGCAGTGGGATGCAAGATCCAGTTACAAGGGACTGAAGAGTGAGTGGGAGGTGGGAGGAATTGGAGGGATTATGTGTAGTGCATTTTTTTCTGTTAGTTTGTCTATGGAAGGGGAGAGAAAGGTGAAATACAAGCTCAAAGGGGTAATAACATTATTGATAATAGCTAACTGTATATGATGCTACAAAGGTTTCTAAGCACATTATATATACACATACATACACACATACATGTATACATATACATACATAAAATATGTATACATATACACATACATATGTATATGTATACATATGTGTGTGTATATGCATCCATATCAATATCTATATCAATAGAGATATAGATATGTATAGGTAGTGAATGCCAAATGATTGGTTTGGGAGTTTACAGGAGCAAAAGCTCACGCGGATAGATAACACAGATAACATTTTCATAGCACTTCACAGTTTTCAAAGCACTTTACATGTTTTTTTCATATGAGATAATATCTGTAAAGCACTTCACACAGTGTCAATCACATAACAGACCTTTAATTAAATGATTAGTCCCTTCCCCCCTTATCTCTTTTGCCCCTCAGAACAACCCAGTGGGAATCATATAAAGAAACGGAGGCTTAAGGAGCTTAAGTGACTTGCTAAGGGTCCCACTGTGTCCAAGACAAGATTTATACTCAGGTTTCCTCCCTGTCAGTCCAGCACTCGATCTTTTGCACTCTCTTGCTGCCTCATATAAAAAGGGAATATTTCGCAGAGAAAGAGAGACTTCAGATGCATCTTGAAGAATAGATAGAATTCAGTTAGAGACAAGAGAGCCATCTCTAACTTCTGTCTTTACATCCATTTAATTATATGAATACAACAGAAGAGGTGGTTATGCTCAAGGATTCAGAAGGGAGTGAGTTGGCCAGATTGGTAGTAACGGAGAAGCAGGAAATAAGGCTTAAAAGAGGTAAATTGGAGATAGGTTCTAGAAGAGTCTGAATGCCAATCTAAAGAGAATGTATTCTGTAGTCAGTAGGAAACTTTTCACCATTTGGGGGTGGGGCAATGACCTGATGAAAGATGCTAAGGAAAAGAGATGGTAGAAAATTGTCCTTACAGATCCAGGTAAGTGCCTTATTTAAACATATCCATATATTAAATTATATCCTGCCTTGCTAGTTAAACCTATGAGGATGAACATCATGTTATCAACTCCAGACCTTTTTGTGTAAAAATTGTTTTCCCTCCAAAGAAAGAATTTTCCCATTGAATGTTTGAGTGCTAGGTGAATGCTCATCTGCTTGAGTGTCCAGAACTTACAATAAGGCCCGAACATGCTCACACTTCCACATATGAAATTTATTTCTGTTATCTTTTATTACTATTTTATCCCTTCTAGTTTTTTCTTTATTCCTTAATTTATTCATTAGTACCCTAGGTCCTGGGAAAAAGTGCGAGGAATAGTAACTACTTTAATAAACCACTTTTTGGAGTATGATTAGGCTTTCTATGCATGAGAACATGTAACAAGGTATTTTTCATTAACCAAAAGACTGCCATAACATCAGATTTAGTGGGAATGGTCTGATCTTTTGTTCAGTTATCTTCTATCTCAGCAAGGGGAGGGGGTGAGCCTTTTAAGTCTGCTCACTTCTAAGAGTGTTCCGATTTGAACATAGCCCCCATTCTCTCTGCTACACTTCTCCCTTCTTAGATGTTTTCGTATTATATCTTCCAGTATATTTTCATCTCACAACTGCAGACCCAAGCAGAAGTAGGATCATTTGTCAGAATATGCTTAGGTTATTGCTGAGTTAAGCACCAGGGCAGGGAATTCCCAAAGCGAGCAGAGAAACAGGAGGAAAAAGAGGAAGGAGAGAAGAGGAGAGACAAGATCTGTGCTTCCATGAGAGCATACAGCTTTCTTTTTGACCTTTCAGAATAAATAACTGACTGACTGGTCAGCAAGTTTCATCCATTAAGTTATCTTGGTGGGGAAAGATGAAGAGGTGAATATTTTCTTTCCCCTTTCCAGAAGGACAATTTTGATGGCTTGATTGAGCAAGGTGGAATTATGGACATTTATTGACTTTATAACTGATTAAAAAAGAAAGACATGCCCTATTGAAAGCATCTTTTAATTCCCTTTTCAGGATGGGCTGACACCACTTCATTGTGCAGCACGGAGTGGGCATGACCAGGTGGTAGAACTTCTTTTAGAACGAGGAGCCCCCTTGCTGGCAAGGACCAAGGTGAGTGTCTCCAGGGAAGACAGAGCCCTTGGACAATCATTGAACTGCGTTCTGACCATCTCTTCCATTCACAACATCACAAAAACTGTTGTGGTAATTCATTACATGAGTTTCATGATTTATTTAAGTCCATTTATTGGAAATTTATCTTTCTCTGATTTGAGTGTGTGTGTGTGTGTGCGTGTGTGTGCGCGTGTGTTTGTTTTAGAGATCGGATCTCCCTGTGTTGCCTAAGCTAGAAATATAATAACCACTCATAGGTCTTATCCCAATATTGTTTTTCATCATTGAAGCTTTAATCTACTCTGTTTTTCCAAGCTGGGTTAGTCAGTCCCTCCTTAGGCTGCCTGGTAACCCCCTACTCCAGGAACTTACTGTATTGGTGCTGAACTTAGTAGCCCTACTTCAGCTCAAATTCCTGAACTCAAGCAGTTTATCAGCCTCAGCCTTCCCAGCAGCAGAGATCCTGGGCATACACCATGAAACCCAGCAGCAGTTTCTTTTTATGACTTTTTCCTATTGTTTTAAAATTTAATATATCTGCATTTATATTCATGCACATTCCTATATTTTAGTGCTGTAGCCTCTGTTTATAGATAAGGATAGGAACTAGGTCACTGATTTTCTTCCTTCCCCTTTCCTTCCTTCCTCCCTTACCTCCCTCCTCCCTTGCCTCCCTCCTCCCTTGCCTCCCTCCTCCCTTGCCTCCCTTGCCTCTCTCCCTCCCTCCCTCCCTCCCTTCCTTCCTTCCTTCCTTCCTTCCTTCCTTCCTTCCTTCCTTCCTTCCTTCCTTCCTTCCTTCCTTCCTTCCTTCATTTATTCAGATAGAAATTTGTGTTCATCTATATTCTGTGTAAATGAAAAAAAATGCTTTAAAAATCCCTTCTAATTCCAACACTTCATGATTCTATGTCATAAAGTCCCATAAAGACTTTAACACAATGCTCTGACAGGAATTATATGCTTGCTTTAATGTTATATACTTTGTGTTTGTGACATGATCGATTCAGTTTTGTTTTTTTTTAAAGCTTAAAAATCATAGGGAACAGCCTTTGTTTAGAAAGATCTTAGATGTCAATAGCTTGTTTGTTTTTATTTGCTTTTTTAAGCATCAAGTAAGCATTAAAGAGCTGATTCTGACCCTTGCTACGCTATTTAAGGATTTCTTGGGTTTTAAGGGTTTTTATGGGAAAGATTTTAATCTGACAATTAAAGACATAGTCACTGATGGTGTCAGAGACCAATTTTTTTTTCCTTAAAAAAATTTCTTAAAGCTTCATATCTTCTTTCCTTTTTCAATTCACCATCCCTACATGCTTTATTCTGAATTGGATAATCCTGCCAAATGAGTCTCAAAAGATAGATTAATGTGAGTAGAGCAAAGCTTCATCCTGTGGATGGTACAAAGAATTGCCCACAATAGTGCTGTAAGACTGTGTTTGTGTTGGGTAGAAATGAGATTTAAAAGCCTGTTTTTATGTGACCTGCCTACAATGAACTTTTGGCCTGAGTTTAGTCATATAAGTAAAGTAAATGGTACCAAGTGAGGATATAATGTCTGTGGTACAATGACTTTTGTCTGTATCATGACTAGGTTATACTGCGGGATGGAAGCATTTCAAGTGAGCAGTATTTTAGTCCACTAATAAAATCACATATTGAAATTTTTTTGGTGGTTGATATTTTTTAACTTTAGATTATATTACAAAACCTAAACTAGACAAACACACACATATACACACAGTTATGTGTATATGTGGGTATCGATAGATATATTCCAATGTATGCAAATGAACTTACGCATTTTTTAAATTGTCTCAGCTCCAAGATGGCTGGATATTTCAAATGTCATTAGGTTGCAAAATAATTTCAATCTCCTTGCACATTTTGAGAAAAGAATATTGGCATAAATTCAACTAACTGACATTTAAAAAATAGAAATATAGGAGCATTTGCAGGGCAAGAAGCAATCATTAGGGCAAGTCTATGTGCTATGTGCTCAATGTCAAGTCTAAGTGCTCTATCCCTTGGGGCCACCTAACTATATTTATAAGGTCACAACTGAGCCCAAACCTATTTTGTATGTTTCCTCTTCCTTTTTCCTTCTGTACCAGCATTGATCACTGAGACAGCTAAATGGTGAATAGAACCCCTGGCTAGAAGTCAGGAAAATATTAGTTCAAATGTGACTTCTGACACTCACTGTATGACTCTGGACAAATAACTTTCCTTCTTTTTGCCTCAGTGTCTTCACCTACCTCTCAAGGTTTTTGTGAGGATCAAATGAGATAATTATAAAGTGCTTAGAACAATATCTGGCACATAGTAGGCTCTATATAACTGCCAAGAGTGGACATGCCTAATCAATTGTGTTTGAGAAGTCACACACTTGAGAACGGAGTGTGTTAACATGGTACATACAGGGAGGGTTGTGTATACATAGGGAACACGCATGTGTAAGGAGCACATGTGGCTAGGGCAAATGTACTAATGTGTCAATTGGCTTTCAATTGCTCTACCTTTTCAGATAGACAGAAGACAGATACCTCCATGATAGTGAAGCATATAGCTGGCCCTGTATTGTTGTTCAATCACTTCAGTCACGTCCAAGCCTTCATGACTGCACTTTCAGGATTTTCTTGGAAAAGATCCTGGAATGGCTTGCCATTTCCTTTGTCCAGCTCATTTTAGAGATGAGAAAACTGAAACAAGAAGGGTTAAGTGATTTTCCTGGGGTCACACAGTTAGTAAGTGTCTGAACCCAGATTTGAACTCATGAAGGGGAGTCTTTCTGATTCTAAGTCCAGTGCTTTATCCACTGCACCACCTTTCTGTCCTATATTGGTCCCTTTTACAGATAGAATTTCTGTTTTGTTTTGTTTTATTGAAGAGCAAGGATCTTCTCCTACCCTGGCTATCAAACCAGGAGTTTATTGAGTAGTTATTGTCCTATGTGACCACATTTGCATTGAATATTAAAGGGATAATATACTTAGGCTTCCAGTAGATGGATGATGTGTTCCAATGGATTTTTACTTTCTTGGATCTCTTAAGTTCATATTCACATGCACATTTACTACAGACAGCAAAGTGGCATAGTGTCTAGAGTGCTGGACCTAGAGTTAGGGGGACCTTAGTTCAAATGTGGCCTCAGATTCTTATTAACTCTGTGACCCTGGACAAGTCACTTAACCTCTACTTCAGTTTCTCCATCTGTGAAATGGGAACAATAATCTGCCAGGGTTATTGTGAGGATCAAATGAGATGATATTTGTAAAGTGCTTGGCATAGTACTTGGCAGATAAATCTACACAGTATAAATTCCAGTTGTTGTTACTATTTACTAAAGACATAGAGGAGCTGGATTTGCCTCAGTGGAAGGAAGTTTCATACCATTGAACTCACAAAGGTACTAAAATTTACTTTATACGCAGACACCAAGAACCTAAAATTTTATCAGTCTGAGAATTTCTGGTGTAGGAATCACTTTCAATTGAGCAGATTGCAATATGATCTCAGGTAATTCAGAGTCGTTGTGGTGCAGCAGAAAGAATGATGGATTTGGAAAGAGACAACCTGGAGTTAAATCTCAGCTGTGCCGCTTAGCTCCTTAATGATCATTCAAGTCACCTCTCTGGTCCTTAGCTTCCACATCTGTAAAATGATTCAGGGTTAGATTAATTACTCATGAGCTCTCTTCTACCTCTATATTTGCTTGAATTTCAGAGAGGTTAAGTACATTATCTATGGCAAGGACTTTGTAAGTGTCAGATTTGGGGTTTGAGCTCAGAACTTTTAAACCCCAAATCAAGCCCTATTTACTACTAATACCTCTCATAGCTTTTGGTTTTGGTACCAAAAAATGAGGCTGACAGTGGGAATCGAAAGCATAGAGGGGAAAAGCTGAAAGAAATTTTAGAAATCCTCCTACATGCCCATTTTACAGATGAGGAATCTGAAGCCCAAAGAGTTTAAGTGACATGTACAATACATCCTACCTGATGTATGATATGTCTAAATGTACAAAAGTGTTCAACCCTCCATCTTGATGCTTATTATCTATCCCCTGCTCTCTCTGAGTCAAAAACTAGCCACTCAGTATGCTTCTGAAGTGCCTACCTTCTACCATCAGAGAGTGCGTACTCAGTTAATTTGTGGAGTTGTGGGACTGTAATAATAATCATCCAATTAGTTTAACTGACCCCAAAGTGTCTAGATACAAAGTGTATTGCCAGAGTTAGGTGAAAGTGCCAGAACTAGGAGTCAAGTATCCTGACTTTCAGTAAAGAGCAATACTTATTTAGGAAAGTAGAATTTCTGGACAATGTCAAGCTTCTTAGCCCAAGCAATGCTTAGAAAAGTAAATTTTCAGGACACTAAAGATCATAGCATGCATTTTAAAGCTAAGCGTAAATTGCTCAGGCGCTGTGGATTTCTGTACCAGTAACCAAAATAGCAAGAGGAAAATTTATAGAATGCTTACTTATTGGGTTTTTGGTTTGTCTTGTTGCTTAGAATGGACTGTCTCCACTTCACATGGCTGCACAAGGGGACCATGTGGAATGTGTAAAACACCTGCTACAGCATAAGGCCCCAGTGGATGACGTCACCCTGGACTACCTGACCGCCCTCCATGTTGCTGCACACTGTGGCCACTATCGTGTGACCAAACTTCTCCTGGACAAGAGAGCCAATCCTAACGCCAGAGCCTTGGTAAACCTGGCCCACTTCACCTCAAAAAAATACAAAAGGGGTTATCAAGCCAGTGTTTACTGATTGATGACACAAACAAAAATAGGGAATGGTCTGGGGGGAAGTCAATCCTACCCTACCTATCATACAACATGCCACTGCTTCATTCAGGGTTTCCTATCTGGCCATTTTCTGATGGTGAAGCAGAATAGATTTCAGAGGGCACCAGGATAACATTTTTGAAGTCCATCAGTTGCAAACATGCTGATGTCCATCCCTTGAGGTCAAGAGGAACTTCAAGGGAAACTTAAAATCTTAGAAGAAGTCAGAAATAAACTCTTTCAATTTCTTGGGTCCTTATGGGGTAGGTCAGCTTGCATATAGGAAATTCATGGGAGTTATTTTAAAAAAGAAAAGCAAGGGTGAAACAATGATGAATTCAGGGAGTATTGTCTAAATTAGAAGGAAAATATCAGTTCTTTATTTTCATTCCTATCTGAAGCTTTGTTGAAAGTACATTTTCATTGGGCAATTCATGCTAGAGATGTTTATCAATACAAGTTGTTTCAAAAGTCTTAGAACAGTTTTAAGCTATCAGAGCTTTTAAGTTGTTGAAGCTTAGACTTTTGGAATTATGTGTGACTGTCTACAATTCAGTTGACCAGTCACTTTATTTTGTGAATAAAATAGGGCAAGAAACAACTCCGTGAATTCTGGACTAATTGATTCCAGAGGGAGTGGGGAATTGGTGTCTCTCTTCTAAATGCTTCAATAAGCATTTTTATTTTATTTCCAATTCTTGGATAGATTGAAAAGGAAAGTTGGGAAGAACTGCCACCACAACTACTCCTATGTTTTCTAAGGCTTTTCATTTAATCAATCCCCTTGCTTTACTCATAGTTAAACACTGGCTAGCCTAACAACCTCTGTTGAAAAGACCTGGTATATGTCTAATACATTTATGCTTCATGTTTGCTAATTCCCAAACTAATAGGAAATTCATCTTTTTCACTTGTTAACATAGTTCCAAATAGCTTGTAGACATTCCTCTGCAAAACCAAAGTCACTGGCCATCAAAATTAAAATTTTCTTGTTTACATTAAAAATGTGAAATTTTCCTATGCTGGAATTGGCAACCCTGGATTTTAAGAGCAAAGATAATTTATGAGGTCATTATATGAAGTCATTACCCAAAAAAGAAGAAAACATTTTTGTTAATAGGACATAAATCAAACGTCTATCAGATACAATAACCAAGAAATGGGAATTCATATGAACTATCTATGCATGTATGTGTGTATATATAGATATGTGATATGCATATTTATATGTATATCATATATCCATATGCACATGTATTGGGGTGAGGTTAGTGTTAGAACTCCTAAGCAAAGTAAAAAAAAAATGAGAAAATTCGTTATGTTTATAATCTTATAGTGAAAGATAATCTATTCATTAGCTCAAGTAAGGCCTTATGTTTTTACGATAATTGTCCTACTATATAATTGATGTAAAATAGAAAATTATGTTAATTACAAACACTGGTACATTTCAAGCATATTAGTTCTTTCTGACTGGCAACTAGACTAGAATATGTTAAGGAGACTCATTCAGATAGTTGTGATTTAATTGTAGGAGTGTAAGCTTGGCCCTAATTAAAGAATTTCCTAAGAGCTGTCAGTAAGTGGAAAGCACCCTGAAAGGTCTGTCATTTCATCCTTATTTTTACAGATTATATTCCAACTCTGTCTGTGAGACCGCTGCATGTTTCTCAAAAAGTATCTTATAATAACTTTTTCAGTATTTTAATTGCAACTACAGAGCAGATTTTTTTTGGTATTGGTTTTCCTTCCTCCAGTACAGATTGCAACCCACTCTATGTTGAGCCAACCCTAAAGTCCCTGAGAGCTACTGGAAACCGTGCCCTGCAGGCAGCATGGTGAGGTGTCCCTCCAAACTTAGGTGGGCTCATTATGAAACAGGCTGCCAGGTCCTACCATCTTGGGTGTGGTAGACCTCTCATATCTTAAAAACCCACAATAAAACTGTACTACAACTCCTCAGTCACGAGGTGAAACAAGATTAGAACTTTAATAGAGGAAAAACATAACTAAATTGTCATCAATTGATAAAATTAAATCCTGAGATGCACCAGAATAGAAATAGCTGTTTGAAAAACGTATTCTGCCTTTGCCTTTTAAGGTTTACTCATTTAAAAAACCTTTCTTATTTACATGCTATGATTAGTTCTGCTAAAACCTAGATTTCCACATATGAGGTATTTATTATAATGAGAAGAACTTGTGATGGAGATTTCTAAATGTCTCATTACTTTAGTCATACCTTATATATAAAAATGTCAGCTAGTTAACTGTTTAGTTCCAGAACTGGAGCAGACATCACAGTCTCAATTCCTGGATACAGTACCATGAAACTTGCGGCATAGAAACAATTATATAGGTCGTATTTTAGTTTATTGTCAATTAAGGGAGCAAAATCTCCACCTAGAGGTATTGCTATCCTTAGTTCATGTTATGAAAGCTCCAATTCAATGATTCCAGAAATCTTTTTATGTGAAAGGTATAAGGCTAACATATATATGTACATATACATATATAAATATACACAATATAGGTATAGATATATAATCATTATAATTCAATTATAACTCCCAGAAAAATAACAGAAAACAAATGAGGGAAACAGAAATATTCTGTAAAGGTCTTGATTTTCAGGATGAGACAGGTTAGCACTTTGGATCCTTTAAAACTTGTTTCTTTACCAGCAAAATATTTTCTTTCCTACAAAGTCTGCAAGAAAAGCAAACATTTTCATACCTTGACCAATGACGATTTTATTTCTGGGCACTTCTTAGACCTTCTGAAAGCATTAGTGTTGTCCTCTTTGCTCTTCCAAAGAGGCACTCTCCTCTACCTCCCTTTTCAAAAACATGCCAGCATTAGGACATGCAGGCCAGTTCCCCAGTTACTTATGGGGGGAAAGTCCAGTATCACAGGAGTGTGGGACTGCTTCTCTTACTTCCCTGTGTCCTGACCCACAAGGGTGGGAGCGGCCCTGGTCATACTCCATGATGAGGTAACACTATTGCCTGCAATGTGCCAGCATGGAGTTGTGTGACGATTCTGTATCTGCATGTTTTCAACTAACTTGATTGTCTCTCGCACAGAACGGTTTTACTCCACTGCACATTGCGTGCAAGAAAAACCGCATCAAAGTCATGGAACTGCTGGTGAAATATGGGGCTTCAATCCAGGCTATAACAGAGGTAGAAAATGTTTCAGCTTGTCCAGAAACATTCCTTCTCTTTTCTTGTCTTCTCTTCTCTTCTCTTCCTTCCCCTGTCTGTCTGTCTGTCTCTCCCTCTCTGTCTTCCTCCTTGCCTCCTTCCCTTTTCCTGTCTCTCTCTCTCCCTCTTTTCCTATCCATCTCTTTCCCTCTTTCTTTGTCTCTCTCTCTCTTCCTGTTTCCCTCTTTCTCTCACTATCTCTGTCTCACCTTTCTTTCACTTCCTTGCTTTCTCTATCCCATTCCTGTCCGTTTCTGTCTCTTTTCCTTTCTCTCTTTCCCTCCTTCTTTCTCTCTCCTTCTCTCTCCCTCTTCCTATGTATTCTCTCTCTCTCTCTCTCTCTCTCTCTCTCTCTCTCTCTCTCTCTCTCTCTCTCTGTCTTTCTCTCTTTCACTGTCTCTCTGACTCTGGCTCTCTCTCTCCCCATCTCCCTCTGTCTATTTTCCCTCCTCCTTTCTTCCATCTTCTCTACTTTTTTCACTCCAGCTTTCTTTATCTAAAGAAGCCCTTAAGCCCCTCACTCGTGCAGAGGAGTAAAACTACTATTGCTTTGTTTCGCAGTCTGGCCTCACACCAATACATGTGGCTGCTTTCATGGGCCACCTGAACATAGTCCTCCTTCTGCTGCAGAATGGAGCCTCTCCAGATGTCACTAACATTGTGAGTATGGCTTGGAATAGAATAACCACAGAGGGAAAGGGAGAGAGAGTTCTGAGTGTGTGTGTGTGGTCTTATGTATGCGTGTGCGTGCGCATGTCAAAGCATTTATCCAAGAGGTAGCTTCTTATCTTCTCAAACAGAATGTCACGAAAATAAGTTTGGAAGCGACAGCACAGAAGATGTTGAGCCTCTTGGGCTAGATGGGTTAAACAGGCATCTTCTCGAATACCCTTATTAAAAGTAAAACATTTTTAAGCTACTCTGAAGGTGAAAGAATGATTTACCTTGGTAGAACCAGGAGGATGCATCATGGTTGCTTGAGTGAAGTGTAATTCCAAGAAACATCTGTCCAAAAATCAGGATGATGTGATCTAATCCTATGAGCCTATCAAATAACTAACTAGAGATAGGTAAAGGCCAGGATTTTAATCGGGAACAA
This sequence comes from Notamacropus eugenii, assembly GCF_028372415.1. Taxonomy (NCBI): domain Eukaryota; kingdom Metazoa; phylum Chordata; class Mammalia; order Diprotodontia; family Macropodidae; genus Notamacropus; species Notamacropus eugenii. The sequence continues at coordinate 116,515,221 of NC_092878.1, read as the reverse complement.
CTTTCCTTCTTTTTATTCCTTCCCCCTCCATTTCTAGCCTTTTTTGGCCTATGTACCCTGAAATAGCTGTTTCACATCAGCTTTTCCTGTATAACAAAAACCATCATTAGTTTTCAGATGACTTTTCTTCTGCTACAAAATACTAGATAGGTCAGTTTTTTTCTGCTAGTCAGATTGAGCTAACATTTGATCTTATTTTCCTTTCCTATTTTTTATGTCTTATTTTCCTTCCCTTCCAGCCTATTTTTCATCTCTTTACTAAATTAATGTCCTCTAATCCTAAAGCTAAACTTGAGACAACTTCCTAAATGAAATCAACTTACTTCTTTAAAGAGGTTACTCTTTGAAATTTTAAAGCATTTACTATTTCAAATTCAAACGATAATTATTTGCCACAAAACTCCACTTTAATTTTTTTTTTACAAATGTAAATTGTCTTTAAAAGATTGGCTTATCACTGATGCCTCTGTTTTATTTTGGTGTCTCATTCCATTTGGGTTGTGACTTAGAACAGCCAATTTCACTTTTTGTGTATGATCTTTTGCATATTATCATTTCTGTAGTTGCACACTGTTTCTTGCTTAAATTTCTAATATGAGTACAAATTATTTTATGTCCTTGATGAAACCAAGTTTAACAGATATTAAGAAGCATGAAACCCTCTTTATTCATTCTAGGATTTGCAAACCCAGCTTCGAACAGAAACCAAAAGCTTGAATTCAACAAATATCTCTGAAACTGTAACATACTTATTTATACTTCTGCAAAATTCTAGATCAGTTGTGCTATGAAAATTTTCATGTGAATTGAAAACATGATACAAAATGATGTCTGTGATTTCAATAGAGATTTTACGTGGAATCCTGTCAAATATAATTTTGAGATTCTTGCTACAATCAGCACCATAAATGAGATTCTATCCCTGATTTTCCTCTTAATGTATTAATTTCCAGTCATTTAGAAATCATAGCGCTTTACTGTTGTTTGGTTGATTTTGTACATCCTTCCTCCTTGTAAAAGTGCTGTATGGTATATAATTTATTTTTCCATCTGTGGGGAATTTTGTGATAATACCCTAAAATATTTAACAATACTCTGGTGTATCATAAATCCAGGGTTGCAAATCATCTCTTTCATGGAATCCATTATTATAGGAGAATTCAGTCTTTGCCTTTTATTACCTCCTTTTCCCCTGTCCCAGGTCCATTTGTACACATAGGTGCTTTCTCTCTCACACATGCACACATGTGTGTACACACATGCACACACACAAATACATACACACACGCATACACCTTCCATCTTTTAGGTACTTGACAGTATAGCGTTTCCCAAACATCCTTTTCCTTCAGTTATAAGGTAGTTGTGATATAAGAGGAGAAGCCCTGGAGACCAAGTCCTGAGTTTATATCTTCAATCTGTTACCTTTGGAAACTTCTTCAAGTTCAACTACTCTCTCCCCAAATTTCCTCACCTGCAAAATAGGAGTAGCACCTTTATTACTCATCAAATAGGACCGTTATGAGGGACATGTGAAATAGCATCTGTGAAGTGCTTTGCAAATTATAGAGCACCATAAAAATGCTAGTTATCATTAGGAGGAAATGAAGCCTTTAGGGATGATAGCATCAACAGGAACTTTCCTGGAAATTAAGGGATGGAGTGTTTGTGAACTCTTCTGAAAAAACCACTACCGTGTAACCAGAACTCCTGTGAAGTTGATTCAGAAACTGTGTGGACACATCCTGCCTGCTTTGCTGTTTCCAACTTGGTCAGCTTCCTTCCCCCATACACCCCACCCCTAGATCATTCGTCTGTTGCCTGAAATCCTGTTGCATTACATGAATGCGATGTGGTCTGTTGTGCTTGACAGCTTTTTGACTTGATGCGGCAATACTGTAACTTGACATCGCTGTCAGTGGGGTCAGTTTCACCAGCTGGCTGATGGGATGGGGGTGGCATTAGACCTGGAACTTGCTAAAATGTGAGCATATTCATTTTCTCACCAATCATTTTTTTGAGGGAAAGTTAACTCTAAATGCAAGATATAATCCTAACTCAAATTTCTCAGAGCTTTTAAGTTCAAAATCATATTTACCTGGGCAGTTCATTTTTTTAAGCTGGGTAATTTTTTTCTTTTATTGATCCTTTGAAGACTGTAACTACAATTAGTGATGACAATATTTCAGCAACCAGTAATGGATAATGGTCAATTAACCGTAATACTAGACACCTGTAGCAGGCAATGGTAGGTTTTTATTTTCTTCTTTTCTCAAGAAAGTAAGTTTTTAATGGCAAAGAAGGAAGAGAGTGGAGAAATTAAATTTTTTTTTCTGGAAATATATTTTATACTCCCACCCCAAAGCTAATTTAGTGAAATTAAGAAAACATATGACTAGATATTATGGAAGAATTATCAAGAAAGAAACTAAACTTGGTTTAGTTAAATTAAACTTAATCTAAATTAACTTAAAATTAGTTAAAACCTCAAAACAGAATAAGCCTGTACGCTATTATATGTATACATACACACATATGCATATTATATATGTGTACATATATAATATGCATAATTCAGTTTTCTCAAAATATTGAGGGAAAATATGGTAAAAGCAAGAATGAATTGCTTGAAATTCAATGTAGATCTAGTATACTTCTTTGGATTCATTATTCCATAAAAAAACAGGCCCTTTGGAAGTCTAAGCTTATTTTCTACTTTTGCCAGAAAATCTTGTAAGACAAAACTACCATAATGCCATTTAGCCAAGAGATGTGATAAAAATGTTTGAGTTGTCCAGTTACTGATGTTAGACAACTGGCTCTCTCTTTTTGGAGACTTGTGGCCAATGACATCAAAGCACTAAGAAATCTTGTCTTTCCAAGGAGCAAAAATCTCGAAATGCTTAACAGTAATAAAATACAGGAGCTGAAAATAATTCTTGTATCAACATTAATTCCTAAAACTTTAGATTCATGCTGTCTTTTAAAGGGTAAAGTGAATCATCTATTCTTCTTAAATAAGAGTGTGTGATGTGGAATCCAAGAAAATTATAGAGACTTTTAACATAAAGTATTTAAAGTCATTTGAAATAGTTAATTCTCATTTAAATATTAACTATTCATTGATTAAATGGCCAGGGTCTCCTACTGCATCCTGAGCCATCTGCAGTCATCCTGATCTGTATCTGGCCACTAGACCCAGATGGCTCTGGAGGAGAGAGTGAGGCTGCTTACTTTATACAGCCCTCCCTCATTTAAATCCAGTTCACTTGCAAGTCATGGCATCACCTTCCTGATGTCATAGCCCTCTTCAAGAACAAAGGACAAACAAGGACAAGTCTTGGGAATCAACAGAGGTTGGCTAGAATCAGCATATCACATCTCTCATTTTATCTTTCCAAATCACTTTCAAGATTTCTATGTTTAGCTTTTTTTTTTATTCAGTAAAACCCAGGGTTTTTATTAGGATTTGTGAGAAATATTTAAACAGCCATCTCAATTTGAAAATAGGTATTTAATTCTACTTGGGATAAACCAGAATTATTTCTTACAATAATTCTGACCTGTATATCTGTTATAGCATTTGCTCCCCATTCATTTTTTTTTTCATACATAACTAAAGAATCAGAAGATTCTATCAGAAGAGTAAATAAAATGTTGCTAGGCTATCTAGTGCATCCTCCTGCCTTCATTCAGGACTATATAGCTTTCTTTTTTTAAAAGATGGTCAGATATTATAATCTCTTGGAAAGAACACTCCAGACATGACTGTTGATAAGTTCTCTCTCAGACCTAATATTCTCCCTTAGATCGAATACCTCAAGCTCCAGCTTAAGTCAGTTTGCCAAACATAGCACATCATTGCATTACAAAAATGCTGTAGATGTGCTGTGATGACCTGGGCCTATCTAATCCCTGGTGGATGTCTCTTTGACACAGTGAATCTCCTAACAATCCATGCTTAAACTTCTCAGTCTCTTACCTGAAGCCAAAAGATAGGAAGTCTCTTCAAAGAACCATATATGAATAAATCTAATCATTAATATTAGGGTATCTACCTGAGATTATCTTAGTCACTATACATTCCAACATAAATGATCCCAAACCTAAAAATATTCTCAAATATAAAAGAGAGACTCCATGGGAAAGAAAACTTGAATTAAAATGCACAAAATAAAATAGGATTATAGAGGAAATCAATTGAAATATTGTTACCAAAATATAAAATACACACCCAAGTTTATGGATCCCAGGTTGAGAAACTGCTTTATGGTGCTATGACAAAAAATAATTTCAGTAGAGAATATGTTTATGTTGAATTTTGAAGTTAACTATCCTGCTTCTTTGCCTTCCTGGCAAACCATTCCACTACTCCACCACTCCTGCCCTGTGTATTCTGGACCCTGAATGTTCAGGTGAGTTTACAAGTATGTTACACATTGAAACTATGTTGAGAAACACTGGCTTTAGATGCTTTTCCTTGATCAATCCGTAGAGAAGGTGGAGAGTATAATATGTTTGATTAATTTGTAAACTGCTTTTAATTGACCCCAAACCTTTCTCTTCCCCAGAGTAATCCCAATTCCTTTAGCCTTCCAACCTAGATCTTCTTCAGTCCATTGACATGTTCCTGTATTGCAGTACCATGGACATTTTTATTTATGACCATCCAAAGGAATAGGTTTATTTGTGATTCAAGACTCTTTGTTTCCTGGCAGCGTGGAGAGACTGCACTACATATGGCAGCCCGGGCTGGGCAGGTGGAAGTCGTCCGTTGCCTTCTAAGAAATGGTGCTCTTGTGGATGCCCGAGCCAGGGTAGGTATCTAGGCTGTTTTTTCTACCATCATGTAGAGTTTTCTCCATTTAAGGAAGGGAGCTGTGCTCTGACACGGTGAGAACAGTGCAGCACTTTCATGATATAGTATCTTTGATAGTCATCAAGTATATATTAAGCACCTGCTACACGTCAGTTACTGTATGTGTTGCCAGGGATACAATTACAAAAAAGAAAACAATCCCTACTCTCAAGGAACTTATACTCTAAAAAGGGAGACAAGTCTATATAAAAATATGTGAATATAAAGTGAATAAATAAAAAAAATATGTATATATCCCCCTACCTTTCCAACCCCCCACACACAAAGTAGTTAAATACAAGGTAGTTTGGGAAGGGAGGCAATAGCAGTAGTGGGGTTTGAGAATGGCTTCATATAGAGAAGATGGTTCATGGATTGCACCTTAAAGGAAGATATAGGACTCTATCAAGCATAAATAAAGAGGGAAGACATTCCAGACTTGGGTTGACCAGTGAAATGGTCCAGAGATGGGAGATGGAGCATCATGAGGACCAGAAAGACAACTTTTGTATTTCATTTTTCAAAGCATTTGTGCATCTATTATCTCTTTTGTCATTGGATTTTTAAAAACTAAAAACAGTACTCTTCATCTACATATATATATATATCGATATCTATAGAACTATATTTATCTGTGATTCTCTCAGTATCAAAGTCAAGCAATTTTCTATAACTTTGCCAATGAGGTCCTTATAAAATCACCACTCTCAAATTTTCCATTTTTTTCCCCACACTCACCTGTTTCACCTTCTGTTTTATAGAATACATTTTACCCTTCTGTCTGTGGTTTCACACAGTTTGACTTCTTTGTTTTGGAGAATGTGGAAAAAATACTCTAGATTCTGAATCAGTCAAATCTAGAATACTTTGGGGTTGCTGTCTAGGTTCAGTTACACTAACTGCCACTTAGTAGCTCCAAGTATGTGGACAATTCAAAACTTAACTGTGTTTTCTTTCTGTAAAATGGGGATTTACTTCCTCTTTCAAAGGGCTATTGCAAAGAAAATGCTTTGCAAATTAGGACCTGAATTTTATCTGTTTATGCTTCTGAAATGGGATTTATATTGTTCCTGCTCCATTTAAAAAAGATATATTAATGATACATGTTATATTTATTACATGTATGTTATATTTATGTCATATATATTATATATGTAAGCTATATGACAGCACAGTATAATGCATGGAGATCCAATTTCTGGAGCAAGAAGTCTTTGGCACAAGCCTCACCTCTGACGTGTACTTATGGGTCTGTGTGATGGTAGTGGGCATGTCATTGAACTACTCAGTTCAATTATAGTCTCTAAGAGTATAAATGGCAAAACAGTTTTGAGTCCACATTGCTAGACCTTTCTTAGTGAATGACTTGCCAGTCCTTCCCCATAATTTTTGATTAAATGCCTTCAGAATTTTCACAGTCAACAGAATAATAGGATGCCAATTCAAGACCCAGGCACATTTTTTATCTTTGCAAGCAAATAATGCTGCATATATCTTGAGATATGATTTCTCTTTTTAATTATCTTCATCTTTATCCTTGGATGGGTACTTTGTCCTGTACTCTTTTGGAAGCAAAACAAAACACATTAAAAAACAAATTTTTAAAGTTGATTTATATTTAAATGAAGTGAATACTAAAGCCTCTTTTGCCTAATCAAGGCTGAAAAGGGAGATGTGTTGATTATCAGAAGCAAGTAAAAGTGAAAAGAACCAGTGATCAAATTCATAAAAGTATGTACTTGTCCACAATACTGGTTAACTGTCCATCAACTGAGCACTAGGAAAATGCTAGGTGGCACAAGTGGAAAGAGTGTGGGATTTGCAGTCAGGAAGACCTGAGTTCAAATCCTGTCTCACTCACTTAGTAGATATGTGACTTTGGCAAGTCATTTAACTTCTCTCAGACACAACTTCCATATAAGTAAAATGAGGATAATATTTACACCTTTCTTAAAGGTTATTGTAAAGATTGAATGAGATAATGCATGTAAACTGCCTTATGAAACTTAAAATACTGTAAAATTAATAATAATGCTAATAATTGCAAGGAAACATTGCTCCAGGGGCAGTTGGGTTGGAGTCCATCATTAGCGAGTTCTTGTGGCTCTAACTTTTTGCTTGACTTGAGTTGTAGGAGGAACAGACTCCCTTGCACATTGCTTCTCGCCTGGGTAAGACAGAAATAGTCCAGCTGCTTCTACAACATATGGCTCACCCAGATGCAGCCACTAAAAATGGATACACACCCCTGCACATCTCAGCTAGGGAGGGCCAGGTAGATGTGGCATCCGTTCTTCTGGAAGCAGGAGCAGCTCATTCTTTAGCTACTAAGGTAAGGACACCTCCTGACAGAGAGGGGATGGATTCAGAGTCCAGAATTAGGCATAGATGTTTTGGACATGGCCAAGATGGGAATGTGTTTTGCTTGACTATGCATATTTGTAACAAGAGGTCTTTTTTTTCTTTTTCTTTTCAATGGTGGTGGGTGGTAGTGATGTGAGGGAGAGAAGCCATTTTTATTTATTGAAGAAGTAAAATGTAATTTAAAAAGTTATTAAGGTAAGTGCTTAGAGTAGTTGCAACAACATAGAAAAATTAGTCCTGGGATTCTTTCACTGCCTCAATAAAAGCAAACATATGCTTGGTCTAAAATTCATCTCTGGCCCTTGGAGTGGCATCTTGAGTTTCATTCTTAAAAAAAAATAAATAAAGGTGCAAATGCCATATTTCCCCTCCCTGCCAAGTCAAGAAAAAGAGCAAATAGTAATTACTTATTAGTGTTGGAGATAAACTTAATAATGCATTCAATAAAATTACTGAACTCATGTATTTGGGAGAAGTTACTGGATTTAGTTCTACTTGAAATAATGACAATATTATTTCCCTTGTACATATATCCCTAACCTTAAATCATAGATTGGCACAATCTTTCAGTAAGATTCCTGTCACTGGGAAATCATCCTGAGTGATGAGAGATTCAGCTCAGTTCTGAAAGAAGAGACAGGTGCTAGGGAAGCCACATCTATAGGACATGTCATCACTGCTCAGATTCTGTCATAGATATACTAAAAGTCCCAGCTCCAAAGCAGCAAAAAGGCACATTATGTATTGTTTCAATAAAGTTAGCAAGACGACCTATTTCTATAAAGTCAATCCTAGAGTGCTCTATTAATTTCTATTATGAAATTGGAAATGTGTTCCCTTGCTCTGTCCCCACCATCCAAGTACCTCAAATATAACCTTACCTAGTATACTAATTGTAGCCTTAGTGATTAAAGATTAATATTTTATATATATGTATGTGTATATATATCCCTATTACATGCTATATTTTATTTTACCAGTAGAACATTATGTGAAACACATTGTAATCTCACCTAGCAGTTTACCATCCTGACTGTATACTCTTTCTCAGATCTTGTCTTTATAATTCCCCTTTCAAGAAATTAGATCTCATTTTTCCCCTTCATCTGGATATTTACAGCATTCAAGTCAAGGTAACCTATACAGTTCTGCAATAGATGTTGCTTTTTAAAAACATGAGAAATTCTACAGTAAAAATTCCTTAAATTTATGGTTTCAGGTTATATAAACCAATTAATTCTCTAATTTGTGCATTTTTAAAGTTTGGAATTCTAGCATAATACTAGTTGCAATGTAAAGTTTTCAGAGTACTTTTAGATCATTATCTTGATCAGAGGAGATGTCTTTCACAGTGAACTTTTTACAATATTTCTGTTACTATGTACAATGTTCTTCTGGTTCTGCTTGTTTCACTTTTCCCGAGTCCATATATGTCTTCCCAAGTTCTTCTGAAACCATTCTCTTTATAGCACAATAGTATTCCATCAAAATAATATACCACAACTTGTTCCCTATTGAGGGGAATCCCCTCGATTTTCAATTCTTTGCCTCTACTAAAAGAGTTACTATAATTAATTTGTATAAGTAGATCCCTTTTCCTTTTTTTCTGATCTCTTTGAGATACAGACCTAGTTGTTGTATTGCTGAATCAAAGATTTATCTACTTTTATAGGTCTTTGGGAATAGTTTCAAATTGTTCTCTAGCATGGGTGGATTAATTCACAACTCTACCAGTAATGCACTGGCGTCCCCCCCTCCCCCCCCAGATCCCCTCCAACATTTGTCGTTTTCTTTTTCTGTTACGTTAGCCAGTCTGGTAGGTGTGAGGTGGTAACTCAGAGTTGTTTTAATTTGCATTTCTCTAATCAGTACTGATTTAGAACATTTTTTCATGTGACTGGTCTTTGATTTCTTCTTCTGAAAACTGCCTGTTTATATCCTTTGACCATTTATCAATTGGGGAATGGCTCTTATTTTTTACAAAATTTTCTCAGTTCCCTACATATTTAGAAATGAAACTTTTATCAGAGAAATTTGCTGTAAATTTCTCCCCTTGGTTTCCTGTTTTCTTTCTAATTCTGGTGGAATTTGTTTTGTTTGTGCAAACACTTTTAAATATCATGTAATCCAAATTATTTATTTTACTTCCCATAATCCTCTCTGTCTCTCCTTTGGTCATTAACTCTACCCTTATCCATAGATCCAATGATTATTTTTCCATTCTCCCCTAATTTACTTATGATACCATCCTTTATATCTTAATCACTTATCTATTTTGACCTTATCTTGGTACATAGAATGAAATGTTGGTCTATGCCTATTTTCTGTCAACCTTCTTTCCAATTTTACCAATACTTTTTGTCAAATGGTGAATTCTTACCCCAAAAACTTTTGGGTTTATTAAAACTAGATTACTATGGTCATTTATTATTCTGTATTGTGTACCTGATCTACCACTTTCTTTCTTAGCCAGCACTAGATTGTTTTCATGATTTCTACTTTGTAATATAGTTTGAAATCTAGTACTGCTAGGTCAGTGTCTTCATGTTTTTTTTTTCATTGATTCCTCTGAATGTTCTCGACTTTTTGCCCTTTGAGATGAATTTTGTTATTATTTTTTTCTGGCTCTACAAAATAATTCTTTGGTAGTTTGATTGGTATGGCCATTGGATTGTCTTGAGACTAGTTCATTACAATTCCAGAAGGATGCTTTCAGTTTTTGTGAAGCAGTTATTACCTTAGGCTACCTTGCAATGTGATGCTCATTACAGTGGGCAGCTATTGATTAGAAACATAAAAACATGGTATGTGTATATGCATAAACATGTGTTTAATGAAGGCTAGTTACCATTCAGTTGAAAGTTGGCTTAAAAAGTCCTTTCAAGATATCACTATGTTTAACAGACTGGCCTTTACCTAGTATTTTGACAGAAATTGAATGTATGATGAAGGAATCAGCTTTTAAACATACTACTGTTCTTCTGGAAAAGGGGAAAACCAACCAGCCAGGATGGAGGGATGTTGCTGATGCTGGATATTTTTGTCATGTTTTTCTGCCAACCACTTCACTAGTTATGTCCCCTGAAAATATAAATCAGCAGAATGATAAATAATTAAACTATTCCCTGTCCTTGATTCTAAAAATAGAAAACCTTGAGTAGAGAAATCCCAAGTGAAAAAAGTAAAGAAATGGTGGCTATAAAAGAGAAAAGGAATGAGGCTATGCAACCATGAAAGCAATCCTTTTGGATTTATGAGTGAGGAAAAACATAAGTACAGTTTTCTTTCATCTGTACTAATTACGCATATATAGGTAGACTTGAGTTAAAATCCTCCTTTATGTACTTACTAGCTATGGCAAGATATGACTTCTCTTTCTTTTTAATATACTTCTTCTCAAGAAGGTTCTGCTGACTCTGGGCAAGTCATTCAATCTTTCAGCCTCAGTTTCCACATTTGTAAAACGGGGATAACATCAGCAACTTCCTTTCAGGGTTGTGAGGGTCAGAATGAGATAATATGTATAAAGTGTTTTGCAAACCACAAAGTGCTATATAAATACTACATATTATTCTTATTTATATCCCATGCTTTGCACATAGTAGACCCTTAATACATGTCAAATTCTGGCACTAATATTGGTTTGAGAGGATCATGGGAAATAAAATAAATAATTTGGATTACATGTATACAAACATCAAGTCAAAATTTAGTTTTCTTAATTTTTTTCTAAACATGTATTTCTCTTTCAAATCCAAGTTGATCTTTATTTTGCAATGATAAACTTTTTTTTCTTCTTGTTCATCATTCTTGTTTATTGGTAATGGAAATCATGTTTACCTGTCTTTTCCTAAATACATTTTACATTCTTCTTTTGGGCCAGGTTAATTTTTTTAAAATGACTTGTTCTAGGTGTCGTTGAAGTAACAATTCTATTTCTTTTTTCCCCTCACTCTTTTTCACCTTTTCAGAAGGGATTTACACCACTGCATGTAGCTGCAAAATATGGAAGCCTGGATGTAGCAAAACTGCTCTTTCAACGTCGTGCTTCCCCGGATTCTGCTGGCAAGGTAAAACTGTTTGGCGTGAGATATGTTGGAAGAATTAGAAGTCTATAGGTCTTGTGACTATCCTGTGATTAAAGGTCATTTACGCTACAAAAATGCAGCAGATTAAATTGTAGAAGAAAAGCTATGATGAAGGATATAATGATGAAGACTCATTTCTGTCTCTCCACATTGAGACAGAGAAGCCAATTTATAGTATCTGTCCATACAGCAGGGTCTCCATCTGTTCATTCACTTTGACAATTCATACTGGTGTTATGGACTTTTTATTGTAGACCCTTCAAGTTATTTTTTTTTTAAATCAAACAAATTGAGAACAGACAAACATTGTAAGATAGACTGACAATAGAGGAAGAATTCCTATCTTGCCAAGGCTGCAAGAATCCATGGTGGTTCCAGCTTCACATTTTTATTCTTTGGTTTATAATAAAAAAAAATAACATCTGCTGGTTTCTTTAGTTGCTTCTCAGCAAGGTACAGTGTGCTTCATTGCAGCTATTTTTGGTTTCAGATGAAGTTTCTAATACAAAATGTCTATAATTGTTCATTGTTCTTCTCTTTAGCTCACCGTGTCCTTTGGTTAATCTATTAACATGGACTTAATCAGTATCAATTTTATTTTTCTTAATAACTCCTGGCAGCTTCAGTCAGCTAACAACTATTTTTTTAATGCTCAAACTTAAAAACACCCTTCACAGAATGGCCTCACCCCACTCCATGTTGCTGCTCATTATGACAACCAGAAGGTGGCGCTGCTGTTACTGGAGAAAGGTGCATCTCCTCATGCCACTGCCAAGGTGAGATGTCTACTGTAGCTAACCATGCCCTAACAGTGTCAGTGGGTCTACTCTGTAGGTCACATAAATTGATCCAGAGACATTGGGTTGAATTGTGATCAGAAGGAATGAGGGTTTTAAGCATATACAACATAATGAAACTCGGTGTAGGTCTAGTTAAAATGTTTGAACGTATTCTTTTTTTCCCTGTATTCTTATTTTTTCCTTCAGATCTTAACTTTTAAAAGTTTAAAATCTGAAAGACATTTAGCAAATATTGAAAAATACAGAGCTGTCATTGATGAGACATTTCCTTTACCCTAACTTAAGATATTGAATGATTATGATTTAATTCAATTTAACATCATTGATTATGGGCACCGTTCTGGTGTTAAAAGATGCAAAGACAAAAATAAATCCCTTTCTTCAAGGATCTTACATTCTACTAGGGATCATAACCCTAATTTGAGAACTTGTATGCAAAATACATTAAATTGAAACTCAATAATAAATAACCAAATAACTTAATAAAAATAAATAAATTAAAAATTAAAAAACACTTAATAAAAAGCCATAGTGCCTTTTGCACTCACCATGAGGCCACCCATAGCCTCAAATTTACTTGCTGGTTGCCTGATCCCAGATAATCCCTTAAGAATAGATTATCTTTTGAATTTGAAGAGGAATAAGTTTCCCTGACCAGAGTGAGATTTGTCTGTACATGCATGGTACAAACTACTAAAATAGAGATTTAGTTAAGCCTTAAGATAGTGATTTCCCTGCAAAATTGAATTGGTTTTTTTTTTTAATTTAAAAGTTAAGGGAAAAGCTGAGGGTAAGTTACCTGTTCCTGATAAATTTAGGCTTATCCCAAGATTTTATTTTAAACTCTATGCCATCTTCTGTCTATACTCTCGTAATGATTTTGTCATGGCTTCCGCTATCATCTGTAAGCAGATGACTTTCAAAGCTCTGTCTAGAGGGCTGACCTCTTTTCTAAGGTCTAGACCTATATTTCAAAGTCCTTAAAGGCTATTTCCAGTGACACATATAATGTCTTTCCACTCCAAAAGCTGCTTTTCTTCCCCATATTCCTATTTTTATTAATGACACTACTTTTCTCCCATCTACATAGGCTTGAAACTTTGGAACCATCCTTGATTCATCCTTTCCTATACCCCTTAGACCCCGATTTAATCATCTGATCTTGGCAATTCTTGCAAATTGCTTCATCTTTCTGAGCTTTGGTCTCCTCCACATTTGTAAAATGAGATCATAACTGATCCCTAAGGTTTCTTCTAACTTTCACATGCTATAGTTTGACTATAGGAAGGAAAATATAATGTATAGTATTAGCTAACATTTCCTATGAAGGACAGAATCTTCACAAAACAAAATAAATGAGGTGAAAGTCCAAATACATCCCTGAAAATAACATTTTATTAAAAATGAAATTACTTTATATAAGTTACTTAGAGATGTATTTCTCTTCAAAAAATCTTTATGTTTTAAAATATTTGCTTTTGAATTTTCTCTAAATCAATAAACATTTTTTAAGTTCTTACTATATGTTGGGCTCTATGATAAGTGCTGGAGATACAAAAAGGGGCAAAAGACAATTCTTTCCCTCAAAGGACTTACAATATAATGAGGGAGACAATATGTATATATATTATATATATGCACATACATACATAAACACACAAAAGAAGATATATACAGGCTATATGTATATACATATATATGTATATATATATATATGAAATAACAGAGGAAGGCACTAGAATTAAGAAGAATTGGGAAAGACCTCCTGTAAAATAGAAGATTTTAGCTGGAATTTAAAGGAAGCCAAGGAAGTCAGTAGGCAGAGTTGAGGGAGAGCATTCCAAACAAAAAAAATGCTCAGAGCTGAGAGATTGAGTGTATTGTTCATGGAGTGGCCCACTCACTGGATTGAAAAGTACATGTCAGGAAATAAAATATAAGAAAAAATGGAATGATATAAGGGGGCTAGGTTATGGAGGGGTCCTTGAATGCCAAGCAGAGAGAGTATTTTCCATTTGATCCTGAGGAAGTAACTTGAAATTAGATTTAGCTATGACAAAAATCTATTATCAGTATTTAAAAGTCAATTAGATTTTCTTCTCATACGTAATGAGATCTTTAGCTAAACTTTAGCCTCTCATCCATGGTCACTACTTTTCATTTTTATGCACTGTAAAATAAATATATACCATAGAGGCCACCTTTCCTTGATGATTTTATAAATGATGAAAAATAGATCTCAGAATTATCAAAATCCCATTGTTGGAAGAGACCGTAGGTCTATCTAGTTCATCCTACAGGTGAACATGATTCATCTCCAACGACAACTCTGTCCTTAGCCACTTTATTAAATCTCATACCTGAATCTTGCACTTTATTTAATGATTACAGACAGCAGTGGTTTCTCAAAACCAAAAGTTAGGGTAGACTCTATAACAAATCTCCTCAATAGAAGAATTTGTTTTGTAAAGTTTGGATTCAGTCAAAGGGCTGCACTTGAGGACCTAGAGGGCCACATGTGACCTCAAGGCCACAGGTTCCCTGCCCCTGCTGTAGAGCTTGATACCTAGTCCGTATCCTTTTCAGTAAACAGCTCTGCCATTTATGTTCCATTTTGTGTTGTAGTTACATACACATACACATACACACATACACACTTTTTTCTTATATCATTATTTTATATCTTCTGGACATTAACATCCTTGCAACGAGGGACTTTTTAGTTAGTTTTTAATCCATCGCAGTGGCACACCTCCAATAAATATTTGTTAGATAAATGAATGACTATATAAGTGACAATTTTTCTCTAATTAAAAATAATTGCCAACTGATCTTTTAAATTATTATTTTTCCAATCTGATCATTCTTGTTGTTTTAATAGATATGTGGTCTCATTGATGTAGGCTGGGTAGAGATCACAACCCATCCATTCTTCTCTCATCCTTTGGGGTTCTCTTCTACATGGTCCCATAAATTATCAATCAAAGGTCCACTTCACACATTATGTAGATTCTGATGCCAAGCTGTCCACCTTTTTACCCCTTATTTTAACTTCATGAAGAATCAAATTTTTCTGACCATGCCCCTGCTCTTTGATGATCTCCCTTATTCTGCCTTGTGATTCTGCCTAACTTGTGATTCATCATTTAGAATATGTTGTGGCCAAATGATGCCCACTGTGCATCTCTCCATTGAATGTTGTTCTCTACAATAATAAATCCTTGAAGATGTGATATTTCATGATTTGTGGCCAGATCATATCAGCAGAAGAATATTGATGTCAACATTGTGGAGTTTTTGTTTCAGAGAAAAATCTTGGAATCATTGAAAACACTACATAATCTTTCAAGGGAAATTCAGCGCATTCTCTGCATTCTCATTCAGTTCTCACCTCAGTTCCCTATCCATCTGCAGCATCTTTCAGAGATATATGCGCTAATGGGCTGGACCTATAGACCCACCATGAAACTATATACATTATAGTCTGGATGACAGATATTTTTCATTCTCTTAATTTTTAATATGTGGAAAGATATGTCAAGCTCTTGTGAGTGATTATGGTTTTTATTTAGGAAATTTTCCAGTGTTCCAAGGCCATCAACTAGGCAAATAGTTAAAAAATCAGCAAATAATTATCGTACATCAATTATGTGAAAAACACCAACCATGCAAGTTCCTATGGGGGATGATCCTTCAGGAAAATGACTGTGTT
The DNA here is from genome assembly GCF_028372415.1 of Notamacropus eugenii. Lineage (NCBI taxonomy): Eukaryota > Metazoa > Chordata > Mammalia > Diprotodontia > Macropodidae > Notamacropus > Notamacropus eugenii. The sequence goes on along the minus strand of NC_092878.1, from coordinate 116,499,399 downwards.
ATATTGTTCACAGACTTAAAATGTCTTAATGTTGGAAGGGAGCTTAGAAGCAATTCAATGAAATTATAATCTTAATAATTATAAAAATAGCTAACTCATACAGCACCTTAAAGTTTCACAAGGAACTTTTATAGGTATTTATTATCTCATCTGATGCTCTCAACAACTGTTTAAAGTGGGCATGCTTATGCTCCCATATTAAAGATAAGAAAACTGAGGCAGAGAAAAGTTAAATGAATTGTCCAGGGTCATAAGCTAGCATCAGAGGCAAGATTTGAGCTTATCTCTGCCTCATGACAAGGTAACCTTCTGTGTTGCCCTTCAACCCTCTAACCACTAGACTTCCCAGCTGCCTAGGAGTAATCCCTTTTATAATGTACCCAATCAGTGGCTAATTCCTCGTTGCTTTAGACTATTTAGCTTTTGGACAACTGATTTTTAGGAAAAAAATTCTCCTTATGTTGAACTATAGTTTGCCTCCTCTGTAACTTCTAACCATTGTTCTGACCTGCTGGTTCAAGAGGGACTGTTATAGTGTCGCATGGAAAAAACTCTTCACATAATTGAAATTAACTATTATATGCCTCAAAGTTTTCTTTTGAGATAAACGTGACTGTTTCCTTCAACTAAACTTCTTATGGTAGAGTCTCCAGTCTTTTTACTTTGCTAGTTTCTTTTTCTCTGCCCCGAATCCAGTTAGTGTCCTCCCCCAAATGTTGTATATCCAGAATTGAATATGATGCTCTAGAAGTAGTTTGATAATGGCAGAATACGGTGGGATTATGAACCTCCCTCATTCTGCAGATGCTTCCTTTCTTAATTCAGCCTAAGGTGGAGCTTTAGATTTTCTGATTGCTCTTTATCATAATATTGCCTCATTCTCATCTTGCAATTCATTAATATTTTCAGGTCAGTTTGCTTGAACTCTCATCTTATCAAGCCACTCTGAACTTTTACTTTCATGGTGATTTTTTAAAAGTCCTTTAAGTTTATTTCTCTTAAATTTCATATCAGAATCTTCTCATATTCTCTTTTTGTCATCCAGTGTGTTAGCTATCCCTCTAAGCTTTGCATCATCTACAGATTTGATCATCCTGCTATATTTTCTCTGTCCAAGTCATTTATGACATTGTTAAACAATAGAAAATCAAGGACAGATCTTAGAAACACTCCACTAGAAACTCTCCATGCCATTATGCAGTAAGCAAAACAGCCCTTCAACAAAGAGTGGACCACAGCAACTATGGAAAGTGATGAATCATTATTCTTTCAGTCCATTTATCCAACTAGTTCTCATTCTCTGTGATACTTCTAAAATAACCTAAGTGATGCTGTTAAATATTTTCACATGATAAAATCTATATATTTCTTATGTTGGTACAAAAAGCTACATAATTATAGAAGATCGGAGTATTAAAATCTTTGTCTACATCTCTTTATGGAACCCCTTCCCTCAATCCATCTATCTAGTAATTTTCTAGTTCATTATGAAGCCATCAACTCATTGATCACTACTTCCTTTATGAGTGTACTAAATAATTTTTAAAAATAGATCGACTATATCACTCTTTTTACTTATGTGATAGTCTTGTATTGTATTTCATATACGTGTGTATTTGTATATATATATACACATATATGCTTATGTGTATATATATGTATATATACATATATACTTATCCTTAACAACAAAAAACCTGGTAGTTTTAGTTAAACTAGGACCTAAAAGCTTCATATTCTAATATAGGAGCAGTCACTAATTATTTGAGTTTGAGCAAGTCAATTTACCACTTGAAACTTCTGTTCACTCATCTGGAAATAATATTTGTACTATCCAAGGCAAAATTTCTTGAGAAAAACATTTTATATTTGAAAAATGCTCTAGAAATGTGGGCCAATATTGATATAAGCATGGTTTATAGTTGATGATAAATAATAATAAGCCTGCTGTTTTTTTCACTCATCAGATCATATCTAGAGTATTGGGTTTAGCTCTGCTCAGAAATCAGAATGTTGAGGGGCCTGTCATAAAAAGGAACCCTTAGGGAAACTGGTGTTTCCTAAGAAAACAAATTAAAATGAAAAGTATGCATGATCAATGTATTTAAATACTAAAAGGGCTGTTGATATAGACTAGAAAACTGACTTTATTTGTATTGCTTCAGAGGGAAAAGTTAGTACTAATAAGTAGAAGTTATAAGGAGACAGATTCTAACTAAACAAAGGCAGAAAATATCTCTTTCTGACAATTTTCAAAGAGTGAAATGGCTCTCCCAGTAAGTAGTGATATCCCCATTATAGGAAGTAGTTAATCAGGAGGCTGGTTGGGTTATTTCTTAGGAAGATTATAGAAAGAACTCCTCCTTGGAATGATTGATTGGATTCTGTGGTTTATAAGATCTCTTTCACTTTTGAATTTTATGAATGTAAAGATGTGATATGTTAGAAAAATTTAGAATTAAAAGATCCAAGCTTAAAACCATGTTCTATAACTTGGCAGCTGTATGTTACTGGGCAAACTGTGTAACCTTTCTGGGCTTTGATGTCTTCCTCTATAAAATAAAAGTACCGGACCAGAGATTTCTGAAGTTCCAAGCAGGTCAAGATCTTTGATCTTAAGAGAGGTCAAATCAGGCATATTTACAGAAAGGCTAACCACATATTGCTTTTCCCCTCTAGAATGGCTACACTCCGTTGCATATTGCTGCTAAGAAGAATCAGATGCAGATAGCTACCACATTGCTGAACTATGGAGCAGAGACCAACATTGTGACAAAGCAAGGGGTCACTCCACTTCATCTGGCCTCTCAGGAAGGCCATACTGACATGGTAACCCTGCTCCTGGATAAAGGATCCAACATCCACATGTCAACTAAGGTAATTTGTTCTTGTCATTGTATAAAAAAAAAGGAGGCTTCCAGTAAAAGGATAGATATAAATATGTATATGTAATAAACAATCTATATATAAATTATATATACTCATGGTACCTATATACTGCATGATCATATTTATATGTATTATATATTTATATGTGTATATATTCTGTCCATGTGGCATACATAGATATGTACAAATTTATGTGTTTGTATGTCACCTATTTTGCCTGCATAGGTATGTACATATGTGTTTACATGTATATTGATATGTATATCAGTATATATATATGTGTACACATGTTATCTCCTGATCTGTATCTTGCCACTGGCCTCAGATGGCTCTGGAGGAGAAAGTGAGGCTGGTGACTTTGCACAGCCCTGCCTCACTTAAATCCAGCTCACTTGTATGTCACGACATCACCTTCTTGATGTCATGTTCCTTTTAGAGAAGGAAGGACAAGCAGCAATAAAAATAGATAACATGTATACACATATGCACACATATACATAGACACACATATGCAAATACAGCTGTGTATATATATATAGTTTTACTTACATATGACGTATATGTATACATATATATATTCATTTTCATGCGTACATATATTGTTCAATTTCTGATTTTCTTTGTATATTTTAGACAGTTGATACAGTTTTAAACTGCATGAAATAGTCAAAATAGTTCATATGAGTTCAGAGCACTTTAACAGAAGACTATAAGAAGCCCACATGGAGGTGAAGGCATATGTTCAGAGCTTACTCTGTAACCAAGCACAAGATACAAGTAAAAGCAAAAACACAGCTCTTGTCCTCAAGGAACTAGCATTGTGGCAGGGAAGATGATATGCAAACCACTATAAGAATATGAAATATATATACTCTAAGTGGGAGGTAATCTTAGAGAGAAATCCAACAGAGGGAAAGTTCTATTACACTTTAACAATTTGAAAAATCATTCTGTTCAGATCTAGCAGTGGACCTTAGCTAAACGTTGAGAGACTCATCGCAAGGTTAGTCACTGAGTGAGAAATATTCTGATGGTAGTACTTTGCAAAGTCCTTCTTCCAAGGCATAGGCTAACCATCCATGCTTGTCTTCTCATCTTGTACAATTCTCATAGTTTCGTAGGATTAGGTCTTGAAGAATCATAGGATCATTGCTTTAAGACTGGAAGGAACGTAGGAAGCCAATCAACTGACTCTCAGAGGAGTTAAGTAATTTTTCCATCATTACCCATCTAATAAGTGTCTGAGGAAGGAAATGAATTCAGGTGCTACTGACTCCAAGTCCAACGTTCTACCAGCTAAGCCACGCATCAGCCTATGTCTTATGCCTTTTTTCTCCAGATAAAGAAATTAACAGTCACTCTGGTCTGCCTTAATCTCCTTAACTGTAAAATGGGGATACTAATAACTGCTCCCTCCCAGGTCTGTTTTGAGAGTCAAAGAGATAAATTTGTGAAACACAGCACATTGCCTAGCACATGATAGGCACTTAATAAATTCATCTATTCTCCTTTCTTCTTCGTTCCCTTCTTTCTTTTGTACATTTTTCTTGACTTCACATGGTTAAGTTATATTTTTATGCCACTTCTTGTATGTAAGTTTTTATTGATAATACTACATCCTACTTACTCCCGCTGTGGTTTTCTCTGTCGCTCTGTGGGTTTCCTATGATTTCAAGGCTTGGGAGGTAATGGTGGTCCATGTTTTGCTGATACAACATCACCAGGACATTGCAATTATAAAGGTCAATACTTGTAACAGGAAGCAGCTCAGGATCATCATAAGCCCTATAGAATTACCAAATACAACCTTATACCCTCTCTTTCTTCATGTCAATTCTGGGCCCCAATTTTTCTCCATCAGCAGTGTCTATCTAAATATAGATATCGATGGAATGACTGCCCATTCAGTTAGGTGCCATTGTCTGAATAACAGATTTTCTTCCTATGTAGGATTTGCCTATAAGGACTGTTAGACTGTTCTCTTTATAGTACCTAGGGTTCTTATTGAAGAAACTCAATAATATTCTGAATCTTGATGTAAATACCACTACATCATTTACAAATGAAAGTATCTGAAGGAATTTACCATCTAAAGGGAATCCTTCCATTTGAACTTTGTACTAGACATTCTCGGAGCTCTCATATATACAAGTATATGTAAATTCTTTTGCTTAACATACTTCTCCCTATTTTATCCCTCTCTTCAAGTAATAATTAGAAGATTGATGAATAAAGTTTCCTTTATGGTTGCATATTTCAAATTCTTTTTTGAATTTGTATACTGTAAATTTCAAATTCTTCTATATTTTACTTTAATCTTGAAAGACAACTTGTGGATCTTTTAAGGCTTCATTTTGTTCTTCTGAATGAAATGAAAAAATTAACTAAAAATAATTATAATTATTCTGTAATTTTCACGTATTTCTATAAGTTATATGACTGCTAAGAAATATACTATAGAAAGTCATCTGCTAAAACCTTCCAGATTCTTTATCATATTTTTGTCAAGGCTACCCTCCGCATGTATGTAGATCATTCTCATAAAAATCTCACAAAGATGAAGAAGCTAACATGGCTTGGCTGATGAAATCATGTTAATTGCCTTTTTTGGGTAATGCCTACGATTATTTCTTCTAATCATCTACCATCTTCTTCCTCTTTTTCAGGTAGCTTAAAAATTGACACCTCAAATCTTTCAAAATTAAGTTGTTCATTGGGTTCAAAACATATGATTCAAAAATATGTTCAAAAATAGATTTTTTTTCTGTTTGCACTTTATCTGTTGGAACTGTTCTTCTTAATTTTATTTTCTCTGGTACTAATTCTGTCTCCTTATATAGCACAACAGGAACTGAGGTATTAGAGTCTGAATGTAGCCTCTGCATTGTTACCAGTGACATGAGTTGATCATAATAGAAAACTGGCAGCTCTGTGCTGGTTTTCAGCTATTTGTTATTCTTGTTCTTGCTTCATCTGTAAGTGTTTCTGGGATGATTTGGCTTGTTGAGTCTCATGCCAAATTTTCTGCAGGCTTGTTTTCTTTTTTCAATTCTTCCCTTCTCCATCCTACTCATAACTTCCTGTGTTTCATAATATAATGTAGGCTTATATATAAAATTAGTTTTTCTAAATGTCTTGCATAGTTTTCTATTTTGGAGAGATCAACTGTTCTTTGTATGGAAGGGTCTGGATTCTTTTGCCTTTCTTATTGCTATTATTATTTTACTTCAGTTGAACTTCTATAGGAAATGTTCAGTCATTTTCAGTCATATCTGACTTTTCATGACCCTATTGGGGTTTTCTTGGCAGAGGTACTGGAATGGTATGCTCTTTCCTTGCCCAACTCTTTTCATAGATGAAGAAACTGAGACAAACAGGGTTAAGTTAGTGTCTTAGGTCAGATTTTAATTCAGGAAGAGGAGTCTTCTTGACTTCAGGCTTGGTACTCTATCCACTGTGCCACCTAGCTGCCCCTACGGTAAATGATAATAATCTAATATATTTTCCTTTTTTATTTTTTTCCAGTTTGGAGGTACTAATAGCTTGTTTATAATCTACTCACCCTTTTCATTGTTGACTCAAATGGTACCACCCCTATGGAGCCCTAATAGATCCCTCAGTCTATGTAGACCATCTTTCTCAGACATTACATAGATATATGATTTACAATATTTTATGCATTTATTATATAATCTTTAGTAACATAGCAAGCTGTATTAGTGTTTTATCTTCCTGCTAGATTGTAGACCCATTGAAGACAGAGTATTTGAGCTTCACCTTTTATCTCAAACATAAATAGCATAATGTTTTGTGTATTTTAGGCACTTAATAAACATTTATTATTGCATTATAGTTATTTCTGTACTTGTTGTATTGTTTCTAAGATTATAGATTACTCTAGGGTAGCGAACATGCCTTATTCATCTTTATTTCTTCCAAGGTGTCCTTGCTCAGTGTTTTGCATGTAGAGGTCCTCAAAAATGTTTGTTGAATGAATGTTTTAATTTGAGGAAAATATTCTGGAAAAGAATTCTAGCCATTTCATGATAAGCTTTCTGAAAATGGTATTTTGTTAAGTGGAAAAAAGCAACCATGGGGCTAATTGTCTATTTCCTCTAATCTGCTATACATTTCTTTTACATGCATCATTCATGTCAACATACATCTTTCTAGGTTTTTTGATATACATGTCATGGAACTTGGCAATTAAAAAAATCAGATTCTGAATCATGGAGGAATGAGATGTTTTCTTGAGGAGTAGTTTTGGTATTAGATACTGTACACCTCAGCCAAGGTTGTGATATATGTGTAGCTAAATTACAACTACTTAAAATATTGAATGGGGGAAATATTTAGTATGTGAATATTTATGCAATAAAGATAAGTCAAGGATTGTTTTATGTTCTTTTGGAATCATAATAAAATAATGGTAAAATACTTTAGATAAAAAGTTCAATGAAATATGTTGACAGAATATGAACTCCCTTTTGGAGAGATAAATATATTTTTTTCTCTGAATCAACTAAAATATCATACTTTACAAATGAGAAACCATCAGCATCAAGCAGCACTTTTCAAGGCTCATTTTGTATCCATTCTCGTATAAATCACCATCTTAACAAACCTATGAAATAAAATCAGTTCCAAACTTTCCCAGTTCCACTCAAAAATCAGTTGTAATTGAGGGAGAGGAGGGACCTTTATACTTTTCTCTTTTTTTTGCTGTACTAGGAACATGTGAATTTATTTCACCAACAGAAGTCCGATGGATGTAATGAATTTCAAACCACTCTTAGACTGGTACTGTTTTCAAAGATAAAAAGGTTAAACAAAATCGAAATAGAGCAGGATCTAAAGGCACTTGTCAGAAATACTATTAAAATAGTTATTCTCTTAGACACTCAATGATCCTCATCATCATTTCAAGGACCCATGATTTCATCTATGTAGTTATTCTTCCAGGCCACTAGTTGGCACAGTGGATAGAGTACTGAGTCTATTTAATATATGTTTATTTCCTTTCTTGCACCAACAGATAATCCCTTCAATTATTTAGAACATAATTGTCAAACATGCCTAGGTCACAACATATACTAAATTCCTGAGTGCAGCCCAAGCCAAATGTCATTAGAAAATATTTAGCAAAATAAATAAACATACAATGAAACATAGATAACATCATATTTTAAAATTAAATTAGTATGCAGCCCATGGGAATCTTTCTGTACAGATTAATGGTCCCCATTTTAATTTTAATTTGATATCACTGACTTAGAAAGTCTTGTCCATTACAAGTTCCAATTATTGCATGTGTACATATTGTTTTAAACTAATTTCCTGCCGTTGTGTTTGATCATTGATGTTGATATGTCTATTTTATTAATTATTCCTATAGTTATAAAAAATGTAAGCCAGGTTTTGTTTCTTAATTATTTAAATGAATAAATAGATAAAGTGAGATCCAGATGGATTTGAGATGAGGACTGTTTAATAGCTTCATTGAAAGAGCTATTTTAAAACTTCACAATGATACCATAAATCGCACATGCAAAAAATGCATAATGTTTGTTAAAAGTGTTGCTTTTTGCTAATCAAGACATTCAGCTTGCTAGTGGAGGGATGCTGTTTATAAGATTCTTTTATTTTATTTTGCTATTTTCCTCACAAATGTAAACAAAATTTTTTAACATTCATTTTCAAAAATATTTATTTCCAAATTCTCTCCCTCCTTCCTCTCCCTTCTCCTTGAAAAGGCAAGCAATTCAATATAGATTATACATTGCAGTTATGAAAAACATTTCCACATTAGCCATGTTTCAAAAGAAAATGCAGACAAAAGAATAATAAAGTTTTTTTTTAAAAAGTGTACTTTAGTCTGCATTCAGACTCCATGAATTCTTTCTCTGGAGATGGATAGCATTTTGTATCCTAAATCCTTTGGAGTTTTCTTGGATCTACAATGCTTAGAATAGCGAAGTCATTCACAGCTGATCATGATACAATATTGCTGTTACTATGTACAATGTTCTGGTTCTTCTTCTTCACTCTGCATCAGTTCATGAAAATCCTTCCAGGTTTTTCTGAAACATCCTGCTTGTCATTTCCTATAGCACAGTAGTATTACATCAGAAACATATATCACAATTTGTTCAGCCATTCCCCAACTGATGGGCAGGCAACCTCTCCTTATGCGATTTTTCAAGCATATTACTATAACAGTTCCACAGCTTTATATTCCAAGGCATTAAGTTTGAGAAACCAAACCCCCTATCTTGCTTAATATTTCTAATTTTCTTTTGTCTCTAGAGTGGACTGACATCCTTGCATCTTGCAGCTCAAGAGGATAAAGTGAATGTTGCTGAAATCCTTACTAAGCATGGTGCCAACAAGGATGCTCAGACTAAGGTAAAGCAAAGTTGATAATGGGACATATTACAGGATCCCATTTTCAGTTTGGAGAGTTAAAGAAAAGTTATATTTGACCTCTATTCTCCTCTAACAACTGATGATAACTTTCCTCTTTTATTTCTGCCACCTGCTCTAGAAATATTTTGACTTTTAAGTCTTGTCAAACATTCAGAGTACTCATACTACATTTTCTTTCTTTGCTGTTTATAGCTTGGTTATACTCCTTTGATTGTGGCCTGCCACTATGGAAATGTAAAAATGGTCAACTTTCTTCTGAAACAAGGAGCAAATGTCAATGCAAAAACCAAGGTAAAATTCTTGGAGAGGTCCCTTCCCCGCCCCCAATCATAATGGGATAAATAGTTCAGTCATATGGCACTTACTTCTTCATTACTGCTGGACAGTTTGAAGAGATTTTTTTCATTTTTGCATTTCTAGCATGGGTTTATAAATATTAATATTTGCAAATTATCTACTTTCATTCCAATAAGTTTCATTAGCTAGGAGGTTCCTCAATGCTCTAGCCCTAAAGGAGATACATAATGGATGAAATAACATTAAATTCTGGGGTAGAGTAACTAGTTGAAATAGATCCAAGTGGGAGAGTGCTGTGGCACATTCTGTGTTGTTTCAAGGCCCTTTTCCCTTTACCACAATACATTCTAGAAGCCTAGAATGCCTCCTTTTGATTTTTAGTGGGCCTTGTCACACTAGGAATCATCTTATAGACATCCTCAGGGAAGCAGTGATACATTAAGTCTGGGCAAGAAGGTGAAGTATATAGAAGACAACTGACAATAATCACTGGTATTTAAAGAATATTTTAAGATTTTCAATGTGCTTTACAAAGTATATTGTGAACCTCTTGTGAACCTCCTAGGAACCCTAAGATATAGAGAGTATACATTTCCCCCTCCAATGTGTCTTACACATATGCCTTGATCCTCATAAATTTTCATCTTTTTTAAAAATCAAATTCTAATTTTAAAGAGTTACCTTGGGGTTGTGGGACCTAACATGTATTTTCCAGGATCACACAGTGTTAAGAGGAAAGATTCAAACCTAACTTGCTTGGCTGCCATTCTGACACTGCATGGGCTATGTCATGCTGCCCCTTAACCTCAATCATTTTTTAAAATTGTTGTATAAAAGTCATATTCAAAACAACTAGTTAAGCATAACAATTCAGAGTAGTCAAATAGAAAAAAATATATTACCACCTGAATAATTTAACTAGCATTGTGAATATTTTGATCAATCAAGTATTGATTAAACTCTTACTAAGTCCCAAGCACACACACATTAATATGTGTGTATATATCATATATGTACATATAGAGAGACATACATATACATATATAGATACACACACACTTACATGTTGAGGCAGCTAGGTGTCTCAGTAGATAGAGTGCTGGACCTGTGGTCAGGAAGATCTGAGTTCAGATCTGGTCTGAGATACTTCCTATCTGTGTGACTTAGGCAAGTCATTTAACCTTTGTTTCTCTTAATCCACTGGTGAAGGAAATGGCAGACCACTCCAATATCCTTGCCAAGAAAACCTCATGGGCAATATTAGCTTGCGGTGCTGTACAGGATCACAAGAGAGTCTGACATGGCTGAACAACTGAACAACCTCTCTTCCCCCCCACACATCTCTTTCTGTCTGTCTGTATCTGTTTCCCTCCTCTATATATACATACAGACACACATGTATACATGTACATATATGTATGTATATATCATGCATATAAAAGGAATAAAGACAAATCTGTACCAAGTTTAAGGCTGTTTGACAGGGTACCCATATTTGGGGGGATTAGGAAAGGCCTGATATAGAGAATGTTATCTAAATCGCATTTTAAAGAAAGAGGACTCCATGAAGGAGTGGCAAGCTTTCCAGGAGTGGGGAATCACCAGTGGAAAGGCACAGAAATGAGAGGTGGATTAATGTCTGTGTGGAACAGAAAAAAATAACTCTGGCTTGATTGTAATCTGGAGTGCAGGAAGGAGAGTGAACTTAAGTGAGACTGGAAATACAGAAATACAAAACCCATTTGTATAAGGCTTTAAAAACTGAACAGAGGAGTTTTTACTCCATTTTATTTTCTTTTTATTTTACTCTATTATAGAGCAATACTCCTCAAATTATGGTCCAGTGACCATGAGGAATCTCCAAAGTATTTTGAGGGAATCCATTAGGATGAAGCTATTTTCATGATAATATTAAAATATTTCAATTTTTGATATAGTAACTATCATCAAATATAACCAATAAAAAAAATAAAGCTTTTTTGGGATCCTTAATAATTTTTGACAGAATATAGAGATCCCTTGACCAAAAAGCTGGAGAACCACCATGCGAGAAGCAATATGAAGGCCCTGACATCGGTTGGGTAGAGGAGTTCATCGTCAGATTTAAGGAAAATTTCTTTGGCTGCAGTGTGGAGGATGGGTTGGAGTGGTGAGACTTGATGGAGGGAAACAAATTAGGAGGCTTTTATGTAGCTTTTCACTCAAAACATATTTATTTGTATACTGTTTTGTGAAAGTTCCCATATGAGCACTCTCGAGCCCCAGCTATATGAGACCAAATAAATAAATTCACCCACTTAAAGTTTTTTGCATTCCACATTCAGCGTGTAATTAACTCCTGCAGTTCTTGTAAATCAGTTTCTTCACATATCTTATTAGAAGAAGCAGAAACACACATAGATATAAACACTTCTATGAACACTGACGAATGTGTGTATGTATATATATTATATATATAATGTGTATATATGTGTATGAATATCTGTATATATATATATACATATACATATCTGTCTATTGATCTATCGCTCTATCTAAAATATTTCAATGGAAATGTCAAGATCAAAGAGACATCTACTATAGTGAATGATTGCATTTTACAGTGGGATAGGACATTAATGTAGAGGTGTACATAATTAAAAATAATGATTTCATTCAGTCAGTCATGTTAAATCTAATACAGCTTATAGACAAATTCTGAGGTTCTATCTTAACTTGAGGAGGCAGTATGGATACTGAACTTGTGAGCTCTGATGCTTACAAGCTGTGTTTGCTTTAGGGGAATCATTTAATTTAAAATATTAATAATAACAAGTAATAACAAGAATGTGTATATGTGTACTCATATGAGTACATATGTGTATGACTATATATGTGCCTATACGTGTGTGCATTTATATACGTGTATATACACATACACATACATAAACACATATGCCCAAGTATAAACCTATACTTGTAGACCAACTGGGAAAAAAAAAACAAAACAATTTAGCAACACCCTCCTCTCTCTCCCTCCCAGCTAACTCAGAGACACAGATGTACAATTGAATATCAGTGCTCAGCAACTTGAAGCAATGAATATTATGGACTCAAAGAACAATGTCTTTAATCTGTAAAATGCTTTGACGCTCCGTTTCATTGATGGCTTTTCGCTAGGGAAAAAATGTGGTAATCACCAACTCAGAGATGTCTTATTCCTTTACTTGATTATTTGGAAAAGTTTTTAGGGGAAAATGGACTTTTAATTAGGATTCAACTCTATTACTTCTTAAGCATCCTTAAAATTCTACGGTGCAGGTCACTGGAAAGTTCTTATGCTAATTCTCAGTTGTTCCCTCCTTAAGTCATTATTATATTCATTTTATTGACTTAGCCACACAATAGCTACTTTTGCAGTGTTTTGGGGGAACTCATGACCTTCACTTAACATGCCTCCTACTTCATGTGACTAGCGACTTTGAGAGTGACTTTTATTGTGTTGAGTTAAAGGACCTAGGAACAAAGTAGGTCACCTTACATTTATAAAAAAAAATACTCAGAAATGCACTTAGTTGTGCACTTGGTTATGGAGAAGGGTGATTAAAAATAACATTAAATAACAGTTTCTGTGTCCCTGAGCCTAACCTGCTCAAATAAATATTTGATTAGAAGGAAAAAATAAAATGTTAATGTCACGTTGAATCTTCTCAAATGAACTGAGTCATTCTTGCTGTGCCAAATGGAATAATATCTCTTCAGGGAGGTATACATGGATACTCATTCTAGCATCTTCAGATTCTCTGAAGGGTTAATGTATTTCTGCTTCTTGTCTTTTCTGTGAAATGCCTAGAGTTATTCAAAAGAAGGAATTCAGATTTTGCATTTTTTTCCTGACATCTTGTTATTTTGAAAAATCTTTTTGGTCTTATTGGAGTCTCAGTCGAGTTAGTTATAGCATCCCGCCAAATGAGGATGAGGCAGAATCAGGTTTATATGTATAAGTATGCATTTACATACATTCATATATAAGTGTATGTATGCAAATATATGCATATAGATACACATACATACATACATATGTCCAGGTTCAAACCTGTAATTATAGGACAACTGGAAAAAAAACTCGCCTAGAAACCCCCTCTCCCTCCCTCCCACCCAGATAACTCAGAGACAGAGATATAGAATTGAATATTGGTTAAATATGACATAGTAGTAGAGATTACATAATGAATTGTGAGACTTTTTTTAAAACTGAGAACCAAACATACTAAAGGAGCTCCCACCACAGTGTAATAAACACTAAAACACCTAAAATATTAAAAACAATTAAAATCATTTAACTAAATAGGTAAAATGACTTTTCCACAAATGAAGAATTTTCCATGAAATTTCAGAACCACACTGAAAAATCTGAACTAAAAAGTGGTCATCATTATTATAGGTGACATCATCCTATTTAAAATCTAAAGCTGCGTGGGCCTTATGTTTCTGACTTGGTCCTGATGTAATTTAAAGAAAAATCTCCTAATCTGCCCAGCCATTTCCAGAAAGGGAGATTAACACGGAAACGTTTAAATGAAAATCAGTAAAAGATATTTTCTTTCTTATTCCAATGCTAATTGCATATGACTTTGGGAATGAATCCCTATTTGTTTCAGATTAAATGTCAGAGCCAAAGAGACCTCTACCATAGTGAATGATTGCATTTTACACTGGGATAGGACATTAATGTAGAGGTGTACATAATCACGAATACTTTCAAAAGTAATGATTTCATTCAATCAGTCATGTTAAATCTAATACAACTTACAGTTAGATTCTGAGGTTCTGTTTTAACCTGAGGAGGCAATATATATCCTGAATTTGTGATCTCTGATGCTTACAAGTTGTGTTTACTTTGGAGGAATCATTTAATTTAAAATATTAATAATATCAAGTAATAAGAGTTCTTATTTATAGAGCACTTTAAGTTTTAGGAAGTGTTTTATGACATTTTTGTGAAGTAGTAGGTGCAAGTTTTATTGTTCCCATTTTACTGACTAGAAAACTGACGTTCTGGTGGGTTAAGTGATGTGTGTTCAGAAATTTAAGAGAAATTTAAATTTATACAGCATATCCCCAAAGTATTTTTAAGCTAATAAACCTTTTGGGATACCTTCTATTTATATTCAACTGTCATTCATGAGAACAAATTCCAAAATATGAAATAGTTTTTGAAAGAAATTTTAATCTGGTCATTTGGTAGAGGAAAGTGAACCAGAAAGAAGTGTGGCTCTTCTTCCTTTTCCCCAACCCCCAGGAAGGTTTATATTATATAGGGTTCAACAAGGGTGGCCGCACATGAACCGCATGCACTCAGTTGAGGGCAACTTGCAAAGAAGGTAGATTGAGATATAGATTATGAATAACTATAAAAGTTCAAGAAAATCTGTGTGAAGCTGACACACAAGCTAGGGTGGCCCCTTCTTAAGTCCTAGGTGTGAGTGATCCGAAACAAGAATGCTTTGAGTAAATCCAGGACCTGGGGGAGTCCCAAATACCTTTGAGACATCTTCAGCTTTCCTAGAGAGTTAAGGGGGTCGGGGCCATTCTTGGCTTGGACAACCTTTTATCAGATAAGGTTGGATTTAAACAGTGTAGTAATTTTGTCTTAAACAATATAATAAATCGTTTTTCTCTACACTACCTCCCCAGGTTCTTGTGAGAAAAGTGCTCTGTAAGCCTTAAAGAAATGTATAAATGTGAGTTATTTTATTAACACACAGTGCCAGTCACTGAGGATACACACAAGAAGAAGGAAGACACTGCCTTCCCTTAAGGAGCTTACAATCTAATGGGGAAAATAATATACAAAAGAAAGCCAAAGAGGCATTGGGAGAGAGAGTAATGGTGCCTGGCACAGGGGCATGATGTTCTTGAAGTTAAAACCAAGCAGAATTTCTTCTGAGTCTCAACTGAAATCCCATCTTTTACTGGACACATTCTCCATAATCTCTTAATTTTAGTGCTTTCCCTCTTTTCATTTTTTCCTAATCATCTCACAGATAGCTTGCTTTGCATATATTTCTTTAGATGTTTTCCTTCCTATTGGATAGTAAGTTTCTTGAGGGCAAGAATTGTCTTTTTAGCTCAGTGCCTGGCACATAAGTAGGTGCTTCTGTGTTCAGTCATTTTTCGGTCATTTTTGACTCTTTGTGACCTCATTTGGGGTTTCCTTGGCAAGGATACTGGAGTAGTTTGCCATTTCTTTCTCTAGCTCATTTTACAGATGAGGAAACTGAGGCAAATAAGGTTAAGTGATTTGCTCAGGGTCACAGAGCTAGTAAATGTTTGAGGTTGGATTTAAACTCAAGTCTCCCTGACTCCAGGCCCTATGGCACCATCTAGCTACATGTAGATAGAAAGAGTGAAGAGATGTGAATACAGCTAATAGTGACACAGAATATATTGGGTCAGGAGATCAACATTATAGGGTCATAGCTATAGGGCTAGAAAGAACCTCAGAGGGTACTCAGGTGGCATGGAGAATGGAGTACCACAGTTAAGAGTCAGGAAGCCCTGAGATCAAATACTGCCTTAGAATTGTGTGATTCTGGGCAAGTTGTTTAACCTCTCTGGTCTGCAATGTCCCCATCTATAAAATGACAGGGTTGGATTCAGGAGACTTTACTGTTCCTTCTAACTCTAAAACTATGGCCACATGATTATTTTACAACTGAGAGGTCTCTGAGGCACAGGGAGATTAAGTGAGTTGCCTGAAGTCACACCGTCAGCATCATAAGTGGGGTTTGAACTCAGGACTCTGACTACAGAAACAGTGCATTGTACCACTTTGCTTCCCCAAGAGTGAACTAGGGTACTATGTTCATTCTCAGACTTTTATGCCCAGAATGGGCAAGGCTGATAATCACAGGGTACTACTTATGGCTTCTGACTTCCACCATCTTCCATCTAAGTATTGGAAGCTTTCTGAGGAATCAACCAACACCCCACCAAGATTCGGATATTATTCGACTCCAGCGTAATATACAATAACATGTGGACATCTGAGTCGACTGTTCCATCCAGTGCTAGAATGTCTATATAGTTGGATCAAAACTGGGTTGGCTTCATGGTCATTCCAGAAATACTAGCCTTAACAAGGGAGCCACATGAAGCACATAGTCCCAGGTGTTCAACTTTCTGAAAGTCTAGTCTTCATATTGCAAATAGTATTGTCTTGGAAAACCATCCCAACTAAATACCCATCATTCCCTTACCACTTGAATGACTATTGTTCAACTAGGTACTCATGGCTTTTTTTTTAACCAGTGGCTTTGATATGAGATTCAGACTCATTGGTACTGAATATGTGCTGGAACTAGCCTCACAATTTGTTATAAATTTTGAGACAGTGATTATTTTCCTAGAGAGGAATGGGGTGTATGTTTGTGTGTGTGGAGGGGGCAGGGTTGGAGGATGACGGAGGGAGGAAGCAGCACAAGATTCTGCCTCATTATCTTTGTCATTTATAAGCTTCTGCTAACCTCTCTCTTTTCTGCTAACAATTGGGGGCATATATTGAGAGACTAGGAATCTTACTGTTTAATAAGACAGTCTGTTCTACTTTATTTACTAGGCCATACGGTATGAGGGGGCTGTTGCTGGATTGCTGAGTAGAAATAAAGCATCCTTAATTGTCTCAGTGTAAAGAAGATTGTTTTCAAAATACAAAATGAATGCTAATACTTTTTTTTTTTTGCCCTCTTTCTTCAAACTGGTGACCATGACCACCAGAATGGTTATACGCCTCTGCATCAAGCTGCTCAACAAGGCCACACGCACATCATTAATATACTCCTCCAACATGGGGCTAAGCCCAATGCCATTACTGCGGTAAGTAGGAAAAAAAATGTGTCAGTATCAGGAATTCTTAATCTGTGGTCTGTGAACTGGTTTTTGTTTTGTTTGATAACTGCATTTTAATACAAATGGCTTCCTTTGTATTGAATTAAAAAATAAATTCTTTTGAGAGAGGGTCTGTAGATTTCAGTAGGCTGTCAAAGGGATCCATGATCCAAAGTTTAGGGATCCCTGCTCAGCATAGCTACTGTTCATCCTCTCTAGCTCATCCTGGTTGGTTCATACCATAATTGAGCCTCACTCTGTCGTAATAAAGCAAACCAAATTCCCAGCAAAGTTGAGCTGCCAAAGAAAGCCTTTACTGAAGTCATACTTAGTGAGTTAAGTGGGAGTTTTTTTGCCTGATGGAGAACAGTTTTGACTGACTCCATCTTCTCCTCTCTGGAGACTGAATCTTTCACTTGGGTCATATTGAATGTGCTTTGCTTACAGCTGGTGATCAGATGTGGAAACACATCTCTCTTCTGGTCTTTCCAACAACTTGAGCTGCTTAAGGTCGCTCAGTTTCAGTTGCAGTTTTAAGACAAAGTCTCATTGCCTGAGGAACCATTTAAAATGTAAATGAACCTATGCAATTAAGCTGGAATCCCTAGTGGGCTACATTCTTTGTTTTTGTTATTTGCATGGTGAGCTCTAGCACAGCTGTATCTAAGGATTTCTCTGTGTTCCCCAAGGCAACATCGGACCTACAACAGATGTGGTAATATGTAAAGAAAAAGTTAACTTCCCACGTGCTAAGTTTCTCTCCCTTAAATTTACCAGGAGTTCTTTTGGTCATGACACATTCTTTGTAAGAGATACTTGACAACTTCAGGGTTAAAGCATTAGAATACTTTTTTATTAGAAATAGCAGGCAGATGTAAGCATGTTGTGTTCCCATGGTGACTGGGACTATAGTCTAAAGAAGTTACAAAGACAGATTCAGATGTAATGGTAAAAACCAGTGATTTTCCTAAGCTGTGCCTTGTTTTGGATGGAAATGCTGGCTCATGCAGAGCTGCGGGTGATCTCATTGGCTCACATCACAGTCCTCCCTCTCACTTCTCCCTCTTTTTCTCTCTTTCTCTTCAGAATGGCAACACTGCCCTAGCAATTGCTAAACGTCTGGGATACATCTCTGTGGTCGACACGCTGAAGGTTGTAACTGAGGAGGTTACCACCACCACAACGGTGAGTACACATCAAATCACAGGGATTGGGAATAGGAATGATTTGGTTTTTTTTTTTCTTTTTTACTTATAATTCCTGAGAGCCTTTGGAGTTTGAACTTTTTGTTTTCTTTAATTTTTTTTTTTTTACAAATTACACTTGCAGAACCCACGTGGAAGTAATTGAGGCACAAATAAAATTCTACACAAATAGTAACAACAGTTCAGAACTAATTTGTAGTCAAACAAATGTGAGAAAATTATGCTTTTGCAAGTGTGTGTGTGTGTGTGTGTGTGTGTGTGTGTGTGTGTTTTAATACTTAGTTTCTTGTTCTGTCTTTGATCCTCTGGTCAGTCTTTTTTTCCTTGTGATCTAGTTGCATGACACCTACAGTTGGTGAAGTTTCATAGACATATCACAGTACCCTCCTTAGAAGGGGTACTGTGCTAGATGCCACAGAGATGGAGGAGTGTGTGTGTGTGTGTGTGTGTGTGTGTGTGTGTGTGTAGTGTGTGTGTGTGTGTGTAGGGGGGTGGTAAAGGTTACAGGAAAGGCTTTCCTAAAAAAACAAACCACCTAGCTTTGCCCAAATCCACTCAAATGTGATTATTTTTACTAATCATGAAAAAGAAATCTTTCCTTCTCTTCATATTGTCAAATATTATATTAGTTTAAATGAACTTTAAAGCTAATTTCATGCATTTCGTTGAGTGACAAGGTGGTCTTCGCAGGACTCAATAATGATTTCCTCTGATTATTTTAGATAAACCTGTTGTCTTTTGGGCAAAGAACAACGATTAACATTTGAATTCATTTAGTTCAAGGCAAGTAGTTGACATTCTGGAGACAGACTAAAAGAGTAAAGGAGGGTATGGGAAAATAAGTCTGTGTGTGTGTGTGTGTGTGTGTGTGTGTGTGTGTTTTAAAGTAATAGTTCAGTTGTAGCACAGCTGAAGGGATGAAGTCCTCCAAAGAAGAGCCTCTTGGCCAAAAGCTGAAAAGCCCTTATAGTTTGCACTCATTTGTTTATCGACCTCTTTTTTTAACCTTGAAACTTGAACTTTAAGAAGAATAACAGTTTATTTTTTTTTTTAACAATGCATTACAAAAGTTAGAACAGCCCTAAGATATTTAATGGCCCACCGGGATAGGAAGATCGTAAATCAAACTAGGAGAAAATTTTGAACAAGTTTCTATTAAATGTCCTCAGCCAGGAGTGATGCATGCAGAGTTTTGGAACACTTGGTTCTTCTGAGAAATATGAGGAAAAGGAAAGGAATTTTTGCTCCTACATCCTGACACAGAATCCCTGTTGATATACATTGAGGAAGATGGAATCCAACTGGTTGACGTGTAATTTTAAGAAGAGTGGTTATGATTTATTGATGATCTGCAAGACACAGGCTGAATTTAGATTGGAGTGGATAGCACAGTTTGTTTCCCAAGAAACCTTTGGCAAATGTACTGCAGTATTTTTAAAAGGGGGAAAACTATAATTGTACCTATTTAAGAAATGCCTTTAAAAAAGGTTTTAGTTCTTTTTTTCAGATAACAGTGTGCCTAAGAAACATAACAGGAAAAAATGGATCTTTGAGTCTAGTATGACAGACACTTGGCCAAATAACACTGAATCATCGTAACTTATTCTTTACTCTTCTTAGGAAATCCTTTCACTAAATTTCTGGATATGTACTGCACTTTAGCAGGCATTTCAGAAATAATGTGTAATATTTTTTAAAGTCTTTACTGACAAGATTTCCAATTCCGCAAGTTAATCTTTAGCTGCTATGTTGCTACTTATCCCAAAGTAATCATTTTGTAAATGCTTATTGAAAAATAATTTATTTGAATGTATGAATGATTTTAG
Organism: Notamacropus eugenii; assembly: GCF_028372415.1. Taxonomy (NCBI): domain Eukaryota; kingdom Metazoa; phylum Chordata; class Mammalia; order Diprotodontia; family Macropodidae; genus Notamacropus; species Notamacropus eugenii. Next base: position 116,478,887 of record NC_092878.1, on the reverse strand, counting down.
CCGGACACATCACAGTAGCTGTCTGGGAAGCAGAGATTACATATATGTAGGTTAAGGGAGTCACCACTAGATGGTGGGTTTAGAGTCTTTTAGTTGGGGGGCAAGAGGGAAGTAAGTAAGGAGGGAGGAGCTGTCCAATATGTACCACTTTTGCAGTGAGCCTCTTGTTTTCTGAGAAAACAAGCTATTACTCTAATGTAACCATATGACTTACACAGCGTGTTCCCAGGAGATATTAGAAAGAAGATATCAGCTGTAGCACATTATTTAGAAAGAAATATATGAAACTATGCTTAAAATTGGATCAAGTAGCATTCTAAGCAAGTTGTCTGGTAGTCTCCCAGAGAGAAATATGGTTCCACTTACATTAAAACTGCTCTTAATCAAGTCTGTACTTGTCTCCTCTGCCCTTCATGTCTATCTCTGGTTCTGGGGGAGCATCACTTCTTGAATTAAAGTTGGGGATGTGGTGGGTGATATGGGGAAGGGAACAAGCATCTATACAGCACCTACTATATACCAGGAACTAGGCTAAGCACTTTTTACAAATATTTGATTCTCCCATTCTACAATTGATGAATGAACTGAGGCAAACTGAGGTGAAGTGACTTGTCCAGTGTTACATAGCTAAGAATCTGAGATTGTATTTGAACTCAAGCTTCCTTGACCCCAGGACCAGTGCTTCATCCACTGTGCCTGCCTAGCCAAGGGTGAGCTGAATTGAAAATTGTTTTTTACATTAAATAACCAGTATTCAAGTTTATCAAAATGAGCTGTTCCCACCTGTTGCAGTTAATTTTTTCTTTCTTTCTGCCTCTCTGAACATCTAATCAAATTATAACTGAAAACAGGATGGCAAAGGATGAAGGAAAATCATCATTATTCACTTTCCTTATTTCCATGATTTTTCTTATTATGGAAGAGATAGAAAATGGAAGTAAGGCTTTCACAGTATCACTGGATCCATCTCTTTGCTTTTCCCTCATCTCTCTGGGTAGGATTGTCTAATCTCAACTTTTTCCACTTGGTAGGAAATATAATTACTCTTTGCTGATTCTGCAGGTGTTTGTCAGTGTACTACCTAAAATCAAACCAACTTTCTACTAAGAGTGATGAGAATTAAAACTTGTACATCACATTCAAGTTTACAAAGTACATTCCCCAACAGCAGTCCTGTTAGTAGTGTAGAATTTTTTTAGAATTGTGTGTATGTATGTATGCACATACTTGTGTGAGTACCAATTTTATTGGTACTCGTTCTGTAATTTATAATCAATAGCTTACACTAGGCACTTTGAGGTTAAATGACTTGCCTGTCAGAGGTAGGCTTGAACCCAGGTCTTTCTGTGACTGCTAACTCTGTGGGCAGCTCTTTGTTGTGCCACATTAACTCTAAATGTAATTGTACACTGGTCTCCCATCCCCAATGGTCCCATAGTTCCCCACATAATTCTGGCATTCCTTTCTACTTCTTAGATTTATTTTGCTGTTTTAGATAATCAAGTATCTTATCCAAAAATTTATTACCACCCCTATCATTTCTACATTACAACATCTAAAGAGTAAATGAAAATTAACACACACACCAAATCTAATTAAGACAAAATGTGTTTTTATTTAGTCATTTCAATCACATCTGAGTCTTCATGACCCCATTTGAGTTTTCTTGGTAGAGATACTGGAGGGATTTGCCATTTCCTTCTCCAGCTCATATTATAGATGAGGAAACTGAGGCAAACAGGGTTAAGTGACTTACTCAGGGTCACACAGCTAGTGAGTGTCTGCAGCCAGATTTGAACTCTGATCTTCCTTACTTCAGGTCTGGCACTCTATCCAAGTGATTCAGGTAACATTCTATACCCACACACAATATTCATGTAATTATCTATGCTTCTAACAGAGTGATAATCAAAGTATCCTTTAATGTAGGTGCTCCCCAATCACAGTAGGACAAGAGTATAGTCAGTTCATATTCCAAGTCTACCTCTTGTGGTTCTTCTCTTCCCATCTCAGGGAGGCCAGTAGGATAGCTCCAGCCACAATAATAATTGTAAAGCACTTAGCATGGTGCCCAGCACATTGTAAGCCTTTATAAATATTGATCATGATGGTGGAGCCCATGACAGTCATACAGTTGCTCCGTAAAATTGCATCATCCCCTCACCATTGTTTCAGAATTGGTGATTATTCAGATCAGGGCAAGGATGAAGTTTTGGTTTTGGATTCTTTATTTTTAAAGTGTTTGAGAAGAAAATTAGTAGTATAAACAAGCATTTTAAGAAAAATTTTTGAACTGAAAATGAATTTTCTAAGTATTTTAAAAGCAACTCTTTATAAATAGATAACCCTGCAAGGTAGGTCCTGTTTTGTCCTCAGGGGTGAAGTGATTTGTCCAAGCATCACACAACTAATCCATGTCTGAGGACAAATTTGATATCAGGTCTTCCTGATTCCAGGCCCAATGCTCTATGCACCATGGCACCAGGTAGCAGCCTCTGAGGGCTGAGCCAGGAGTCAGACTCACCTATTAGGTTGTTATAATAATGCAGGGGAGAGGTAGTATGTTGGCAGTGTGCATGAGAGATATTATGTGGTATTTTCAGGTTAGCAAAACTTTTTATACAGATTACCTTACTTTGTCCTCACAACAGCCCTGTGAGGTTATCATTATTATCCCTATTTTACAGATGAGGAAACTCGTGTTAAACAACTTGCCCTTGGTCAAAGAGCTAGTAATGTCTTAGGCCAGATTTAAATCCAGGTCTCCCCAGCTCCAGGTTCAGCAGTGTATCCACTGTGTCACTTAATTGCTCCCAATTATACTCCATCATAGAGTAAAAATTGAATCTGAGACTTTTGATTCTGAATGACTATAGGGGAATGTTAAAAAAAAAATGCCTCCAGTCCGTTTGACTATTACTGCTTTTCTAGGCTCTCTCTCTTGCTTCTCAATCAGACCAACAATCTGTTTTGGATCCATTATCAGAGTCCTTCCAGGACCCATCATGGCTGGGGTTTCATATACATAGCCCTCAAGAACACAAGGTTGACTTTAAGCTGTGATGATACGTTTCATCAGGGCTGTGTAGTACATGAATGACTGGGTCATTTGTTATTGAGTTTGATGCAGTGCTCAATGCTGGGTTCTCACAGGCCGTGACAGCAAAGCATAAGCTAATGCTGGTCCTACCAAACAGGAGAGGCCTCAAGGCCAGCCTTGTGGTGGATTGTTATATCTGTTCTGAAACACATCACCAGATTGATCACAGGATAATGAATTATTTTTAACCAAAGATTTTTTTTCTCTAAATCTGTAAAAGCAAGGACCCCAGCATACACAGGAGGGCCGGCTATACATATTCTTAAATCTGTTTTTCTTTTTTGAGGGGTTAACAATCACTTTAATCAAACACATATAGCATTCATTTGTTCAGGGGAAAAGTCAGCACCCTGAACTTCAGAGAAAATATCAACAGAGAAATAAAGATAAACAGATAAGGATTCCAGCTTTCGCTGGAATAAACAATACATACATCACAGATCAACAGACAGATCCAATTGTCTGATCATTACATACATACATAGTTACCAGAGAGAACACCAAAATCTGGGTTTTCAAGGTTGGAGGAGGGGTTTCTTTAGCAGCTACCTGGAGTCTTGTCTGGCCAAATAACACTTGCAATGAGTAAGCCCCAAAGTAAAACCTCCCCTCAGAGTATTTATACACTTTCCAGAGCCAGAGGACATCACAAATTTGAAAACCAGTGCCTCATTAGAAAATTAACAAAAGATATGGACCATCTAACAAAAAAAATCTCCTCTAAATAAGCTTCTCTTAATGGGCAGACCCATTAAATGTGGGGGGGAGATCTTTAACTCTTATAATTAACATTACAAAGTCATAAATGACAATTTGTACTTCTCTCTCATTATAATGTGAGCTTCTAGAGGGGCACCATGCTAAGTGCCTTGGTATTTCCACTGCTTAGGACAGTGCCTGGCATATAGTAGAGGCTTCAAAAGTATTTGGGTGGAGGAAACACCCACCAATGAAAAAACAAGTCATTGAAACATTTAAGTAAATGGTTAGCAAAGCACAGTAGTGCCTATGGATGTTCATTGTGAATTTTAAAACCCAGCTGATAACTACTATTTTAATAAATCAACCTGAATTGATGATAACTTTGAATTATTTAAGGAAATTAATTTTATGACTTTTCAAAAAGGAATGAAGAATAGAATAGGGAACTGGCCCTGAAACCAAGAAAACCTCTGTTGGGTCCCAAATCTAATACGTACTGGCTGTGTGACCCTGGAAAAATCATTAAACTTTACCTGACTCTAGTTCTCTCTCTAAGGTTTTGAGGCATAAAGAAGGTATCAATCTGTATTAGAAGAGGGTGTTTCTTTATCCAGGAGATCTCTATACCAATGGAAGGCGCAGCTAGGTAGTGCAGAAATCAGGAGGAGCTGAGTTCAAATCTCACCTCAGATACTTGACACTCTCTAGCTGTGTGACCTTGGGCAAGTCAGTTAACCCCAATTGCTTTATCCTGGATCATCTCCAGTCATCCTGATGAATATCTGGTCATTGAATTCAGATGGCTCTGGAGGAGAAGTGAGGTTGGTGACCTGCACAGCCCTCCCTCACTCCAAAGAAAGTGAAGTGCAAGTCATGTCATTATTTCTCTGATGGCATGGTCTTTTTTGGCAATGAAGGATAAACACACAGATACCAATGGAAACACACAGCCAGTTCCTAGCTACTACTTTTGAAAAGATGTGAAAGATGTTTTTCAAAGGCAACATGGCAATATACAAGAACCACCTCAGTGTTCTTTATAACCTTTGATTCAGTCATCCCACTTTCCTAGGGCTAGAACTTAAGGTTTTTAAATTTATTTTTAATTTTTTCCCCCAAGATTATTAATTTAACTTATTTTGTTTTTTTATTTTGTTTTGATTTGTTTATTTTCAGTTTTCAACAATCACTTCCATAAGTTCCAAATTTTCTCCCCCTCCCACTTCTTTCCCTTTTCCAAGACAACATGCAAACATATATGGGCTCTACACACACATTCCTATTAAACACATTTTTCCATTAGTCATGTTGCATAGAAGAATTACAACAAATGGGAGAAACCATGAGAAAAAACAAATCAAAACATAACAAAAGAGAAAATAATCTGTTTCATTCTGTATTCTAACTCCATAGTTCTTTCTCTGGATATGGATGGCATTTTGCATCATTAGTCCTTTGGAAATGTTTTAGGTACTTGCATTGCTGTAAAGGGCTAAGTCTATCAAAAATAGTCCTTGCATACTGGGGCTGTTACTGTGTGTAGTGTTCTCCTGGTTCTGCTCATTTCGCTCACCATCAGTTCATATGATTCTTTCCAGGTTTTTCTGAAGTCCACCTGATCGTCATTTTTTTATAGCACAGTAGTATTCCATTATATTCACATACCACAACTTATTCAGCAATCCCCCAATTGATGGGCATCTCAGCAATTTCCATTTCTTGGCCACCAGAAAAAAAAGAGCTGCTAAAATATTATTGTGTATATGAGTCCTTTTCCTATTTGTATGATCTCTTTGGGTTACAGCCCTAGAAGAGGTATTGCTGGGTGCAAGGGTGTGCATATTTTTATAGCCCTTTGTGCATAGTTCTAAATTGCTCTCCAGAATGGTTGGATCAACTCACAACTCCACAGACAATAAATTAGTGTTCCAACTCTCCCACATCTTCTCCAATTTATAATTTTCCTATTTTGTCATGTTTGCCAATCTAATAGGTGTGATGTGTTACCTCAGAGTTGTTTTGATTTGCATCTCTCTAATCAAGTGATTTAGAGCATTTTTTCATATGACTATAGATAGCTTTAACCTCTTCCTCTGAAAACTTCCTGTTCATATCCTTTGACCATTTATCAACTGGGGAATGACTTGTATTCTTGTAAATTTGACTCACTTCTCTAGGAATTTTAGAAATGAGTCCTTTATCATAGGCACTAGTTGTAAAAATTCTTTTGGAGTTTTTTGCTTCCTTCCTAATCTTGGGTGTATTGGTTTTGTTTGTGCACTTAAGGATATTATTGAAGGGAAAAAAGAACTCATCTGTATTAAAATATTGTTAATATCATTGATAATATTATTGATACTAGTATTATGTAGCATTATTGATAATAGGAAGATACTCAAAGCAACTAACCTGTCTATCTTGGGGACAATTGAAAAAACTCTGTTTTATAGAGCCAGGGAAAAAAACCTTAGAAATGACAGATAGGAGGAATATTAATATTCCAGACAAAGATAAATGAACTGCTATAGTGGAGAGAAAACAGATACTGAGAAATAGTTCATTTTAACATTTAATTATTGCAACAAAATTTGAAAAAATACGTAGAACAAAATGCTTTCAGATAACAGATTATTTTGTTATTATCGTCATGTCAATATTTGCATTTTAAAGCAAGCTAAATGGAATTTGGGTTTCATGTATAGTCACCTCTAAGTTACTAAGTTTTGGGTAAATAATTATTTAATATGCAAGCTTTCCAAATTAAGCTAATAAAGTTGCAACAGATTTTAGGAGGACAATTGGCATCACAGGAAGGATGCTATCACAGATCCATTGGAGTATAATTAGTTTAATCAATTGCTTGTGAAACAAGAGTGTTCAATGAGATAACATTTGCAAAGAACTCACATGCACTGCCTGCAGTGCCTGACATGGAGGATCACTAGATAAAAGCTTGTTCCCTTTCTCTCCCTCTCAAGCTCCTACATCCCTCCATGATCTGATACCATCTATACTACAGCTAAACTCTGCTTCTTACCATTCTCCCATCTTGTGTTATTATCTCCTGCCTTTGTGTACACCTCATACCTGGAACATTCTCTCCCAATTATCTCTGCCCTTTCACTGCATCTCCATCTGAATTAGGGTTATTTCTTCACATTTCTAGGATTTTTCCTCAATATGAAAAGATCTTATCATAGTTTCCTACTCATTTTATTACTATATTTGGTGGCAAATGACTCTCTCAATGAGTGATTATTTAGTAAATCATCATTCCAGTATGGAAGAAAAGAAAGTGAATCCAAACACAAAATTTAGGGATCCAAGCAAGATTTATTCTCTATAGTTAACTGAGGTCTCAGAGGGCTAAAAATGGGGTGGCAGGGAAAGAGTGTGCTGCCAGTCACCAGGACTATTTGAGGTGTAATATCAGGGAAGAAGGTAGCCAGTGCAAAGATGAATGCAGGAGCCATCCCATCCATCACTTATGCTAGTCAATTCTTCTTACTTCTCAAGGAATCTAGGGCAGAGATTCTCTATTGCCTCTGTCTTAAAGTTTATGCTTTGAGATCTTTGAGCATCATAATGGATTGAAGGGTGTCAAAGAGGAAAAACAATTCAATTAATTCCCTTAGCTAACTTTGGATTGTTCTCAAAGGGTAGGATCCTGCACTTCATGAGTTTGGCTGCACTCTGGAAATATTTCCCAAACCCAGGATCTCATCCCTCCAGATGGGTGGCCATTAGCTTATAACAAAACAAAGACCAAAGAGATCATAATTGGTTCACAACCTGAATTTCTAATTTAATTCTCCTGAGACTTTAAAGAATACTATAGAGACAATAACCCACCAGATATTTACTCAAAGCTCTTTGTTCAGAGCCCTTTGTATATTAGGTTGTTTTGCATTTCTCAACTGGGTCAGAAAGCTAACATGGGCTCTAATGCATCATCAAAATCCTCCTCATGATCCAAAACCCTATTAAAATGTTACTACCTATAAGGCTTCCCCAAATGAAAGAAATGACTACTTCCTGAGCTCCCATGTACTTTGTGAACATGCTCACATCTATGAATATTATCACATCCTACATAGTTATTTGTACACACATCTTATTTAACTACTAGACTATAAGTTCCTTGATATCCCAGAACACACCTTGTTCATCTCTATGTTCCCCACAGAACCTAGCCCAGTTCCTTGAATACATTTGCATTAAATTGACCTAGAACCTTACTTGTCCATTTATTATTATTATAAATGTAAGAGTAATGATAATGAATTATTTAATTTAGGTAATTCATTTTTAAGACATGCTTAAACTTGGTCAAATTAATAATCATCTAGAAATAACATTCCCAATTCTGCTTTTCAAAGACATTATTTCATTTGTTTCCTCAGTTAAGACAAAAAAAAAGACTGAACCTATTTTGCAAGTACTGAAGCCTCCTCATGCAAAACTCTGATAAGAACTTATTTGGCCAATATGCTGTGACATTTAATTTAATCTCCATTTATTGATTTTCTTATATTTAGTTAATTAGGCTATTTTTTATTTAATTGGTAAAGTTTTCTCATGAATACCTGGACCAGGATGGACAAAGATGAACAAGACATAATTCTTGTCCTCAACGGGTTTATAACAGGCTAGTTATGGATTCATGAATATTCAGTGTGGTGACTCTACTAATCTAAATCAAAACTCATGTATGATTCAAATACATAAACTTTAGACAGTTGCCTGAGTCTCATAGAGGTTAAATTGACTTGCCCATGGTCATATAGCTAGTATTAGAAGGGCAACAATCTATGACTTCATGGAGGAGTTATGTAAAACTTGTATATAGGGAGCATGATTGGTGCTACCAGAACTCCACAAATTACCAGGAAGGGTGACTTTGCTATGTTTGCTAATGTAATTAATTATTTAAAATATCAATAACATAGAAACATAATAGTACAAAAATCTTATAAATCTTTTGACACAGGATACCTTGAATATTTTCCAGAAGCTGATAATTTGTGATAATTCAGTGAGATATACTAACTCTTTTAATGAAGTAGCTGTGTTTGAGTGTTCTCTCATCCCCTTCCCTCCCCACCAAAGTGTCAAACACAAAGAATGGAAGGTTTGTGGTTTCTGGGGATAGCAAAGGATATAGGGTTTGACAAGATATGAATGCTCCCACACAACCTTCTGATCTAAAAATATCTGTACCCTAAAGACATCTTGACCAATGGTTCTGACATCTTCCTTCATTGTCTGTGCCAGAAAAATGATGTAGAATTTTCTTCATTAATAAGTTCGTTTATACTTTGGGGTATGTTTTTTTCAAAGTGTTAGAGTTGTTTACATCTATGAAGACATTCCCAGCTTTTGCCACTTAAGTCATAGTGTTGTCCTGAAACGGAAATTGCCAGTTAAGAGGCATTTGAAATAGAAGCCATTACTGTCTCCATTTTCAATTCTGATTTAAATGAATTTTGAATAACACTAATGTAATTTCTGGCTCCCAACTGTATGGATGTCAAATAAATTGGTGAATTTATCACCAGTGGTTTTTTTTTAGTCAATATTGCTATGTACTATTGAATACATGAAAGCATTTCAATTCCTGATCTCTGATTTCATCTATATTCGAAACTCATAGTGATGAAGTCCTTCTCTCAGCGTAGATCAGCCTTTGCTCTGAAATTTACAGTTTTAGAGAATTTTTAGAGGTCTGTTTGGCTAAGAAATTTGTCCACGGTCAAAGAGTCAGTGTATGTAAAGGCTACTAAGTAGCAAAGTAGATAGATCACTAGGGCAGAAGTCAGGAAGACTGGACTCAGACACCAATTGTGTGATCCTGGTCAAGTTTCCTCAGTTTCCTCATCTATACAGTGGGAATCGTAATAGTACCTACCTCCCAGATGTTGTTGTGAAAATCAAGTGAAATAATATTTGTAGAGGACTTAGGACAGTTCATGGCACATAATAGGTGCTGATGTAAATGCGTATTTCCCTCCTTCTCTTCCCTCCATGCTAGTGGTAGAACTTGGGTACATCTCTTCCTGACTCTGAATCCTGCTTTTTGCATGCCACATTGTATATCATTGAATATTAAATATGGTAATAGCATGTAAAACCAGGACAATTTTGTGGTGTAGGCAGAACAAGGAATGGGAAAGAGAAGTAAGGATTGGAGAAATAAACTGTAATACAGACATTATTATGACATCTTTTTTCTATTGGAACTCAGGTGTATATTTTCATATATACACATTTTGCGAAGGGTATTTAAGATGTTATTGAGTGCTGTGGTTTATTAAACTTTGGGTCATAACAAACTTTAATTGACAATATGAAAACAAGATTTCTATTCACACATTCATTAAGAAAAACTCAAGTACAAATACAAGAACACAAGTCAGGGGATTTGGAAACTACAGCATAAATTCAAAACAACACAGGGAATATCTTAACAAAACCTTAGAGAAGAAAATACTTTGAAAGATTGATGTTCTTCTCTTGATCCCCTAATCCCCAAAGAGAGGCATCCCATCTTTTGCCCAAATACCTACATCTTTTTTTAGTTTAGACATTTTACATTACTCCTAGCTTCATTTCCAGGGGTTTGGCAGTTTTAATAAATTCCATATGTTCTTTGCAACTTTGTAAAACTCTTCTGTAGACATTACCTAATTCATTTTTAAACTATCCTAAAACATTAGCTGAATTTCTCAGTGTGTTATCTATGAATATTTGTGTTAAAGAATGGTCTTAAAAATGGGAACCCAGAGAAAGATAGATTTATTTCTCTGTAAAGTTTCGCTAGGAGAGATGATCCTTTTTGAACAAGAAAGATTTTATGGAAGAGAATTAATTCTTCAAAATACAAATGGAGAAAAAATAGAATGATTCAGTGGCTGTTGGACTATGGCTATGGAAGCTAGATCTCTATGTTTGTCTGTTTGATGGTCCTTTGCGAAAACAAAACTTGAGTATTCATGATTATGTCTTTGCAGACCGTTACTGAGAAACACAAGCTAAATGTACCTGAGACAATGACTGAGGTCCTTGATGTTTCTGATGAAGAAGGTTAGTATTTCATTAACTCTCTTTTAAAATACTGTTTACTTCATATAGCATGGATATACAATAAAGACCTTTTGGTAAATAATTGGTGCAGGGATTATGATTGTCAGACCCTTAACATTCCGTTCCAGTCTTTGGAAACAGGTTTTTTTAAAATATGTTTATTTCTACTACATAGAGAGAAATGTTCTAAGCAAGAACATTCTGATCGTTTAATTTTCACCCTAAGCTGTCTTCATTATTTTTTTTTTCAAATTTCAAGATAGCAGAAGGTAATAGAAAAATAGAGATCAAATGGAAGTTATATTAAAATACCACAATAACTTAATTAATAAGAATTTGTCTTTTGTCTTGAAATCTTCTTACATTCTGAGGTACACTTAAATGTTTAAGACTTGAGATGTCATTTGTATCAATGGAATAATCTTTACTTTCTACTTCTTATTTATTATACATATGGAGTATATTTAAGGTCAAAAGGCAAATATGCAGTTGTCCAGTAAAGATCATTGATTCATAAGTCCAATCTTTAACTGAATCATGAGTCAATGATAGCTGGAATAATTTAAAAATCAAGTCCTCTTGAGGAAGAGGAAATATTTCTACTAATATTTGTTGGAAAATTGTATCGAAGTAATAATTGAGGTAATTAAAAATGGTAGAAATTTCAATAAAAGAAATGGTTAGTTGATCTCTAATTTTAAAACAGCATAATTTAGTATAGGTAAGGAAAATATAATGATCTGAAACATTGTATCCAAAAAGGAAAGCACCTGGTCCCTCTTTCAGTTACTTTTATGAAAAGACATCAACATTTTTTCCCCAATGTAGGGTTTCTGGTATTCTGATAATAAAATCTTGAGAGTTGACTAACATGCCTCATATTTAATTCACATTCCATTTTGAATTTTTTTGTGTTTGGATACATTTTGTAAGTATTTAATTGGATCAAGCTTTTGCCAAGAACATCAAGCCATGGACCGACAAACTGTGGATACTGTGTATAGTCAAGAACAGATGAAATTGGGTCAAGTAATTGGTTAAGAAATGTTGTTACAGAATCATGTACATGTTGCTTTGCAGTCAATACCTATTAATTTGTCAGCAACAGGAAAAAAGAATTATAAAAAAAGAGATTGGTGTGTAGGATTTATTTTGTCATTTGGCAGAATCTTTATTTTTACTTGTATGTTGCATAGCCTTAAAACAGTCTGGCGGCCACTTTTCTGATGGAGAAGCACTTAGTGATTCAGGTACTATTAGATGAAATTCTTGGAGTGAAATTTTTGGAGTGAAATCTTTCCTTGGTTTTTCCTTTCTTTTACTTGCTTTTTGTTACTTAAAGCAGCTTGCATAATGTTTAAACCTGAGTGGCTAACACTAATCTGCTTATTCTGAAATGCATGTGGGTGTAGAAATTGTGTGTTTGAGTGTGAATTTCTGGTCTTAGAAGATGGAAGACACAATCACTCTGATCTTTTTCATGTAACTGACCATCCTGAGAATTAGGTTTCCATATTGCATTTCCCTGTCACTGAGATGAGAGAGAGAGAGAGAGAGAGAGAGAGAGAGACAGAGAGACAGAGAGACAGAGAGACAGAGAGACAGAGAGACAGAGAGACAGAGAGAGAGATTCACTAAATGATGTGGGACTTTTCCAGTTGGTGGTGTGATTCCTTTGTGGTGACTGAGACCAGACTCTTTCCCAAAGAAGACTGAGTAGGTAACTGCATTCACCAGAAAGGAGGTCAACAAATATTTTCTAATTATATTCCGAAAGGATCTGGAAAGCAAGCACCTTCTCTTTGCTACTTTCTAGAATAACTTTTATATATTTTCAAAAAATAAGAGAGGAAGAGACATGTGTGAAAAATATGGGAGAAGCATCATAGAAAAGAACTGGAATAATTAGAAAACTAAGAAGCATACTGAGTAAAATGCTGAATTTGGAATCAGAAGGACCTGAGTTCAAATCTTACCTCTGACTTTTATTAGATATATTACTCCAAGCATATCACTTAACCCTTCTCAGCCTCAGTTTTCTCAGGTCTAAAATCAGAGGATTGAACCTAGTGTCCTCCAAGGGCCTTTATAGGACTATGAATCTATGAGTCAGTGATTAGATGCAGGGCCTGAGAGATGTGAGGGACAAAGAGGACAAGGCTTTGAGTTGGGTTACTGGGAAGATAGTAGGGTCATTTAGAGAAAAAGGAAGGAAAATCTGTTTTTGGAGAGATGTTAAATTTGAGAAATATTTTTTAATTCCTTACAGAGCAAGTAGAGAGGTCCAGAGGGCAATTCAGATGTGATTCTGGAGTTTTGGGGAAAGACTAAAGATGATAATTTAAAAATTGATAATATATTCTTGCAAAGCAACTCAAACATATAAGAGATTTACTTTGAGAATAAACTCTTTCATGCAGAAAATTGTAATCATTAGTATAAAAAACAATTGAAACAGTTCTCCCACTCACTTATTCTAATGCTTTAAATACAACAGATGTAAATTATGGTTTATCATATGCTAAAGATCATTGTATTAATATTGATATGAAATATTTCACAATTTTACATGCTAGAAATGCCTGTTCTTTGCCTTTCATTTTTTCCCAGAATTTGAGGTACGTTCAGTGAGTTTCTCCTTTTTATTTTGTGGTCTTTCTAACTGTATGGCTAAGCAAAAGATCATATTTTAATGAAGTATAACATTCTTCATTATTACTACCACTTATCAATTTTCAAGCATAATTAATAATAGTAATGTCATCAAAGAGCTAATTAGACATATCTTCATTTGTTACTCCACGAAAAATAATATTTCAATAGAATTTAGCCTTCCCTTTTAAAAATGATATAAAAATGATCAGATATCTAGAGAATTTAAAAAATATCGTATTATTATTAGCAAATAAGGTAAAGAGTAGTAAGGTAGGAGGAATAATTTGCAAAACTGGAACTAGCTTGATTTTTCCTTGAAACTAAATAATGTCCACTTGCTGATCTTGAGTAATTTTCTTATCTTCAGAAGGAAGCAAAGAAATGGCAGGCAGAGAAATAGGAGTGGTCACAGAGGCAGGAAAAGCAAGAAGGGAGTGCATGGTCATTAAAGATAAAGAGAGGAGAGATTTTTGAGAAGAAAGGCATCGTCCACTGTGTCAGATGCTGCACATTGAATAGAGGATAATGGCTGACAAAAGACTTTTGGGTTTGGGCAACTAGAAGGTCATTGGCAGCTAGGTGACTTCATGTAGTATAATGAACTTAGAGTCAGGAAGACACAAGTCCAAATACTATCTCAGATATTGACCAACTATGTGACCTTGGGGTGGTCACTTGATAAATATCCCTCAGTCTCAGTTTTCACATTTGTAAAATTTAAAATAGTCCTAAACCCTTTGGGTTATCAGGATCAAATCTGATATTATTTGTAAAGTGCTTTGCAAACTTAAGGGGTTATCATCTTTATCATCATAGTTATTAGTGAACTTTGAAAGAGTAATTAATGATAGAGCAGTTGGGGGGGGTGAAAGTCAGTTTGTAAGAACAGTGAGTTTCAAAAGAATGTAGACACTTGGAGATGAAAGAAAAGGGAGAACTTTCCTGGAGTGATATGAAGATAGAATAGGAACACAAGAAAAAGTCTGAGATTAATCCCATGAGTAGCATATTAGTGACAGCCCCTGATGCTTATATTAGCCCCAACTCTGTGTCTGTACTCAGGGATCTTTAAAAACTGCATTAGTCATGTCAATGAGTGAGCCATTACAGTGAATCAGACATGGCAGTCTTGTGTAGTCAAGGTACCTCATCTTTATGTTACTCAATGTCAAACAAAGCCAACAGCACCATCAGTTGTACATAGATGAGATAAATTAGGACCAGAGATATAAAGTGACTAGTTGACAGTCATATAGCCAGGACATGAAGTATGATAGGTTTTAAATTTAAAAATAAATTTTATGCAGCTTACTGCTATTAAGCAAAATAGAAAAAGAGAACAAATGCTTATCTTAATGCAGTGTTCTAGTTGAATCATAGTATCAGAGATTTGAAGCTGGAAAGGATCTCAGAGGTTATCAATTACACCCACCTCTTTTTTCTAGATGAGGAAATGAAGGCCCAAGTTTAACTTGTCTGTGACCACAGAGTACCAAATGTAAAGCCATTTCGGATAGGCTGGTGCAGCTGTATTTTGAATGGAATATACATGATATGTGGTAAAGGCTTTTAGAAATGAGTCCTGATTTCTGTATTTGATCTAGAGTAACAGATTTGAACCCAGGGTCTCTGAACTTGTTTTTTAAAATGTTCTGATAACTGTTTCAATATGAGTGGTTTCCTCTATAATCCAAGTGTTTTTAGGCTTTTAAAAACATTATTCTGAAAAGGGGCCTATGTTTTTCACAAGACTTCTAAACATGGCACAAAAAAGTAGTTTTAAGGTCTAGAGTGTAGTGAGAGGAAGCTTGGGGTAGTGGGGGCAGAGGGGGAAGCAGATTTGGAATCAGAGACCCTAGATTTGAATCCTGCTTCTGACACTTCTTACCTGTGTGACTGGACAAGTCAGTCTCTCTTAACCTTCAATTCCTTCGTTTAGAAAATGAAAAGATTGGACTTGATTTTGTGAAGTCCTTTATAGTCTTAGAAATCTATGAATGTATGTATTTATACACATATTTATGTACATATGTATGCATACATATATGTATCCATTTCTGACTTAATATGTCTATCTGAATTCCAAAGGCAAATATCAGTAACCCATTCTTTTGGATAACCTATACCTCTACTGTCTTCATAATAAAAGAAGCATGTATTTAGAAAGAGTGACGAAATGGGGATCGAGAGGTCTAGGTTTACATCGATCCAGTGAGGGTAATAGTCATCTAAGACACAAAAATATACATTTTATCTAAATATCTTTGTAATGAAAATAATATAGTGATAGCAGTATAGTCATTTAAGTGATGGCTTCTCTTAGAGCCCTATTTCAGAAAGGTCCCATTATGCTTTACTCCTTCCTTCCATAATCTCTGATCCAATCATCTCTCAGCATTTGTCTTTTTTTCTCTATCTATCCCACGTTTGTATCTGATTAGATGGTAAGCTTCATGAGGACAGGGCTGTCATGGAAACTTTGTATGTCCCCATACCTACCATGTTTTCTGCTCATAACTAATTGGATGCATGCACTTTATAACCACAAAGTACTCCATACATAAGCTAATGTTTTTTATTTTGCTTGTTGTTGATCAGTCATTCAGACACACCCAATTCTTTATGACCTTGCAGACCACTGCACGCCAATAATGACCATGGGGTTTTCTTGCCAAAGATGCTGTAGTGGTTTGCATTTCCTTCTCCCAATGGATTAAGGCAAACAGAGGTTAAGTGACTTGCCCGGGGTCACACAGTGTCTGAGACCAGATTTGAAGTCAGATCTTTCTGACTCCAGGCCCATTGCTCTATGCTTTGAGCCACCTAGCTTCCTCCCTTTATTATATTCTTTCTAGTTAAAATAAGCTCAGAAGGCATTTGTCCTGTAATTCTTATTTTTTTAAGTAGCAAATCAGTAATTTTAGCAAAAAGCAAGAGAAACCTTTCTTGGAATTGATTAAAGTATTCATGTAGACATAACAAACATAAATGTGATACTTGGAAATTCAGGTTGCTAAGAGACAGGATAAGTGCTACATATTGGAACATCTTTAATGAACACAATACAATGGTGCCCACCACGTTAGTCTTCCTTAGTCAAAATGTACAGTGTTTTCCTATTCATTAATAATAATTATAAACTTTATAGGTTTGAAAAACAAGTTAATTATATGCATTTTTTTCACTGGATTCTCACAAAAAAAAAAAAAACCCTGCAAGGTAGGTAGGTTCTATTATTGTTCCCATTTTACAGATTTTACATTTTTATAGGAAACTGAGGATGGGAAGGGTTAAGTGACTTGTCCCAGGTTTCATACCAGGAAATGTCTGAGACGATATACAAGCTCAAGTCTTTGTGGCTCCTAGTCAGTCACTGGATTGGAACTGTAGGTGAAAAGTGCAAGTAATTGTATATATTTGAGGTATTGAAAGGGAAGTTAGCAGTTCCTGAAATCCCCATGCTCCCCCTCACCACCCCTCTCCAACGCTTAAAGATCCCTTTATAACTTCCTTTTTTTTTCCTTGGAGCGGGGAAAGCAAGGAAATTGAGATTAAGCAGCTTGCCCAAGGTCACACAGCTAGTAAGTATCAAGCATCTGAGGGCGGATTTCAACTCAAATCCTCCTGACTCTAGGGTCAGGGCCCTATTCAGTGGGCCACCTAGCTGTCCCTAGCCTTTATAACTTCCTACAGTTTTGCTATTAAATGAATTAAGCAAACTTTCCATTGCACATAGTATTGTTGATTTTAATAGTGCTATTGTACAATTTTAAATGTCGTGCCCATTTCAAAATTACATGGGATTTGTACTGAAAAATAAGAAATGTTACAAAACAGAGT
The DNA here is from genome assembly GCF_028372415.1 of Notamacropus eugenii. Lineage (NCBI taxonomy): Eukaryota > Metazoa > Chordata > Mammalia > Diprotodontia > Macropodidae > Notamacropus > Notamacropus eugenii. The sequence goes on along the minus strand of NC_092878.1, from coordinate 116,461,507 downwards.
CCAGAAAACCAAGAGTTTGTAACGGTTTTATTATGTGTAAGTGCCTCATAAGGCCATAAACTGTTGAAGCTGTGAGGGACATTAAAGATCATCTAGTCCAACCTCCTCATTTTACAGTTGAAGAAATCAAGTCCATAGGCTAAGTGACTTGCCTAAGGTCACACAATTAATTCACTGCAGTCAGATCTGGGGCTGCAATCCTCTCGATGTGAGTTAATGATTTCCATACTTCTCTCATTTAATTTGTTTTGTGAAGTTGTTGGAAAGAGCTTCAGAATCAAATAACTACCCCATCAAACAGTTGCATGGAATTCTGAGATATTCCCAATAGTGTCAGAATGGGATTGATTTTTAACGTTTCCTAAAAAGGAAGTGAAGGAGCAGGTAGGGGGCACAGTGGATAGAGCACTGGGCCTAGAGTCAGGAAGACTCATCTTCCTGAGTTCAAATGTGACCAGAGACACATACTAGCTGTGTAACTGGGTAAGTCACTTAACCTTGCTTGCCTCAGTTTCCTCATCTATAAAATGAGTTGGAGAAAGAAATGGCAAACCACTCCAGTATCTTTGCCAAGAAAGCCTCCAAAAGGGTCATGAAGAGTCAGACATGGCTGGAAAATGACTCAGCAACAACAAAAAATAGAATGAATTGGGATTTAATTGTATCCTGAAGTCAAATGTTTTAAAGAACGTTTAATAATTCTCTTTCTATACTTCTAAATTCAATCAGAGGATAATGTCAAGAAGTCTTAGTTAATTGATAGCTTTCACAAATGACTTTCTCAAAAAGCTGATTATGCCACAAAGTATGAGTGTCTAATATGGATCCCATTCAAGGGTATACTTGTGTGTGTGTGTGTTTGTACACACAGAAACACACTTTCTCTCTCTCTCTCTCTCTCTCTCTCTCTCTCTCTCTCTCTCTCTCTCTCTCTCCTTCCTTTCCCTTCCCCTTCCTCTCCCTCTCTGTCTCCCTCCCTGCCTTCTTTCATCCCTCTCCTTGCTACTCTTAATCCACTATACGTGAATTTTTAAAATATGTTTCTTTCCCCATCTGACTTTTATAGCTATTGAATAAGGCAGGGAATATACATCTTTGTTTCCCCTTTCATCCAATACCTAATAAAGTTCTATACCCACAAGATGCAGAAGTTTTGAATGACAAGCTTATCAAGGGAAGTGTAGTAAGCAGAGATGTGGATGATTGTTTGTGCCTATCATTTGACAATTGAATACTCTTTTCCTTGATGTCTGGTATTCCATTTTCTTAAAAGAAGAGCAGGAAATGAGGTATTGGCACTCGTTATTTTCTTAGAATTATCTGTAACTTATCAGACAGGTGACAGAGTAGCAAAGCAAATTTAACATGTGTCACTACAAAAACAAATGATTAGTTACTAGTACAAGCTGTTTCAGTGATTTAAGAAAAAGTCCTTTGAGTTACTAATAATCAAAGGGACAGTTGTCAAAAGGGATGGATGTTAATCATTTTTCTACTTTGATGTTGATATAAAATAAAGCAATAACCTGAGAGTTAGAGGGTCACCTAAAGGGCTGTGGAGTGACGAATAGACTACTGCATATACCAAAAGTGCACCACAGTCATCCCAAAAGATGTCATGGAGAATGGATGCATTTGATAGATGAGATGGGTGAGTCACCATTCAAAGTGAGAGGGAAATCCTGTGTACTCTTATAAGTACCAGACCAAGTCATGAGATCTGGAGAAAACTGCCCACCATATTGGGTAGACTCCTTGTTGAAGATTTAGGAATGGCTAGAAACAGGAGTTGCATAAGATGACTGGTCTTCAGTCAGGGCAACTTGATTGAAGGACACCTTATATATTTATTCACTGTAAGATCATGGGCAAGACATATCCCATATGAACCTCAGTTTCATCATCTGGAAAATAAGTAATGATGCCTCACAGGGACATTGCAGGGATCAAGTGAGATACTGTGTATGGAGCAGTTTGTGAATCATAACTGACAATGTAACAATCCATTGATATTATAGATGTTGGGAGGGCAGATGTGGAAGAATAAAATGTTAGAGTAGTTAAGACATGAATACAAATAACCATTATAAAAGGTATCATATCAAAATGCAATGAGAAAAATAAAAATTTCAGAGGAAAGGTGCATCTTTGGCAGGAAAATCATGAAAGTTTCATTGAGGGGGTAGAATTTGAATTGGGTTCTACAGAGTACGTATGGACGAGACATGATGAACTGATGAGGAGCGGGAGAGAGGGGAAACAGCACCAACTGAATCACATTTCCTGAATAATGAGTAGGCTAGTTTGGCTAAAACGTAGCGAGTACATGAATGACTCAGGGAGTAAAGGGCGATGTGGCTGGAAAACCAAGTTGTGGCTAGACTGTGGGAAAATAATCTGATGGTGCAAAATGCCAAAAGTAGAAAAACGTGCTTTTCAAGAGAATCTTGTTTTAAAGGAACTCATAGAAGCTTAAAAAAAGAAAGCAACATATAGATAAAAATGAAAGTCTACCTGTAGCATAAGAAACTAATTTCAGTAAAATATAGAAGAAATAAATTTCATACCTTTATTGTCATCATGGTAGAAATTCGTATCTAAATTATTTTGTAGGAAATAGTAAAGATAATGTTTTGGGTTGTTTTGGGGTAATTTAATTTTGGAGATGATTTTAATATTAAGTTTTTGAACATTAGGAAATATTAGCATCATCACCCCACACTCCATTTGGCTAACCTCCTAATCCCATCCATTCCCAAATGAGACAAAAGAAACAATAATTGGCTTTATCCAATTAGAGGAGAGCTATTATTCCTAGAATGGATTCTAAACTAAAGTCATTAGGCTCATATCCCTTCTGTTGCTAGCACAGAAAGCTGTGGCAGTCTGCAATTGGCTGATGGCCTACCCAGTAGCGTGACTAAGTGATTCCAGACACTGTTGCTCCATTAAACATGCTGTGATCTTCATCCATCAGTCATTATAGTTGTTGATATAGACAAGTACTAGTAGGTTGCCTTTCAATTCCTTTGGTCTTTGATGGCTTGGTCTCTTTGGCCACTTCCATTGACTACTAAGAGTTCATTACAAAGCTTCATGTTTTCAGCTCTCTATATAACCATATATAATCTGAAGCCAGTTGATGGAGCCTGGGAAAATCACCCTATAACAGGGCACCTACTTTGCATTCTTGAATAGAGGCAGTTGGATGGAGTGCTGGACCCGAAGTCAGGAAGTCCTAAGTTCCATTGTGATCTCAGATGCTTAATAGCTGTGTGACCCTGAGAAAGTCATTTAACCTCTGTATTTCTGTTTCCTCAGCTGTAAAATGGACATTATATCACCTACCTTGCAGATGTAAGAAATGATACACAGTGGAGGGATGGGACAATCTGTTACATCAGAGAAGTGAGGAAGAGAGTTAAAGATAATCTCTGGCTTATCAAAAATGGTAGATGGGATGAATGGTGGTACTTCTAACAGAAATAGAATGAGAGGAACAAGTCTATGGAGAAGTTTTAAGTGTGTGTGTGTGTGTGTGTGTGTGTGTGTGTGTGTGTGTTGTGACTTTTTCTTTCTGGTGTGCAGTGTTGCATTGGTAGAATTGTCCTTCCACTATCACACTCTCAATCCAGCTAGCATATCATCATATGTTCCATTGACTAGTCATTCAACAATAAATGAATCCTGTTTTTGTTTAATTGTTTCAAGGTGAGGATACCATGACAGGAGATGGCGGGGAATACTTGAGACCTGAAGATCTGAAAGAACTGGGTGATGACTCTCTGCCCAGCAGCCAGTTCCTTGATGGAATGAGTTACTTGAGATACAGCTTAGAGGGAGGACGATCAGACAGGTATTTCCCTAAAGCACCTATTTATAGTGCCGAAAGCAAGTGATCATATGATAACTGATGATACAGGTTGTTAACCAATATACTGCCTGGAAGTTTTTCATGAGTTTCTGTTACTCTTTCCCTCAGCAAAATAAAAAGGGATTTGGGAAGCCATTGACAATTATTCATGTTGGCATTTGTTAGCTTTAATTTCCTTGGCTTTTTATTAGTTTCATGATTTCTTTGATGATAACTATATTCTGAAGGGGAACCATCAGGAAAGAAAATAAATTCCAGAAGGAAATTTAGTGATTGGAAGTAGCTTTTCCCAGTTGGGAAACCAGAATACCAATTCCAAAAGAACCTTACCTCCATGCATGAACCAGGTAAAACTTGGGACCTTTTAGATTTTATATGCCAATGGGAAAATGTATGTCTCTATGTTTACATATAAAAAGAGAGGGATAAAATGTATGCATAAAGATCTCTGTATCAGCATACACCTACCCCCCTCCCCCACAAAGATATGTAAATGATATCTCTTGGTGTACCGACTGAAAGAATTGGAGTTTATTATGGTTTGAGATATGTCAAGTAAAAACATTATCCTTATAACTGATCAAAAATGTATCTATTAACAGAACAAATCTATTATTATCATCAATGCAGAACAGTGAATGTTGCTAAGTACTAACATTAGTCTCAGGTTTATAGATTTTAGGTCTTTTAGAAGTTCTTTCATATTTCCGCATATATTCAGCATATTTAATCAAGAACTTTATTATAATATGTAACAGAATCCAGTTCTAAATGGCTAAGTGCTTGCAGAGTTTGAGTTATACCTTTGGGTATTAACCCAGTTTGGATTTTAACATCTCTGATCTAGCCTTCAACTTAAAAAAATAAGATTTTAAAATCCACTGACAAGCAGATGTTGGCAGTTTGATTCTGCTATCCTTGTAGAGTAGATAATTACACTTCCAACAACCAAAGCACCTTCACCTTGGGCTCTTTGCAAGAATGAATGATTGATCTGTTGCTTTTTTACTTTCAAAGTACTTAGGTGAGAATGGTTTTAGACTAATGGATTTAGAGACCATCTGTGAAATGGGAATGAATAGTTTGATGTGTCTGTAAATTGAACACTTGTCAGACAGCAATAAGATGAAGGAAAGGAAGAAACAAAATAAAATCCTCTTTCCAGACCCACGTTGTAATTTCTAGAATGCTAATGAGTCAGGGACTCCAGAGACATAGTTAAAGGAATAGTCCCATTGTCATTTTTTCTTTCTTTCACTGTATTTAGGCAAGGTAACCATTTTTCTTTCATTATTTCTCTCTCTCTTCCATTCTTTATTTCCCTTTATTTATCTTTTTTCCTTGGGGGTGGGGTATGCTTTCAATAGCACCATACCCAGGTAGGTATTACATGGCATGAAAACATTATCTTCTCCGATGCTATCATGCTACCCTTCTCCATCGCTCATTTGCTTTGTGAAACTGCTGATCAAACAATGTGGCTTGTACGAATTGTCGATTTGTCTTAAGGATTAGGATTTTTAATGTATTCAAAGTAAGCATTCTGCTGATACAACCAGCATTAAAAATTCAGGAAAGATATAATTTAGTAAGATGTGAATGTAATAAGATCTCAGAGGCAGAATTCTATTAGAGAGCCTTCCAGAGCCATTCTTATAATGCCACCTTGTGGTTGAAATTAAACATGATATCAAGACTACTGTGTAGGAAAAAAATATTAGGCTTTCTATAAAGTACATAGTTTAACAGTCTTGGAGACTTAGTAGCAATTCCTTTTTACCATGATCCCATATAAACAGTAAATGAGAAAAGGGCATTATTTGCATAGACAGCTAAAGTAGTGGATGCAAAATGAGAAAACATTTTGCCCTAAATATTTTCTATGAAGTTCTAAGGCATAAAAGGTTCTTTGAAAAATGTTTAATTCCTAAGTCATGATCATCTTCCTCAGTTGTTTAATCATTGAGGACGTCTTTACTAATCATTATTGTCAGTTTCAGGCATTGTGTTAACACATGTACAGCCAAAGGCTCTCAGAATCTTAGATGGAAATGTATGACATGGAATACCAGTGATGCTTTAGTAGCTGAATTTTTTTTTTTTGTTGTTATTTTCATCAGGAATTGTGGCTTGCATAGAAAGTGGTCACATCCCTGCAAAGTGTTGTAAAACATTGCATGCTCTGTGAACTGGCTCAATATTTAAAACAGGGGTAGGGAACCTCTGGCCCAGGGACTCAGGGCATTCACTTGCTGTGGCTGCCCTCCAGAAATCTATTCAGAATGGAATCTCCAGAGACTGGAGAATGTGCCGAGACCAGTTTTTTCAGAAACCTCTTCAGCCTCTCTTTCTTTCTTTTTCTTCCTCCATAGTTCTACCTCTGCTCTCCATAACTATGAAACTTCCTCTTCTTTCATTTCCACTTTTGTTTCTATCTTCTGTCTCAGTCTTCTCCTCCCACGTCCTCTCTGTTGTTGTCTCCTTTCCTTTTCTATTTATGTCTCTTTTCCTCCCACTTCTTCCGCTCTCTCTATCCCTAACCTAGAAATGACATTGAAGATATACATTTTAAAATGTATTTTAAAATATTATTATTATATGACACAAAATATTTTAAATACTAATTGTATTAATGAAAAAAGAAGATATATGCTTTGTTCTTAATTTTCAAATTAAACATTTGACTTTGAGATATTTCTCAAAGGAAAAAAAATGCCTAAAATAAAATATTCCATGTGCCCTTAAATTATTTTTTTTCTCTGGGTCAGTACCACTTGAGAAAAAATATGGTTCCCCATCCATGGTTTAAAATATTAAGGAAAAAAAGGCTAGTCATGAAGAATGGGGTCTTTAACTGCTCCTTAAGTTTAAGGACATGAATGGATGACATTTATGTGTTCTAAGTTGATTACCTGCTGCGAAAATCAGTAGCACAAATAATATGTTTTACTATTCACACATATGCACATACAATCTGAATGATTGTCCATCATTTTTGATACTCAAAATCAAATATTAATTATCTGTGCTCATAAAGGAAGGGCAACTAGATGGGGCAGTGTGGGGTTCAGTATGTAAGGTATACCTGAGTTCAAATTTGACTTCAGATACTTACTAGCTATGTGATCCTGGGCAAATAATTGAACCCTGTTTACCTCAGTTTTCTCCTGTGTAAAATGAGCTGGAGAAGGAAACAGCAAGCCACCAGAGTAGTTCTCTGCTAATAAAACCCCAAATGGGGTCATGAAGAGTTGGACACAATTGAAGTCACTGAAAATAACAACAAAAATAAAGGAAGGGAGATACAAAACAGCAGACAATTCCTGATCTATTTATGTTTGGATTTAACACCAGATTCTGATATACCCATCAAGTTAGAACACTTTCAAGCTCCAGCTAGCTTTAGAATTAAGTTCATTGCTACTGATTGGCCCAGAGCCTAGCTGGACAATATTGAAGGAGGCTTCAGATCACCATTGGTTATTGCTAAACTATTAATGATATTGTTAATTGTGAGTTGACTCTATGTTTGTTAGAACCTTAAAAAAGGTTCAAATAAATAGGAATACGCATATTTGGATGTAGTATTCTCATTGTCAGATCCCATGCTTTCTAAGAAGCATCCTATTTAGCATGTGTTACTTAGTTCCAAATACTGCTACTAATGAAATAATGTCCACTCATTCAGTCATTATGGATGGCTTCAAGGTCAGGAACAGCTGAAGTCAAATCCTTCCTTAGTTCGTTCCACTGATACATACTGGTTAAGTAACCATAGGCAAATTCCTTTATTTCTTCCTGTCCCCAGAAAACACTTTTAGACTATAAGTTACAATGATCTGCATTGACAGAGGGAGTTTTCTCACTGAGACTTCCCTGCAACAGTGAAATTTTAGGTCCTGTCCTTCCATAACCTCCATCTTCCCAAAATGGATGTGCCTAACCCCTAACCTTTAAACTGAGGTTTTTGTGCTCACTGATATTAAATGGATAGAATATGAAATAAAATGTGATTTTCCTTTTACTTCTAGTTAAAATGTATTAGGTCACACATGATGCTAGAGAACAGATGAATTACAACTTTGTTGACCGTATACATACAATAAATAATTCAAGGCTTACTAAAAATGGAAAACACTGGTTATTCAAATCTCGAAAGTCCATTCTGCAGTCAAACCCCATTCTTTTACGATATCCATAGGTGTTTGATCGTTTTCAGTATGAGCTGGCAGATGTCATGTCTGTGACCCCAAGTTCAGAAGTAGCTTTGTATGCTCTTTTGTCTCTGATTGCTTCAGCTACCGGCATTATTAGGGTCAACACAAACAGTGCCTACAAAAAAGAAGAGGGCTTTTCTTTTCAAGTGGCTGGAAACCCACAAGAAAAGCTCCATTTCCGCAGGAAGCATGCAGCTGGCCAGAATTCACCACTGTGTACCTTCCAGGGGAGAGCAAACACCAACTTCACAGCATTAATAGGTTCAGAAAGAGTGACAGAATGAGTGAAAATGAAACGTGTTTGGAAACTTTACTTTCACTTTGGCCTTTCCTCCAGAGGAATGACTACTTGGATCCTAACATTTTTTTCCTCTAAATTTCAGTGAGGTTAACATCATAACCTCTTCCAAGAGTCCATAGAGGAATGATTCCCATTTTTTTTTGTGTTCCTCATATGGGTGGTTAAAGGAAGCCAAGTGTCTTGTTTAAAATATTTCTAGTTAGAAAATGAATCTGATTGAGGACCAAGTTTTAACTTGGATTCTTTCCTACTTTTTCCATTGAATGCTAGCAGCTAGTCAAGAGATGTTTTGAGTTCAGCTCTCTGAAAAAAAACAGAAGTTAGTGTTATGATTGTAAGGGTTTTCATCCACAGTCACTTTTTTATGCTCCCCCTGGAAGTCGCATTATCAGCTAATAGCATGCTTTTTTTCACTCTCCCTGCTCTGCCTACCACCTCATCCTTACAAAACTGCTACTGCTGCTGACTTGTGGCAATGACTTCCTGGCCACCTACCAGCCTTCGATCCTTCAGTTCAGACAGGTCCCACACCCTGAGCCATGCCTCCTACCTGAGAGACAGTGCCATGATTGATGAGACGGTTGTGATCCCCAGCCACCAGGTATGTGGAATTTTTTTCCTTTATTTTATTGCTTAGTGGTAAGTCTCTGTGTTCTCAGGTTGTTTATTAATAGAAATGTACCGAAAAAGAGTTTTAGTCATTTTATGAATAATAGATTAGCTGAAATTTATTTAGCAAGGCAGCAAGCCTGTATCTATGAATTTAAACAGAGATTAATCAGGAGAGATGGATTCTTGTCCCAAGTCTTCCACTAACTGCCTGATCTTGGACAAATCATTCGATTTCTCTCGGCCATCAGTTTTCTCATTTGTAAAATAAAGGAGTTGGAGAATGTATATGTGACAAGTTTAATCTGCATTATTAATACTTTCTCCATCACTTTCTTAAACCTACACAATTAGCAAAATAATAAACCAAATCCTGATTTTTAGCATTTGCTGACTTTCAAAGTACAAGAGCACACACTGAAAATTTAGCAGTTGGTTCTACCAAGATGGTTTGAACAGATGATTATGAAAGTCCTTTCAGGTCCTAAAACATACTCAGATTATAAAAATGTGCATTTTTTCATATATTTGTTCAACTGAGCAGGGCTTTTGATTAAGTTAGACTGCTAAAATCATTCTTAAATTCAATGACATTGCATTATTATGAAAGATATGGAGAACCAGTTGGGTGCCTTGTGTAGTAAGAGAAAATCCTCATTGCATCATCTTCTGGTCAGATGAAGATAATGATCATTTTAAATTATGGTTTAGATGCTGGAAAAAGGGGTACCATAAGAAATTGCATATGTCTTTTGGACACTTCCATGATTAATCAATCAGTAAACATTTATTAAATGCCAAGCGTTGTGCTAAGCACTAAAGATACAAAAATAGAAGAGAGTCCCAAGAATCAAGAAACTTACAGTCTAATGGGGGAGACAGCAATGCAAATACATATGTGTATATAAAGCAAACTTTATATAGTATAAATAGAAGGGAAGGCATTAGAATTAAGAGAGGTAGGAGAAAACTGCCAGTAAAAGATGGGGTTTTAATTGGTTTAGGTGTCACCGACTTTGGAATTCCAAGAACAGAGCTAGTCTTAGTTTTGCAAACCTCCAAAGATAAATTTGTTTGTCCTTAAATAATTTAGTCATGGTTCTATGAAATGGAGAAAAAAAATTAAAGATATAATTCTGTAATATATATTGCATCTGTCCCTTCCTTTTTATCACCTATAAAATGGTCCTCATAACCTTTAACATGAACTGTTATGGTGGTCACCCAAGGGGTCTTCCTGCCTCCTTTCTCTACCTATCCAACCCATCCTTCACACAGAATTAAACTTCTAGCATACAAATATGATTACATCACTTCTATGTTCAGAAATTTTAATAACTCCCCATTGTTTCACAAAGAAAACACTGATTCTTTGTCTTGGCATTTAAGACCCTTCCCATGCCAATTCCAACCTACCTTTGCATGGTCCCAGTATCCCATGATGTCAGCTTCATCCTTGAAGCTATCTTTGCTCTACTCAGATAAAAGCATTTACTTCCCTCCTCAAATTTTCCTAGAGCACTTTGCCTCTCTCCTTTCCTACCATCACCCTTTGATCTTACATTATAATTATCTGTGTACATGTCACTTATTCCCCAGAAGAATGTAAATTCTTTTTTCTTTCTTTTTTTAAAAAATTCTGAACTTAACAAGCAACAAATAAAATGTCCACTCCTGTATACCTTACAGAGCATAAGAATATCATACATGAAACTGAAAATCTATCATGCATAGAACTTGTTTTTCATGTTATGCAAGTGATAAATTTGACATCTTTCAAAGGTGTCCTGCTTGTCTAGGATTCCTTTTGGTCTTTTAAAAGTTCTTTTAAAGGAAATTGTTTGGACCCTAATGCTGCCTCCTCTTTCTTTTCCACCTAATAGATTCTAGTATATGGAGAAAAAAGAAGAAAACCAGTGTAATAAATACTCATGGTCAAATAAAATAAATTCCTACATTGTGCATATCCAAAAAGCTATGTCTCATTCTTCATCTTGAGCCAATCCCTTATCTGTTAGGTTTTGGGTAGCATGATTCACCATTGATACTCTTTAGTTATAGTCAGTCATTGAATTGATCAGAGTACTTAAGTCTTTCTAATTTTTTTCTCTACTTTTATTACATAAATTGTTCTTGTTTTTCTCACTTCACTCTGCATCCGTTCATACAAGTCTTCTCAGGTTTCTCCAAAACCATCTCTTTTGACTTTTTTTATGGCCCAAAAATTGCATATAAATTCTAATAGGACAGGGACTATATTGATTATCAAAGATAAATCCTCAATACCTGACAGAGTCTTACTCCTAGTAAGCATTTAATAAATACTTGTTGAAGTAAATATAGTATCTCTATCTGCATTCTGGTTTATTTTTTGGATCACCAATCTGCCAGAATTTTCTAGCCAATTATCATTGGACATTGCTATATAAATATTAGATTTGTATAACTGTATAGCCAATCTAATAATAACCATATGAGCTATAATTAACTTTTTAAGTGAAGGCATGGATTTTTATTAAATATTCTTCATTGTGTCTAGGTATCAACTCTGGCCAAGGAGGCAGAAAGGACTTCCTATCGTCTCAGCTGGGGTACTGACCATTTAGATAATGTGGCTCTTTCTTCCAGTCCGATTCATTCTGGGTGAGTAAATCAGTATTATCTATCCAAACAAATGAGGTACAAAACATGAGAGTGAAAATAACTGCAGTTCTAAGTGGCTTTAGCTAATATCTAAGCTTAAAGTTCAATTGATTCTTGTTCTTAAGAATTCCTTTAAAAGGGGGGTCCTTGAAGAGATCACCTATTGCTTAAGTGTCTTTGAACCATTATTTGATTTACAAAAAATCAGAATCCATAAACTTTGAAAGAACAGATCAATACTGTAAGGTGAAGTTCTTCTTTAGCTATTTACTTTCATTCAACCAAGTAATTTCCAAATGGAGATACAAATCCAATGTCATCTACTTGGCATGTAAGGAGTATTTCATACTTTTATTCCCAGACCATACACAGTGCCTAGCTCAGAGTAGATGTTTAATAAATGCTTGTTGATCAATTAATTGATTTGTATTGAATGTTCATCTGAATAAACAAGAAAATAGAACTGATAGGAAGATGCTAAAAGATGGGGAATTAAATTTAAGCCCTCTATTAAAAGATACTTGAACTTTATATTATTAAGGAACAAAGTTGGAATACAGGATATGAGTCAATGAAATATGCCTAATAAATATGCCTATTTATTAAAATCTAATAGGTTTTAACTCAAAGTTTGGTAGGTGATCACTTTGAACATGATATTAAATAGATAAATATATAATTCAAATTTCCTCTTTAATTTATTCATGAAAAAGCACTTTATGTTCTGCTACTAAAATTCATGATTTCTTTATGAAATATTTAGCTTGATTATCCTTTTAAACAACTTAATTGAACTTGTCTTTTAATCTAACATCTTTCACTTCTCTGCAAAAAAAAACCAAAACAACATATTGGTAGTCCTAGAAACTAAAATATTTGGATAGCAATAATAAATCACTTAAATGTATTTTGTGATTAGAAAACACTTCGTATAAAGCCTAATTGAATTTTTACATGGGCATGACAGGTTTTATTATCCCCACTTTATAGACCCAAAAGGGTGAAGTTTGAAGCAAGTAGGTGATACAGTGGATAGAGACACTTGATCTAAAGAGAGAAACCTGAATTCAAAGCCAGTCTCCAGATGACCAAGTCATCTAATGCTGTCTCCCTCAGTTTCTTCATGGGTAAAATGGGGATAATAAAGCACCTAAGGATAAAATGAGATAATGCTGATAGAGTGTGTTGCAAACCTTAAAGCACTATAAATGGTAGCTTTCATAATTGCTACTTCATTACAGTCAGTTTTATTATTGTGTTATATTTAATGGCAGAGGTGGGCATTGACCCAGAAAATCTGAATATTAATTCCAATGCTTTTCCTGTTACTGACCATCACAGTGTATGTTGATTTTGGTTCAGACACTGAATCCCAGTAAAATTTGATTTAAGAAAATCTTCTGTTCAACATTTGGTTTGGGAAAACAAAACAAAACAATGGTGGTTATCCACTGTACAAAATTATTCTTCATATGAGAAAAAGAATTAGGGGGAATTTTCTTAAAATTAGTGGTAGTTGATCAATTAAAGGAGACAGCTGGGTAGTGTAGTGGATGGAGTGCCAGCCCTCAAGTCAGGAAGACTCATATCTGTGAGTTCAAATCTGGTCAAACACTAGTTGTGTGACCCTGGGCAAGTTACAAGCTTGCCTCAGTTTCCTCCTATAAAATTAGCTGGAGAAAGAAATGGCAAATCACTCCAACATCTTTGCCAAGAAAACTCCACATGGTCAGGGAGAGTTAGGTACAATTGAAAAAACAAAAATCAATTGCAATTATTCTGTTTAATCACATAAATTTACAAACAGCTTTTCCAAACTTTTCTATTTTGTAAAGCTAAATTCATCTATTATTTGAGTCCACGGTGTATTTCTGTTCATCAGGTTTTAAAAGTAAGAGATTAGTGGTTGAAGGTTAATATTTTTGGAGAATCAAGAACTTTCTAGACTGATTTCTGGGGCATGTCTTTATCCTGGGAGTTTTGATCAATGTTCTTGGAGCAAGCTTCTGCATAGTCTGTGGGAAAAGACCTCGTAGGAGAAACAGCTCTAAAATCTTTTATCTCGATGAAACATTCAGAAAACCAAAGTTCTCAATGTTTTGAAGGGTTTATGAGTCCTTGAATCCTTCAAACTAATGGACAATCTCTCTTAAATTTATGTGCAAATACTCAGGCATCTACTTATTTTTTCCCATTAAAAAAAGACAAAAATGCACTAAATACCATATTCTATATGTACTTAGTAATAATATCATATGAGACATGAGGAACAACGGCAGTTTTCACCATTGTTGGTCTATTCTGATATTTTCCCAGTAAGTAGTGATAGTGGATAGAAAATAGGCCTTGAAGTCTAGGTTCAAAATTACCCTTTGACACCTATCGGTTTTGTCACTTAACCTCTCAGGAGTCCCCCAAAACTCTCTGACTGTGAATTAAAGAACAGTTACTGATTGGAGGTGGTAGATAAAACTTCCATGTCAGGAGTTCCTAACGTAACAATTGTAGTATCTTTTACCATATTTTCTTCTGATGATCTCATGTTATCAGCTGAATCCTGTAAAGTGCTGACAAATTTTGGAAACCTCACCAATCATGAGGTTCCTAGTATTTAAGATTGCCTTGATATCAGTGGATAGGTAAATAACTATGAAAGTTATTTGCTTTCATAGCACAACAATTTTTATGAGTCATTCCATATTCCCTGCCTAGTTTTAGCATCTATTATATTTCTTCAAGGACACCAACCATCTTTTACTCTTTAGGGAGGGACATTCTCTACCTTAACAAGGCTTGCACAACATGAATGACTCTGAAATGTGATACAGAAAGTTATACTTACTGAATGTTTTATGGGCATTTCATTAATTTTATGCCTAAATAGTAGGGGGTATTAGAAAATGACATAATCCTTTTTAACTTTCCTCACTGTAGAGAGAGCCAACATGGCATAGTGGATAGAGAGCAAGTCTTTGGTGTTGGGAAAACCTAGACTACAGACCTGCCTCTGACTTGTCCTAGATGTTTGAGGAGTATGAGTGAGTCTCTAAACCCTTCAATTGCCCTTCAGGGCAATTCTGCAAGATTGTAAGTTACACATGAGTTGCCAGTCTATGCTAGCATAGAGCTGCCTTGTAAAATACAAATTCAGATTCTGTAGACCATTTCTATCAAATTGTTTTGCCAATTTTACTAAATGCAGTAATTTCAGTTATGATATATAAATTATGATATATAAAGATATTTAAAAACACTTTAATAGAAACAATCTTTAATTACTTGGTTTGCATAATATGAATATGTAAATGGATTTTAAAATTTTAAATTAGTAGCCCCCATGAGTTTTTTCATCTATACCATCAGCATTTATACAGGGCTTTAATATTTTCATAAGACTCAGCCATTGTTTCTATCTTTTCTATATCTATATAAATATGCATGTATGTATGTATATATGTATATGTACATATATATGATGTGTGCACCAGTATACAATATATTTTAGTTGCATTCTCTTCTGATTTTTCTTTATATTTCATGTTATCCATTCCTTCTCTGTGCTAAAGTATCTATTCTGTTGCAGCCGCTCATCTCCATGTCTTGATCGTGACAACGGCAGGTGAACTTGTGCATAATTTCCTTCTCCAACATGTCACTCATTTTTTTCCTTTCTTTTGGATCATTTCCTCCTATCTTCACCTTACTCAGGATGCTTTAGTGTGGGGCTATGTGGTAAACAGAGATTTTTTTCACCAAAGAGAGGGCCATTAGCCATCATTCTTCTTATATATTTAAGATGGAAAGGTGGCTATTTTTTTGGTTTTTGTGAGTATGCTATTAGTAATTAGATGTTAGGGTGCTTTAGATAGTGTAGACCATGTGGCAGTACTTCTCAGTTTCCTTTCATGAGGAGCTCTATAGGTGAGTGAACACAGGGTTTCTATAGAAAATTGGTTCAGTTACTTTTAAACTTCTTAAAGGGCTATGATTTTAGGTGGCACTGAGTCGATCCTAGAGCTTTTCATGATGTTCTAGTGGAAACAAAGGCAGAGATGTTCTTTAATGTATTATATCCTAAGTTTTATGGATTTAAATGAATATCTTGGACCATTCAGAAAATTATATCACCTAATAACTTTTCCGTTAGTGTTCTAATAAAAATGATAAATTATTCCATGTTAATTGAAGTTTTTTAAAGTTAGTCAACAAGCATTCGTTAAGTGCCTACTATGTGCCAGGTACTGTGTTAAGCACTAGGGATAGATAAAAAATGTCAAATTAATATTATTCATCAATTATGTAATTATTCTTTCACTTACCCATCCTTTTGTAACATCACAGATAATCAGTCTACATGAATAAAAGATAACTAAAATATTCCCATTTCAAATATGATAATGTATTATATTTCTCTCTAGGACTACCTTTTGTTATTATCTCTATAGCACTTTAGGATTTACAAAGCTTTTTCCTCATGAGAATCTTGTGAAATTGTCAATGAAAGTATTATTATCACTTTTTTACAGATAAGAAACTGAAACTTTTAGAGATGAAGTGACTTGCCCCGGGTCATCCATTAATGTCTTTGAGTTTTGGGGACTCACACTGAATCCAGGTTTTCTAATGACAAGACCAAAACTTTTTTCTATTACATCATGTCTTTTTTTTCAAGCAGCAATAACTCACTAAAAACCTGATGATAAATAGATTTTGATAGAATTGTTTCTTGTCCCTTATTTTTATCAATCTCTCAACTCACAGAATCTGGAAGAACTTTGAGATAGGAAAAAGATAGGTTCTTTGTTTTTTCTTTAGCATCTTAGAAATCAGATTTACCCCTCTATTTTCTAATTGTATATTTTTGGATCACTGAAGCAACCTGATAAATATTCCCCCTATACTTTCACCCAGTTACTAACTTGGAATGTCTTAATCCTTTTATCCCTACCCAGACTCCCCAATCCCATTCCCAACCCTGGTCTTGAATGAATTAAAAGTACCTAGACCTAAAAATGAGCAGATTTTTTTGGAGGTGGATGTAGTGTTCTGAAGATTGGAGTCGTTTTCTCCTGCTGCATTAACTGAAGCATGTAACGCTCTTTAGTTTAATGGGATCTACTCGTTAGGCAAGTGGTCTGCTTAATGACATTGTGTTGCTTTTGCATTTTTCCCTCAAATTGTGATAACTTGCAGTATGTCACAATTTATGAAAAATCCAGTATGATTTGGTATTTTGCATGATTGCTGAATTTCATTTGGCGAGTAAGTCAAGCATTTAAAATTTAAGCTAATTTTATGCTGTATTTTTGTCTGTACAGTCCATTTTCAGATATAAGTAGTTTAATATGCTTAATCAATTGACAAACACTTATTAGGTGCCTACCATGGGTCAAGTACCATGCCAGGCATTTACAGTTTTCTACAGAGCATCTTAGTTGGAAGTTTTAATGATGATACAACAAAAATTATAAATAAATATATGTGTATATACATATATGTGTACGTATACATATATCTGTATATATGTGTATACATATATGTGTGTGTTTCTGGCATTAATCATGGTCCTTGATTCTGTTAAAAATTCCTCCAGTGCATCTCAGATGGAGAATAATATGCTTTTCACCAATCCTTTGTAATTTAAATGTTTATGTTAGCCTAATTAATATTAGGATGGTACTCCAATATTATTTCAATTTCTTATGTAAAGAACTATTTCCTTAACTGAAATAAGACATATAATATACAGTACTTGAATATTTTAGTAATATTTATGGTTGTTTAAGTTGTGCATGTGTACATATACATATGTGTGCTGTATTCATACATACCCACACTAACTCACCCACATCTCTCTCCACACATGTACACACCCATGTCCACATCTCTACAACATGTACCCCACTACTTCCTAACCAAGATTCAGAATATTCCTACGAATCTTTACTTGTACTTATGGGCCTCAATCCTAGTCATTTTACCACAAAAACACAAAGAGGTGTGGAAGGAATAAGCATTTATTAAGTACCTACTATGTGCCAGGCACTGTGCCAAGCGCTTGACAAATATTATCACAATCAATGCTCACAACAAACCTATGAGATAGATCATTCTATTATCCCCATTTTACATTTGAGGAAACTGAGGCAGACAGTGACTTGCCCAGAATTACATGGCTAGTGTTGGAGAACAGATTTGAACATAAAAATTATTGACTCATAGATTCAGATCTGGAAAGGACCTCAGAATTAGTCTAGTACAACCTAATTCTCATTTTAAAAATGAGGAGGCTAATGCCCAAAGTGGTTAAGTGATTTGTCCAACATTACACTATCTATGTTAACTTTACCTTTGATTTATATCAATATTTTCATCAGTTTACCATTTTCGTATTTGGAGTTCCAGATGAGATAAGGTAACTCACTCTAGTGGAGAAATGGACCATAGTGTGACTTTTTTCAGTATCTCAAAAATGAGATTTACCCTGATATTCTCTACTTATACATTTGTGGATCACTGAAACAACCTGAAGAAAATATTTTGTCTCACTACTGATGCAAATAGGGTGAGGTGACTTGCCCAGGGTCACACAGCTAGTAAGTGTCTGAGGTCAGATTTGAACTCAAGATGAGTCTTGACTTCAATCCTAGTACTGTGTGCTATGGTGCCACTTAGTGCACAATGTATACGCACACTTCCCAAAGAATTCACTTTCTTTAAGATCTTTCCTTTCTCTTTGACATTATGAGAATTATTTCTGTGCCATTCATTCATTGCTTTGTACAGTTTTATTTTGTTCATTCTAAACTTTCTTTGACTAATTGTACTGCTTATCTATAAGTGTAGTGGCATTAGTAGTTTCCCCTCTTTTTTTTCAGTGAAAAAGCTCTAAATAACCCTTTAAAGTCTATCTTAAAATGTTTATATTATCTGATAAATGCATTTCTTTACTTTTAACAAGCTTCTTAAATCAGCATCTAGATACAGGTAGCTTTCTTTAATATTTCTTACACTCTTTTCTCATTCTACTTTTGAATAAAAAGTAGTTTTATATTTTATGTTATACATGAAATTCATGCAAATATTCGCATATATTCATCTGTATAATCAGTTCAGTTACTTGATATTTCTTTTATCACTTAGCACCTGATTTACTTCTAGTATTCATTGATTTCATTTGTCAGTCTTTTTTTAATTCCTTTCCAATCTGGATTAGCATTCCCTTTTTTTAGACTTCAATTATTTTTTAAAAATTGTTCTTTTTTCCCATTTTATTTCCTCTTTTCCTTGTCATACTGGTTTTTCTTATATAGCTTCTTATTTAGATATAGCAATAACCTTAGTCCCTACCTAGGATCTTAAGATCATAGATTTAGAACTGGAAGCGATTTCTTTTGGGGCTAACGCTTTCATTTTACAGATCAGGAAAGAGAGGCTAAGTGAGTCTGTACCAGACCTTGCTGAAGGTCACACTGGTATCAGAAGCAGAACCTGGATCTGGGTTCCTGCTGGCCTATTCATTTTTCTTTGATTTATACCTTAGACTTTTAAGAATATTTTGTTATATCCTTTTTTTCTGGACATACTCTTTATCTTCTGTTTTTTTTATTATTATACATTTTGAATTTTAATGCAGTATCATATCCCTGGGCAGCTAATGAGGAAGTAGATAGAGTGCCAGGCTTGGAGTCAGGAAGACACATCTTCTTGAGTTCAGTTCTGGCCTCAGACACTTCCTAGCTGTGTGACCTGGGCAATTCACTTAACCCTCTGCCTCAGTTTCCTCATCTGTAAAATGAACTGGAGAAGGAAATGGCAAACCACTCCAGTATCTTTGCTAAGAAAACCCCAGAATGGGGTCATGAAGAATTTGATATGACTGAAGTGACTGAAGAGCCACAAATCATATCCCTGGATGTACAATGGCACATTGTCTCTCCCATGCTCCCTAAAGAGTCAAGTTTTCTTTTTTCTCATGGAATCCCCAAAAAGTTTAGGGCTGGAAGTGACCTTTGAGTTGATCAATGCCTACACTCTCTTGTTACATACAAAGAAACCAAGGCCCAGAATGGTGAAGAGATTTGCCTTAGGTCAAGACAAAACCAATGACAAATCTATTTCTGTTCTCTTTCCTGTCTAGTGATCATTCCATCATCCTCATCCTCATCCTCATCATCATCATCATCACCACACACACACACACACACACACACACACACACACACACACACACACACACACACACACACAGCTTTTACAACAGACCTGACCACAAACTACCCCAGCAAATATATGCCATATACCTATGTAAGGCACTCTTAGATGATGATGTTACAAAGCTAAAAGAAGAAATGGAACAGCCCAAATTCTAAAGGAGATTGTATAATTTTACAAGGATAATCAGAGTATAGAGAAGGCTAGGTGCACAGCACTGGGCTCTGAATCAGAGTTCCTGAGTTCAAATCTGGCCTCAGACACTTACTAGTTGGGTGATCCTGGGCAAGTCACTTCACCCTGTTTATCTCTGTTTCCTTACCTGTAAAATGAGCTAGAGAAGGAAATGGAAAATCATACCAGTATATTTGCCAGGAAAACCCCAGAATTGGGTCAGGAAGAGGGAGATCTGCCTAAAACAACTCAACACAATAACAAAATCAGAATATATTCAATCAAGAGTGAAGTAGCATAGAGTGTGATAGGAAAGAAAGGAAAAAGTCCAAAGTAAGTGGTATAAGAGAATGCAAGGAGAGAGAGGTTATTTTCATTTGAATCTGGGAAGGTATCAAGGAGGAAGTAGCTATTGAATTGAGTCTGGAGGGAAGAGGATATGACAACACTGGTGTGGAGAGCATGCTTGTCAGGTATGGGGTAGGGCATACGCCAATATACAGAGATGTAAAAGGGAAAGGGGGCTGTGTGTATAGCTGTGGTAAGGCTGAATTGGACAGGATATGGGTGAGATTCAGAAATATCATTAAAGAAGCAACAGAAGGCCAAGCAAGAGGACTTGCAGACCTTAACTAATATTACAGTGGCAGTTTGAGTAGAGAGGAGGGGATGGGATGGGAAAGCTGATGCTCAAGGCAGGCTTGACGGGATTTTAAAAGCAGCTGATTAAATGAGTAGTGTGATGAAAGGGAAAGAAACACAGATTATCCAGTCGATCAATCAAAAAGCATTTATTCAGTAACCCACTATTTGCAAGCTGCTTTTTCAAGGTGCTGGGGATATGAGTACAAAGAATGAAACAGTTCCTATTTTCAAAGAGGTGACTGAGAAGTTTTGAGTCTTGAGAACTGGGAAGGTAGTACTTCCATGGACATTAGGAGGACAAGCAGGTTTGGGGAGCATGATCTGAGTTCAGCTTTGTACGTCTGGAGTTGAGGTAACAGTGAGCCAACAGCTGGTGAGGCACAGTGGATGATAAATGGCTGGGCGTGGAGTCAGGAAGATCCAAGTTCAAATCCAGCCTTAGACATGTAGGAGGTGTGTGATCTTGGGCAAATCACTTCACCTCTGTTGTCCTGTTTCCTCATCTATAAAATGGGGATAATAGTAGAACATACCTTGCAAAGTTGTTATGACCATCAAATAGGATAATATTTCTTGAGAGCTTAGCACAGTGCCAGATACATAGGAGGTACTTAATAAAAGTTTATTACCTTCCCTGCTTCCATCTATATGAAAATATATTCACAGGGTAGTAGGAAACATGAAACTAGTATTCAGGTGAGAGGCTAAGATTGGACATATAGATTTAGAAGCTGCTGCATAGAAGTGGTAAATGGAGTCATGAGGATGGGTAATAAAACCAGGAGGCATAGTACAGCTGAGAAAGAGGAGAGGGTAAACAAAGGCAGAAGAGCATCTACACTTAGAGGAAAGTGAACCAGTAAAGGACACCCAGGAAGATGAATCAGAGAGCTAGAAGGACAATAAGGAGAAAGCAGTGTCTGGAAAGCATGCACTGTGAGATGGTGGGAGGAGGTAAGTGGACTAACCAGAAGCAGGTAGTGGTCAACTACCTCAGAATGGTCAAGAAAAATGAAAACTGACAAAAGGCCACTAGATCTGACAATTAGAAGTTGCTGGTGACCTTGAAGAGAGCAGGATTATTCTAGTTTATTTCAATATATTTCTCATTTGTCTGGAATATAAAAGACTCCAGTAATGATGGTGTCCTTGTAGGGGCATTAAAAAGTGAAAAACTTGGAGCAGCTAGAAAGGAAAAGAATTTAGAAGAGAGGAATAATCCATCTAATGCATTCCACTTAGGAATGGTAATATACCTTAGCTCCTACATTAACTTGTGATCACAAATATCACAGAAAGGCATCAATATGGAATGAGGCTCGTAAGTACACCGAAACAGTTATTTCAAATGATGGCAATTCATATTAACAGCCACTCTAATGATGACAGAAGATGATGCCACAACATGAGAACAGAGAAAGTCTTAGCAATCCTGTAAAGGCTAGCAGCATTGTATAATCACAGAGGATGCACTGGATGAAACATTAATAAATATAATCATGGATATGCAAGATTTGAATTTCACTGCAAATCTTCACACAAATACCACAGCCAGAGATGGGGGAAAATGGAAAATTTTGGATACATGTTAAAATCTTTATCATTTTTGTTCATTCTTATGAGTCATAGAGTCTTGTTAAAATTCAAACAAGAAAAAAAGTAATCGTAGGCTCGTGCTTAAGGGCTAATAGTAAGAGATGAAAAGCAGCCAACATTTTCTTATTGTTTTTTAATAAGGAAAAGAAACATCAACCCTTCAGGACTGAGCTATTGATTGTACTCCCCAGTTTACACCTCACACTAAAAATTTAGAGGGCTGGGAATGAATGAATGAATGAATGGTAGGTGGTAGGTTGGCTGCTGCATGTGTGGGAAGTCTTGCCACAATTCTTCATGGGGTCTCATTATGCATGACATACTTCAGACTGGCACACAGTGCCTCCTCATCCATTTTGTAACCAACGATGGGATTTCTGTTTGACAGCATGTGGAATGAGGTTTGTTTGTGTGTTTGAATATGAACTGGATGCTAACGTTTCTTTTCTGGTATGCCCTGAAAGATAACATAAATGTGTTGTGTTCATATTATATAATTTATGTTTATGAGATTTCTTTCAGTTTAAACTGTTGTCATGGATATATCTAGATGTGATGATTCTGCTGCAGTTCTGCCATAATTATGCTACTAGTTGAACCTGTAATATCCCTACCACCTGCATTCTGATTTTCATATTCAAGCAAACCTCTTAAAGATGCAATCAGAAATTATTTTTTAAAGGGCAGGCTGTTTAAGGGATGGCTACTTTACCTGTTTGTATACATGTAAGATCCTTGTTTAAGTGCTGTTACTGAACAAATAGAAAAGGTGTGAAACACGTGGCAGAGAGATACAGACAAAAGCTAAGGATGGAATAAGTGATATCAAACTAGGTTATTTGAAATAAAGGCTAGTGAATCTCTCTCCCTTCAACTCCCCACATGAAAGTAATTAAGTTCTCCTCGCATGAGTGACAACTTGTTATTCTAGATCTTTTCATGAAATATTAACAAGGCAGAAAGAATGGGGATGTTTTTATATTGACCAGTGATTAGCTGGGATAAGCCATTTAGCTTAGTCTACTTTATGGGAAAACCTTACTGACATCTAAATGAGTCCCAACTTTCTTAAATCTCTACTTTAAGAATATCATAATTAGGCCAAAATATGTAATAGAAGAAATTAACATTAAAAATGTTCCTTATTTTTCTCATCATGGTTTCAATCAAGGAAGTAGATTACAAAAGGTATGAGAGTAAAGGCAGGTTTAGATTTGAACCAATTAATAGAATCTAATCAAAATTTGGCATTTTGCTTGAGTTTGAAAACTTATCAGTAATGCTCATAAAATCTGAGGTTGTCAAATAAGCCTGTGCATGCACTGATCTGAGCCTAGAAATTCTGATTAATAGAAGATGATGAGTTGGACATGATCTAACTTTAGAAAATCAGATTGTATCAACAACCTGTTAAATGTTAATAGATCTTATGTCCTCAAAGGACTACACTCACATCCTATCTAAATGTAGTCTTTCAAAGGGGCCATCTTTAAACACATACCCACACTTACATGTAAAAAGACCTAGATTTTGGAGATAGACCCATTCATTTACAGCAGAATAAGAATACACTGCTATGTGCTGAAGTTGTTTTCCACTTCCTTCTCATTTAAATTAGTCATATTTTTCTTCCCATCTGACATTTTGATGTCATCATTGTCAACACAAATTAGTACAATTCCTTTTATTGGTACAAAGCATCAAGGATCCCAGGCATTGGTGCAAAATAGGTTTACTCATTAAAACAATTATTTGTTGAATGTATCTAAGGGAAGAAGCAGGTGGCATTTATTGTTCACATTTAGGAAGAAAGATATTTGGAAGAAATAAATTAAGTGAAGAATACTAAAACAGCAGGGTTAAACATACACCCAGTATTTTGCAAATGCATCTAATCTGTTTCAATTTTTAGTTTCCTGGTTAGTTTTATGGTGGATGCCCGAGGTGGCGCTATGCGTGGCTGCAGACATAATGGACTCAGGATTATTATTCCACCTCGGAAATGTACTGCTCCAACACGAGTCACTTGTCGACTAGTCAAACGCCATAGACTGGCCACAATGCCTCCAATGGTAGAAGGAGAGGGCCTGGCCAGCCGTCTGATTGAAGTTGGACCTTCTGGTGCTCAGTTCCTTGGGTAAGCGTTTTTTAGTGGATCTTTCTGTCAGTCATGAAAAACCTTACTTCTTCTAAGTGAGATTTCAGAAATGAAGCTAAAAATGGGACTGCGCCAGCTTGGAAGCAGACATTGGGCGTCATACCATAACAAAGGGAACTTGATTGTGAATGCCTTATAATTTCAAGTGGTCACTTTTGGTTCCAATGGCAGTTTTAAAGTTCATTATTTTTGTAATGGGTTGATTCAATGTCATAATTGTTGCTGGACTCCTAAGATGAAATTCATGTTCTTCCTGGTGGTAAGTATTTTATATTTAAATCATACCTGTTTAGTGCAAAAAGAACAAATCCAAAATTGATGTTAAAGTCTTCTCTAGGTGTAACTGAATCACTGGACATGGACCTTCCAGGTGCAAAATCATATTACCTTTGGATGAGGGTTCTTAACCTGGGATCTGTGAGCATTTAAAAAAATTTGGGCGTGCTGGGGTGTAACTTGTGTGTTTTATTTTATGCATTCATTCTGAGAAGGGATCCATAATGCAAAACAAAGGTTAAGAACCTCTTCCTAAGGATTTCCAAATAACTGAGCCTTTGTGATTCAAACCACTCCCCATATCCTCATCCCCCAATCAAAATTGCAACTTGGAGCCTGAGAATTACTGTGGCAGTTTGTTTAGTCTTATTTTACAGGAACATTGGAAGATCAAGACTAACCACTGCCAAGCTCATTTTAGCAATTTTGAACCGAAACCAGCACTTTTCCTGTCTTTTGTTTATTTGTCCAGCTGCTATTATATGAAGTGGCATTATCCCAAGGTGCCAAAGAATGAATAGCAACTGCTGAAAACTGGCAAAAGAATGAAACTGGGGGAAAGGGAAAAGTTTCAAAATGTTTTGAAACGAATCAATTGTATTTAAGTCCTGTCGTTACCTGTTAAAGCCTGAAACACTGGGAAGGAAGCCTTGGGATCATGAGTCCCTTTAGCTTAGTTTGATCTTTGCTGCACCCAGTGTTCCTGCTTGAGAACCCAGCCAGTTCTGAAGCTCTGAGATTTGGTGCAGATCTCAAAGCATCAAACAACTTTCATAACTGGAAATAGGTTTATCTGTATTTTCCAATTACAGAAGCCGGTTTCCGGATCCCTTAAAATATAAACAAAGCAAAATAGCTGGCCAATTCTGGGTTCAGTCATAAATTTCTCTAATGCTTAGAGTCAATCCTTGGTTAATCTTTCTCCACACCAATCCCTTTTCTTCTCTCACACCCTCAGTTGGTTCCCCCATTTTTTTTATATTGACCTCTTAAGTCTGTCAAGAAATATCCATGAAAACTCATCTGAACCATCTCTCCAGAGTCAGAGTTTTTATAGCATTCCTAACAGCTTGGTCTTCTCCCATGGGGTAAATTTCTGGGGGAGTGTCCTAGCAATGAAAATGGATAGTGACAGGACTACCAAAAGAGATGCATTCCCACTACATTTGCACCTCCACTGTACACCTGGGCTTCAGTTCACTTGGCCTTGTGAGTAGTGGAGGGGGCAGAGCCAAAAGCAGTGTGAAACTTACTCCACTCTGTTGATCAGATGGTGACACTGGTTTCTGTGGAGGATAAAAAGAAATAAATCAAGCTTACTTATGTTCTTTCTTTCACTGCTGCTTTGGATGTACTCAGTAAACTTCACCTGCCAACGGCTCCTCCCCCACTTAATGAGGGAGAAAGCTTGGTCAGCAGAATCCTTCAGCTGGGGCCTCCTGGAACCAAATTCCTTGGGTAGGAGCGACTTAAAACAAATTGATGGTTGCTGGCCCTCCCATTCTTCTCTTTCTTCTGCAATATTATTTCTCTTTATGTCATTGTGCCCATGACATTGTCCCTCTATATGATTTAAATTCTGTATATCTACCTTTAGCGGGCCATTTCTGACTCTTGTGGTATGTGGTTATTTTTTGTTGTCGTGTTTTGAGTGATATGTTTTAATACCTTTTTTTCTTGAAGTTCTGTGACTTTTTTTTTCCGTTCAAGCATGAGATCTGCCTAGTTGTACTATGTGCCATTTATGATGTTGGATTGATCGTAAAGTCTGTAGCAAAGCAACCTGGATTTGAATCAGAAACCATAAGGAAACCTTGCGTGCTAAGACTGCATAAAGTTTTAAAAAAAGCCAATATCTTCTATGGGATAGTGTATCCATATTGGTAATGGGCATATGACACAATTGGGCAGAGTTGATCATTCCCATTGGTTAGTTTCATATTGTGGAGATATGCCTATTTTTTTCCTTGAATGGAGAAAATACAAGCAATCCATGAATGCATGACTCTCCATAAATAATGAAATCTTTCCACATCATACTATCTGTAATTAAGTACATCAACCTGTGAAGCATACAAGCCAGTCATTTTCCCTCTTAAACAACCATTTGTCCTTTCTTGTCTGCCACCCTGTACCTTGTTTAAAACGTTTTCAAGATAAGTAGAAATTGTAGAACTGCCCCCAAATTTATTTGATTAAATGTATTTTCCATATAATTATGAAATGATGGGTCCAGGATGCACATTTGCATTCACAGTATAGGCAACAACTGCCTGAGGCTTGGGAGGGTGGGGGTAGTTCCTCATGCTAAGAACCATCCTCGATGTGCCTGTCACTAGAAGGAGAGTTATTCCAGGTCTCTTTGGAACAGACAGAATAGGACTTCTTACTTTGCCTCTGGGGCGTTCCTACCTATATTTAACATGCTTGTTGCTGTACCAGGCCTGTGATTGTGGAGATCCCTCATTTTGCCGCCCTTCGAGGAAAGGAGAGGGAACTGGTGATTCTTCGAAGTGAAAATGGGGACAGCTGGAAAGAGCATTGTTGTGAATACACAGAAGATGAACTGAATGAAATCCTTAATGGCATGGATGAAGGTAATGAGTTGTTGGAGTTTAAAAAAGAGGCAAAGATGAAAATATTAAAGAAGTTTTTAATCATTTTTTTCCCCAGTCTGACTCTTTGTGGCTGCATTTGGGGTTTTCTTGACAAAGATGCTCTAGTGGTTTACCATTTCCTTCCCTAGCTCATTTTACAGATGAAGAAACTGGGATAAATAGGGTTGAGTGACTTGTCCAAGGTCACACAACTCGAAAGTGTCTGAGACCATATTTGAACTCAGGTCTTCCTGACTTCTGGACTGGCATTCCATCCACGGTGCCACCTAGCTGCCCTAAAGCAGTTTCTTTTTTAATTAAATTTTCTTTTAAAAAATTAACAGATATTTATTTTTTCTATTCTCTACTTCCTAGAAAGAAAACAAACAAACAAACAAACTTTTAGACAGATATGCACATACAGTCAGGATAAAGCAAATTCTCACACTGGTCATTTCCAAAGTGTGTCTCATTCTACAGATTTAGTTTCCTCTTAGGAGATGGATACAATTTTTCAGTGTTCATTAACTTTCCATGAACTGGACAGATCTACTTTATAATCTTTAAAAAGAAATGATTCTTATTTTCCAAGATAATATGTATCTTAATATATATAATATATTGATATTATAATATAATGATATGCTGCAAAACTTCAGCATGGAGGAGAAAGTGCTAGATTTGGAGGTTAGGAAAGACCTGGGTTTGAATTCTTTGGCTGTGATATTTTCCAGCTATGGTGAACATGGGAAAGTCACAATTTCCTGGAACCTCAATTTCCTCATTTGTAAAATGAAATTTTTAAAGGCATCATCACTCTTTTGGCTTCATGAATAATGTTAAGGTCATCATTCTTTCCTTAAAGTCTCCCATTAGAAGCAGAAAGTTAAAATACACATTAGGCTAGGGTGGAGAGAGTCTTCTATTTTCATTTTTCCTGGGACCTCTGTTTACTTTAGAATATTCTCACAGGTCCAAATTCATTAGAATGTTTTCTCTAAGATATCCTTGCTATGTAAAAATGGATCATTTCTTGTCTCAGTGCTTGATAGCCCAGAAGATTTGGAAAAGAAGCGGATATGTCGCATCATCACTCGAGACTTCCCACAATACTTTGCAGTGGTGTCCCGTATCAAACAGGACAGCAATTTGATTGGACCAGAGGGAGGTGTGCTAAGCAGTACTGTGGTATCCCAAGTGCAGGCTGTCTTCCCTGAGGGGGCACTAACAAAGCGGATTCGTGTTGGTTTGCAGGTATATATAGCATTTGAGATGCCAACAACTCTGACGAATTTGGGTATTTTTCTTTTTATTCAGTCATTTAGTTATGTTTGACTCTTCATGACCCCATGGACCATGGCACACCAGACCATTCTATGCTGCACTATCTCTTATATAAATTTGGTTGTGCTAATCTGCAGTTATTAAATGTACACTCAGTAATATAAAATTAATCACAAAGCTCTTTGAAAATATGTGAATTTTGGATAATGAAGCTTTCTGTAAAATTATTTCAGAAGTCAAACTAATGTTAAGGAAAATGTTGGAGGGTTGGTTTTTTTTGAAGGGAGGGATTTGAGAGATGTTGAATAATGTGATTCAATGTTAAATTTTATTTTCAATGCTTTTCCCCCACTTTGGAAAGGCCCAACCTATGCACAGCGAACTCATAAGGAAGATCCTGGGCAATAAAGCTACTTTCAGCCCAATAGTCACCTTGGAACCCAGAAGAAGAAAATTTCACAAGCCAATCACAATGACAATTCCCGTCCCCAAAGCCTCCAGTGATGGCATGCTGAATGGTTTTGGGGGTGACACACCTACTTTAAGGTTATTATGCAGCATAACAGGTGAGTTAGAAAGATGACCAACTTTATGATAGATGCATGAAAGTGCTGACTCTGCTTGCCTTATAATATTTGAATAATATTAACTTATACATATTTAGTACTTATTATGTACCAGGCAGTGTGCTAAGTGCCTGACAATTATTACTTAATCTGATCCTCGCAACAACGAGGCAGGTAAGTACAAAATTAAAGAACTCCTATAGAAACGTGGACTAAAGACATGTTAATTAGTCATCACCTGGTGATGGCTTTCTTTTATATCTCAGAAGGGAAAAAAAAGTAATTACAGTGATCTGTTTCTCAGTTTTTTAAAGCCAAATTTTCCGATTTAGAATCTTTCCCATCTTTAGATTTGTCTATATGACCAATAATTTTAATAGAATTAATTTTTTCAGTGTTAAAGATTTATTAGTGATTGAAATTTTCCCCTTTTTCACTTTAAATTTTATGTATAATAATAATTTTGTTATTTTATTATGTATAATAATAATTTTATTATTTTATTATTGATATAGATTTAGACAAATCTCATATGTGGATACCCTGTATCCACATAACACTAACTCATTTGAAAGAAATAAAATCAGGCAAACAACTTTGAGGTGTTTGGGGTTCCATTGCTTGATGGATGGGATAGTTAATCCAGTGGTACAGGTCATAATCCATCTATCCCTTTTTATCCTGTACAAGCCTCTTGCAAAGGCAATCAGAAATGATACAAAATGGTAATTTTTGCAAGTGCTATGTCTTTTATACCTGTGTATATCAACCAATGAATTAACATTAAGTGATTGCTAAGGACCAAGCACTGGGATTTGGGGATAGAAATACAAGAATGAAGCAGTCCCTGCCCTCAAGAAGCTTACTCTGTACTGGAGGGGATAGAACATATTCACAGATGAGTAAATTAAGGATTTATGGTAAAACAAACATATAGCAAAGGAGGTATTAACAACTGGGGTAAACAAGACAGGCTTTTTGAAGGAGATGGAATATGGACTTTGAAGGGAGGTAACAGTCAGGAGAAAGAACATTCAAGGCATGGGGTTGGGAGAGGGGAATAGCCTGTATAAAGGAAGAGTCAAGAGATGGAATGAAATGTGTGGGCAAGAGAAAATGGGCCAGTTTGGCCAGAACACAGGATGTGTGGAAAGGATTTGTGTGTAGTCTGGAAAGAGCTCGGGAAGAGTTTCTAATGCCAAACAGTGGAGTTTGTATTTTATATGAAAGGCAATGGGAAACCACTGAATCTTCTTGAGCAGAGGAATGACATGATCAGATGTGAAACTTGAGAATATAAGTTTGTCAGCTAAGTGAAGGATGGGTTAGAGACAGGAGAATATGATGGCATAGGGACCATTTAGGAAGCTGTTGTCATAGTCCAAGTAAGAAGTGATGAGGGAGTGAATTAGAGTGGTTGTGGTATGAACAGAGAGAAGAATGATGGAGAAGGTGAAATCAACAAGACTCAGCAAAGAGTTGGTTATAAAGATTGATTGGCCATGAAGAGTCAAGAATGACTCCAAGATTGAAAACATGGGTGATGAGAAAGAATTAAGGTACCACTGACAGAAACTGGGAAGTTTATAGAAGGAGTATATTTGGGAGGAAAGAGAATGAATTCTACTTTGAACTTGTGGAATTTGTGATACTTCTAAGATGTTAAGGCAGAGATGTCAGGCAGTTGGAGATGGAGACTAAAGAATCATGTGAAGATTTGTGAGTCATCTATATACAGATGATAGTTATATCCATAAGAACTGAGGAGATCATCAAAAGAATATAAAGAGAAAAGAGAGGGGTGCTCAGGGTAGGACTTCAGGGTATGTCCATGCACAGGAGGCATCGTGAATGATGATCCTGTAAAGGAGACCAGAATGGTCCAATAGGAAAGGAATCACAGCAAAGCACTGTCATGAAAACTCAGAGAGCAGACAGTAACTAAAAGGAAGAGGTGGAGAACAGGTTTGTATAATGCAGAGATGTCAAGAAGAAGGAGGACTGAGAAAAGGCAAATGAAAAAAATAATATTTTTATTGTCCTTCCAGTTCATTATTACATATCTTCAGGATGCTTTGTCTTAACTTAGATTCTTGCCAAACTTTCTGAAAGCATATTCTTCTAGGCAATAATTCACCCCTCTTCTCCACATAATTTTAAAAATAGTTTCATATTCAAAATAGGAATTGCTTTCGCAAGGAAATTGTGTTTGACTTAACATCAGTTATACATCCTTAGGAAATGAGGAGAATCTGTTTTTTTGTCCTTTTCAGATTTAGGGCAGCAAGAGAACATATAAGTAGGTCAGGCTGGAATTGCTTTTGGTTCATTTTCTCATTTTTATTGGTTATTGATTTTTATTATTTTTTAACAAGTCATTGCTAATTGGCAATGGCTTCTGTATTCTTAGTTGTCTGATTCCTGTTCTTTTTTCAAAAGCATCTTTTTTTCTGGCAATGTTATTTAGGGATTTCCTTTTTAGCACTTCCTAAATATCTACTTGATGTATAGGAGTATAGCTTATATATACACACTTTTATATGTTTCCTTCATTAGACTTCAATCTCCTTCAGATGAGAGAACATGTTTTGCCTTTCTTTGTATACTCAGCCCTTAGCACAGTGTTCAGGACAAAGCAAGCAAGCATTTCATGCTTGTTGACTGATAGATGATTAAGATCATAAGTTGCTTTGACATAGTATACACACAATAAGATATCTTGTCAGAATTTTGGAAACTCTGGTTTTGATTCTTGCTCAAGAGGGTCCCTTTTCCAGTTTTCTCATATTTATTCAAAATCTTCAGCAAGGTTAATTATGCTATCCGTTATTTAATAGGAAAAGAATTATAAATGTTTATGTATTAACACTTCTGCTGGTGTAAAATTAATAGTTTCCACTTTGGACAGGAATTTGTTTAATTGGTAAATGTACGTGATTCAAACATAGTCTTCAGGGAATAACAATTATTGTTTAAGCCAAACTATTAAGTAGGAAACTGATATCACAATGATCCTTGGCTTGTAACTATCTTAGCCCTTTGTTAACTGTAGCAGCATGGATTGCCTTGTTTACATTGTGCCATTTTATGGGATTGGAGGATTGAGGTAATGAATTCAAGCATGGGAACATCTCATAGTCCTGTGGATGGAGCTTTTCCTGACCTTTAATCTTTGTGTGTGTCTGTAATTGTTATTATTTCAGGTGGAACGACTCCAGCACAGTGGGAAGATATCACAGGGACCACACCACTCACATTTGTCAATGAATGTGTTTCCTTTACGACTAATGTGTCTGCCAGGTATGATGATGCACAGGAAGTCCCTGCTCCTGACTGTGTTTTATTCCACTCTCTCTGAGAAAAACTAGATATTTTCTGATATACTGTGGGTTTAGCTTTATATCTTAATCTAGATTTGGCAGGAGAATTAATAGTGATAACATAAGGAAAAACATTCCCAATTACAGTGCAATATAAGGAAAATGGATAGCTTCCCATTCCAACTTGTTAGGACTTGAGAAGCAGCCAGCAGACTTTTCCAAAGGCTCACAGGTCCCAATCATGAGTTTCCTGCTGTCAGCAAAATGACTGACATTGCTTAAAACAACATAAGTATATGAGTGAATATCCTGTGAATGATCACTCACAATTTTAAAACAAGATGGAGGGTCTTCAAAGGTTTCTTCCTATACACACCAGTTGATTTGCACAACTGAAGGAACTGCAGGAGTATAAAAGAGTTGTTGAATCACATCTGATTCTTTGTGAACCCATTTTGGGGCTTTCTTGGCGTAGATGCTGGCATGGTTAGCCATTTTCTTCTCCAGCTCATTTTACAGATGAGGAAACTGAGGTAAACAGGGTTAATGGACTTGCCCAGTTTGCACAGCTAGAAGGGTCTGAGGTCAGATTGTACACAGGAAGATGAGTCTTCCTGATTCTAGGCATGGCACTCAATCTACTGTAACACCTGGCTACTCAGTGTGAGGGATTTATATTGTATTAAAAGCAACTAATTACCTTATGAGTATTTATGTACACATATGTGTATATATATTTATATATATATGGCATTTATATATGACTTTAAGGGTTGCAAACTACTTTACATATCTGAGTCTCATAACACACCTGTGAGGTAGGTGCTATTAACCTACAGGGAAGGACCCAGAGTCACAAACCAGTATCTGCGGCAGGATTTGGACTCAGGTCATCCTGCACCAATGAGATGTCTTCTACATCCTCTGTAGGGTGACACTAGCTAATCTCAACAGTATCTTCCACCACTTATTGATAGTGATTGATGAGCTGAGGAGATGCAGGCTACAGAGGGGAAATGCAATTTTGTATTTACAATAGATTGGTGTTGGGGGAAATATGAATCTGAGTTTGGTAGGCAAAACATTTTTTGAGAACTGATCAAAGTATTAGGTCAAGGTTACAAAGGTATTTTTAAAACTTCCAACATTATTAACAGGACAAACTTTCAGATGGTTTATGAAAGAAGCCCCTTTCACCAAAAAGGACAATTGAAATATTCTAACACTTTCCCTTAAAGATGAGATCATATTTCATCTGTCTACACACAGCATTTATTGAACACCTCCCATGAGTGAAGTACTTATTTATTTTATGTTCTTTCCTTCTTTAGGTTCTGGTTGATAGACTGTCGACAAATCCAGGAATCTGTTACCTTTGCTTCCCAAGTATATAGAGAGATTATCTGTGTACCCTATATGGCCAAATTTGTGGTGTTTGCCAAATCACAGGATCCCATTGAAGCACGGTTGCGATGCTTCTGCATGACTGATGATAAAGTGGACAAGACTCTAGAACAACAGGAGAACTTTGCTGAGGTCGCCAGGAGCAGGGATGTGGAGGTACTTGATGCACCTCTTATAACTTTCCAACCCAAATAGATTGAAAGCAGAATGAGAATAGAGATGAGTCCAGACCAAACAGCACCACAAAATAACCACAGCTTCGTCAGTTAGTACTAGGGTTCACTTCATATGCTGGTTTGGATGGTTACAGATCTATCTACTGTTGGGTCATCAGTGGCTCCAAAATTCGGATGAGTTTTTACAGTCAATGCTCCTATGGAATAAGCATGATTTTGGTAGATTCTGGGATTGTTGGGTCCTACAAGGACAAAAGTACTGTCTTCATAAAACCCTTACAAAATTATGCCTCTAAAGACATCTCCATTAGAATGAATAGTGAATCATGCCCCTACAAAATTAGGTTATTCTTTTTAGCTTTTCAAATTGCTAAGAACCTAAGAATTTAGGAGTGGAGTATTCATTTTTTTTAACCAGTAATTTTTTCCTTTACTATAGCTTAACCTTATAACTTATCTGTCTAGTAGAATAATCTGAATCTCACTGGTGCCAAAGTAACTCAATTAAGTCATTTTAGTATCACTAACAGGAATGCCTTATTCATTTTTTAAAAAAACATCCTGGTTATCTTTACAATAGTTTTCTATAGTAGATCGAAAAGCAAGGAGTAGCACATTTGCAGAGAACTCTAGTCATTTGAAACTTCTAACTAGTCATAAAAAGGGGTAGGTAATATTAGATGTCTTATATCATATTAATTTATATTATTATAGACAATTTAAAAGTCAGATAGGTTCATATGCTCTGGGAGCATTCAGTTCCAGGTGAATGCCCAGTTACAGCCACACCCAACAAAATTCCACTTACTTTAACATGTTGTTTCTCCATCTCCTTCCTTCCAATTCTCCCATAGGTATTAGAAGGAAAACCTATCTACGTGGACTGCTTTGGGAATCTGGTACCACTGACAAAGAGTGGTCAGCATCACATATTCAGCTTTTTTGCCTTCAAAGAAAACAGACTTCCACTGTTTGTCAAGGTGATGGCACTTTTCCTATAGTCACAGAATAGGTTTAAACTTATAGAGCAGATTTGTATTTATTTATAGCCAATTTCCATTGTTATTTGAACTAAAATGATATGACTTAACAGAGGACTCCTTAATTTGTTTAATGGGTATAATTAGGGAAGTGAATAAACGTTTTTTATAGAGCCTACTAAGTGCTTTACAAATATTCTTATCTAGTCTTCATAATCCTGCAAGGTAGGTGCTGTTATCATCCCCCATTTTTCATGTGAGGAAACTGGGGCAAAGAGGTTGTCATTTGCCCAGGGAAATGCAGCTATTTGGTGTCTGAGGCTGCAGTTGAGGTTCAGCACTATAACCATTGCTGCCTAGTGATTTAATTTCACAGTTAGGCATTGCTAGCTTTTGATTTCCAAAAATGTGCATGATTGAATAGATTGAATAGATTTTTCAATTTCAATCTTTTGGAAGACAGGTATCTTCCATTCAGTGATGAATATCTCACACCTTTTCACATCCAGCGCTTAATTCCTGTAGATCACCTTCCAGATCCCATTTTCTACCCTCCTATGGCAAACATTACCCACGCTCTTTGGAATGCCTGTCCCATAGGCAACACACTTCCTTTCATCCTTAATCTTTTCTTCTTTCACTCTTTCCCTCTACTAACAATTATTCAAACCTGGCTCCCCCTCAGATAACACAGCCTCACTGGACTCCCTTTCTAGTAGTACTGGTTTCTGTCTTTCCTCATTCCCCTCAGAAAACTAGAAGAAGTGGAAAGAGTCAGAATATTCCTTGCTCCCCATTGCTGCGTCTATGTTCTCTCCCTCCTCCCATCACTTAGTAACCTTCCTTCCTTTGAGATTCATAATATTCTTATCTTCCATACAATCAAAATCTTAGTAGTTGTTTTCTATAGATGCTCAAACCACTTTCCTTCCTTTTTCATAGAGTTTAGTTCATGGATCATCATTTTTCTCTCTTCCCCAACCCCAACCCTCATAACAGACTTCAGCTTATATGTTGACTCTTCCTGAAACCCCCTAACATTTCTTACCCTACTCACTTTCTACGAGCTGTTTCTCTGCCACACACAAAGATGATCATATCCTTAATCTTGCCATCACCCACAATTGTATCATTCAGGAATCCCAAAATCCCATGAACTAATCATAATCCATTAGCTTGTCACCTCTCCCTTCCCTTATAAAACCTTATTCTTCATTCACACCATGACCTCCAATCCCATAACCCCTCAGTTCTCTCCTAGGCTATCTCCCCTGCAACAGACAGGCTTTCCCCTTCTTGACATCTTAGTAAATCAATTTGACTCTATGCTGTTCTCATGTATCCCTAACCCCCCCCATCATACCGTTGATTATGCTCAGCCTTAGATCACTTCCATAGGTATGAATGGAGGTGGAGGAAAATTACACGACCATTCTTTTGAGGTCCATTAAAGATTTGGATTATGCAGCTTCAACTGGGAAATCTTGTTATGCTTCCTTTATCAACCCACTATTCCATTCTTCCAAATCTTTTATGCCTCCTACAACTTCCCCCACCCTCTCAGCTGAGAACCTTGCCCTATTTTACAGAAAATATTGAGGCCTTTCTCTCTGAACTCCCTCTTCTGTCAGTTACTGTCTGTCTCACATGATGAAGTGACCTTACCCCTTACCAAAGCGAATCCTTGTTCAAGTGATCCAATTTCATCTTATCTCCTCCAGCAGATTGCTTCCTCTAGCATCCTATATCACTTCTGCTCTTTGTCGCTAAACTCTTCAAAAGGTCATCTACAACACACGTGTCCAGTTTCCAACATTATCATCCCTCTGAAACTGTTCTCTCCAACGTTACCCAGGATCTCTTAGTCGTCAAATCCAGCAGTCCATTTTCAAATTGCAAAGAACCTGGGAAATGTGCCTTATGCTTGAATTTCAGCCTCTAAGCAGTCTTTGACACTCTCTTCTCTCTCGGTTTTTGGGATACTGCATTCTCTTCCCACCTGTTAAACTACTCCTTCTCAGTCTTCTTTGCAAATTCCTCTTCCAACCCTCTAACTATCAGGGTCCCACAAAGTTCTGGACCATCTTCTCTTTTCCCTCTATTGTACACTTGGTGATCTTATCCGCTCCCATGGATTCAATTACTCTCTCTATGGTGATAATTCTCAAATTTTACATCTCCAACTACCATCAGACATCTTAAATTCATTATTTTCCTCCTAAAACATACTCCTTTCTGCACTTCTTTATTACTGTCAAGGGCACCATCATCCTCCCAGTCCCTCTGGTTCACAACATAGTCACCCTGGACTCCTCTATTTCTCACCACACCATCCCCATCCAGACTGTTGCAAAGGTCTGCTGACATCACCTTTGCAACATCTCTCAAATATGACCCCCTCTCTCCTCCAATACTGTCCCCAATCTAAAACAGACCTTTATCACCTAAGACTTGTATTACTGCAATAGGTCTTGCCTAAGTCAAGTCTCCACACATACTCAAACTTCAGTGATGCACTAACACCTCCATGTTCAAAACAAAATGCTCTATTTGGCATTCAAAGCCCTCTATAACCTCTCCCCCTCCTACCTTTCCAGTGTTCTTACACCTTACTCCCCAACATGTTGGTGACTCTGGTCTCCTGGCTATTCCATTTATAAGACATTACATCTCTCAACTCTAGGTGTTTACTTTGGCTGTTCTCTGTTCCTGGAATGTTCTGCCTACTGACCTCCATGGCTTCCCCTAAGTCCCAACTTAAATTCCTCCTTCTATAAGAAACCATCCTAAACCCCTCTGCTAGCATTTGTCTACCAACCTCCAGGACACTCTTCTTGCTCAGTTCAATACCTGGCTTACAGTCTTCTTCTCTGGCCCCCATACATACAAGTTAATTCATCTACACTTTCCTAGCTGATTCTTTATCCCCCTCTCCACAGTGGCTTTCCAAACCCTCCTTCTACCTTCCCATCTGAGAACCTTGCCTCGTATTTTACAGAAAAAATTGAGACCACCTGTCAAAAGTTCTCCCTTCATCACACACACACATGCATACGCACACACACGCACACACACGCAAAACAAAAAACAAGCTTTCCTTGATTCGTCTCTCCAAAGTTGCACTTAGCACAGGGCTTGATGCATAGAAGGTGCTTAAAAAATGTGTCTTAACTTGCTGCTCCAAAGGCAGAGCTAACACAATCAAGCAACTCTATAGCATTCAAAAACTGCATATTAAAAGCACAGAATAGAAAGGAAACATCATTTCCCTTTGTCTGTCATTCTACTTCTTCAGTATTTTCTTACTTCACAATTCACTACCATAGTCTGGATAT